>NW_020456276.1:1023343-1186530 GCF_003342845.1 Nothoprocta perdicaria | reverse complement strand
GGGGGCGCCGCCGAGCGGCCCCCGCCGTGCGGGCGCGGGGGGTTGTGGGTAGTGTAGTCCCGCCGCCATGGCGCCGGCCCCGTTTCTATCGTTTACTGACAATAAATACGATAAATTTGTAATAAAAAATAAATAATAAGCTTGGCAAACGCTCCTTGGGGGTTAAGGGATTCAAAGAGGGTAGGAGGGGGGAGAGGGGCCAGCGGCAGAACCGCAGTTCCTTTGGGGAAGGCAAGGGGAAAAGCAGGAGCCTGAACAGGGCCAAAAAGAGCGASTTTATTCCCCAAAAATCACGGGAAGAACAAAAGGAAGGAGGACAGGGTGGGAGGGGGGACGAGGGATAACGGGAAACACCTTCATCCCAACAGCCATTGGGTTTCCCTGCTATCCAACACCCCAGCTTGCTCCGGGTTTCCCTGCAAAATCCCAGAGGGATCAAGCAGGAGATGGAAGCTCAGGAAAAAAAAACACGGATCAGGGCATCCCAGCATGGCCACAGTTCAAGGAGGCCTTTGAGGGCAGCACCAGGGAAGAAAGTGGAGGCTCCTTCCACCGAGCGCGAGGTCCCGTTCGCGTGAGGGAAGAGGCATTCACCGAGATAACGTTTATTTATGGCAGTCAAGACATCGGTAAATGGAATTAAAGGAGTGGTTTCTGTTTACTTCCACATCCGCTCTTTCCAAAAAGATGAGACGGGTAGAGGGGAAAAGAAAAAAAAAAAGTGGGAAAAAGAATAACACAAAAAGAAMCCCCCCGCCCGAAGCACCAACTCACTAAAGAGCCTCCCAAAATGATTGAAGACCCTTTGAGGTGACAGGACGGGTTGTTTCTCCTTTCCTTGGAAAGGAAAGCATCCTTGGGATGCTTTCTCCCATGGAAAGCATCCGTCACGATTTCCAGAGAGCGCTCCCATGGTGTCAGCCACATTCCCCTCGGGAAATCCCCAGGAAGAAGCCCTGGATTTGAGGACGTGGGGCTCACGGGYCCTTTTCCCAGCCAACACCGCACGGCCGAGCCGCTTTGCAGCCACAAAACACCCATTTTTGGCCAAACCTTTCCCTTTCCCCCTCTTATCTTTCCAACCTGTGCTTCGCTCCAGCGCTTTCCTGTCATTCGGAGCTTTCGTTTTCTCCCACAGCGAAACAAAAAGCAAAGAGGAGAATAAAGCCCCTTCTCTATGGCGCCTTTCCGGCGGAGTGTCCCACAGGAGACGTCCCAAAATCGGCAAGTCTGTCCCCAAACGGCACCAAACGCTTGGGAAGGGACGGGCGCCTGCACTTGCACACCCCGCATGGGAAGTTCTCATGGAAGCAGCCGCTTTCCGAGGGCCCCTTTGCCGTGAGGAGCGGGCAGAAAGCGAGCGGTTCCGAGGTCAGCAAGGACAATTGCTGCTGCAGTAGAAATTTAGCAGTTTTAAGAGCAAAGCGGGGACCCAAACCGCTTCCCACGGCGTTTCTGAGAAGCTTTTGCCTCCATCCTTGCCATTTACACACATTTTTGGCGAAAAGGAAGCACAAGCACAGAGAGAAGAGGAGGAAAAGCGGCAAACACCTTTTTTTGAAGCATATTAAAACAGTCAAAACTTTCCTTCTAACCTGGTCCGTTTGCTCCTCCTGACCATTTGGACATGCAGCAATAGGGCAGCCTCATCAAAGCAATGTTTGTGTATGAGACGCTGCAATTCGTTTTTGTTTCAGAGCAAAAACAAATTTCCCGCTTTGAGCAACTCATTTTGTTCTGTTTTCCTTGTCACAGGTTTGCCAGCCGATTTGCAATTTGGGCCTGCTTCTACCTCGGCACCTGTACAGGGGCAAATAAAACCAGGCCAAAGCGATGGAATAAAGCGAATAAAGCGTGGAATAAAGTGTGTGGGCAACACAGCAGGATTTGGTAAAGCCTCCTATGTAAAAACACTCCAAAAAGCAGCAAGGAACAGAGAAGGGAATGAAGAGGTTGTTTTCCGCTGGGATTGCAGGGAAGAGTTAATCAAAGTGGGACWCCTAAAAGCCRTTTTGTCCAGATGGCCGMGAGTTCCCAGGCAAGGACAGCCACRAAGCGGCACGTAATGAGCAGTTCTGGGAAAACACAAGCAAACTTGGTAAGAGAAGTGCAAAGATTTTCAAAAGCAGCGACTTATCAGAACGAGAAATCTTGTTCTATGGGCTGGCTTCGGTCACATGCGCTTTGCTTGAGATAGTTCAGAGAGGAAAGGGGGAAGCGGAGGCATCGTGAAAATCAGCAAATTATGCAACAGCTAATCAGGCACTAACGAAGCCTCGTTGCTTGGGTCAGCGGTGCCTCATTTGTGAGCTGGTGCGTTACCCTTCAGCCCAAGCAAGGCTTTCATTTTTAAGGCTTCACAGGGAAAAAACACATGGATTTGTCTCCCAAGAGAGGTGCTCTCTGGAAGCGTCTAATCCTTGGCTCACGGATGCTCGCTGTGCTGCAGCTCTCATGTTGTCCATGGGGGTGACAGGGATGCAGGGAGGTGACAGGGATGCGGGGAGGTGACAGGGATGCGTGGGGGCGGGCAGGGAGTTGCACGTCCCCCTTCTCCCAGCTCCATCTTGGGAAGCTCCGTCTCTGTGCGGATCAGCCCCTTTTCCGCACGGAAGCAGCTCCCACAGAAAGGACCCGAGTGCTAGTTGGCCYGCGAGGCGTAGATGGTGCTAGTCGTCAACCCGGCGAGTTTTACAACAGGAAATCCTGCTGTCACCGGGTTCACGGCAGCCAGGCTCTCAGCCCACAGGAAAACCGCTGCCAGGGCCCGGCTCCCTCCCCGTCTGCATCCGAGGATGCAGCGGCACCTGCTTCTGCAGGAACGGGATCGCTCCCAGCTCCAAAGGGGCTGCCGGCTGCTGGGCCCCTGCAAGACACAGAGGTGCCCTTGAGGATCAGCTGCCTTCGCTTGAAGGGGACAGAACTAAAYGCAGCATGTCAGAGGACGGAGAAGAAAATCCGCTCCCTCCTCATCTTCTTTCATCCCCCAGCTACCGGCAGGGCACTTCTCAGAGCCTGGGAAACCTTCTTGCTCTCCAGCTTTTCAGTTCCCCACATTTTCTTCACTCAGCCTCTACTTTGCTGGTCAAGACATGCGCGGCGCAGCCCTCACAGCAGCTGTGGATATCCACAGTTACCCTCCAGAGAGCATTTTAGAAAAACGCAGAGTTCCCTGGTTCCGTGCCAACTTCGCCATGCAGCCAGGAAGMGGATATAGCAGGAAAAGCCTCATTTTCTCAGAAGAGCTAATTCTCCACCGACCCGGATAAGCCTGGAGCTGGTTTCAGGTGCTTGTGAAAGTTGGGCCCTCGAGCTCTGTCCCAGAGCATCTGTTACTTCCACGACGCTGCCAGACCAGTTTCCACTGTTATCTCCACAGCCTGTTCCCTGCTAGCAGCCCAATCCCTGGGGATGTTCCCACACCCAAGACCTCAGCAGCTCTTCCCTTGGCCTGAGCCAGCAGCCTGGTCACAGCTGCTGATAATGGGACAAAACTGGGAGCYGTTGTGAATTAGTGACCAATTGTCACAAATTTGTGACTTGTGACCAATTGTCCYAAATTTGTGATTTGTGACTGACTGTGACCAATGCCTAGGGATTCGTTTTGGGGCCTGAAGTTTCTGTGCGTAACCCCAGGCTGGAAACAYGAGGTGAAGGAGCAGACCGGGCTGTGACCTGCTCTGCACAGCAAGGAGCTGTGAAAATGCAGCGGTAACCGGTGCAATTCATGGAGAAAAGCGAACAGGGATTTGCAGAGATCGAGCTCCATATGATTCCCTGCCTCCCACCATGCGCTTTCTAAGCCAAAAAAAAACCAAAAAAAAAAACAACAACAAAAAAAAAACCAGGCTTAATCTGTGTGGATTTTCCTGGAACAAGGGAAAGATAAACCTTTCCTTTTACCACTGCCAAGTTCCTGGATCAAATAGCAAAAGGAGACCCTGCTGATCTGATACCGTCACCCCAATACTGTCCCCCACGGGGCTTCCTCCAGCCCTGCTCCACCAAGGGGCACATTGTGCACTGCAATGAGGCCGGAGATGGTCTGGACGGTGACTTCCCACAGCATCGTGTCCCCACAGCGCAGACCCCGGACCCGCAAGGGCTTTCCCTGCAGAGAGGAGAGCGGCTCCTAGGAATGATCGATCCATGCCAAAAAACAGGCACCCAACCTGGGGTTGGAATAGCCAAACTCTGCAGAGGAAGCGACCAAGGGAGGGCAACCGCTCATGAACCTGTCTACAAAGCAACGTTCTTCATCCCGAGCCTCCCTACGAATGAGCTGCTCCTCCTCCTCCTCTGCAGGGCAGCTTTGAGCTTTGATGCCCAACTACGGCTCCATACGAGCTCCAGGACACCACAAGGCAACAAGGGGCTCCTGTCCCTTTCCCTGCGGCCCTAGAAAGGCCACAGAGCCCCGCGAGGGTTCAAGCCTTGCAGCTCTATTCGGGAACCTTTTCCTCCACCTGCTTGGCTCCACAAGGCACCGGTGGCCTCTYTTTGCTGCTTGGCTCTCAGGAGAAGAAACTTGGCCCCAAACTGGGGCATTTGYCCCAGACTGGACTGCACATGGGAAGGGATAAATAAGATCACACAGAAATCCAGTTCTGATGTTAAAAGAGCTACAAGCCAAAACAGAGATGTGTTTCCATAAGATATATCCCCTAAATCAAACTGAGCATCTGCCCTCGCCCTCCTGTGGTACCAGCGAGTGGTACCGGGCGGCCGCTGCCCGCGATGCTGCAGCGCCCGCCTCGCGCTGCTGCATCCAGAGCCACGGCTGCAAATTTAGAAGCACCGCGCGCCCCCTCTTTGTGCCCTCCTACGTGCTGCCCAGCTCCAGCTCCCGCCTGCTTGCGTTGAATGCCTTTWAAAACAGCCCTGCTTAGCAACCCCGCAGCCTTTTCACTGGCAGCACGTGGCGGGCGCCTCTTCCCGATCCCGCGCTGCACCAGGGAAACGCTGGCAGGCACGTGGCAGCTGGGACGAGTCGCGGTTCCAGCCCGGCAGCCTTGGAGACACGGGAGCTGCACATCCCTCTTGGGGGTATTTTTGCAGGAGGGAGGCCCCCCAAGAGCCCTGCTCTTCCTCCTGATGCCCTCCCATTCCCGGGGATCACATTTGTAGCTCCCTGGAGCAGTTTCTATTTGGAGCTACCGCCTCACTGGAGCAAAGGGGACGTAATTACGGAGCCTCCAAGAAGCCTCCCCAAGTCCCCAGAGGGAAGCAGGTGAGGCTGCAATGTGCCTTGTGCAAGAGATATGTATCTAGGGAATTTTATTTTACAAAAACCTCTCCCCTCCCTTTGCGGTCTGCTTAAAAGGAATCGCAAAACAGCCCTGTGAAGATGCCAGGCACCASGGCTGGTGCTCCCCCAACTCCCCTGCACGGCGGGTGCTGCATGGGAGCTGCCGGAGACCCGGGAAGGGCCTCGATCCGACCAGGAGATGCAGTTTGTCACACGCCCGGGGCGGCGAGCGGAGGGCGGCAGGATGGGGCAGGTCCTGGAGGAACAGGGAGAGGCTGGAGCGAGGCAGAAGAGCAAAGGGGCACAGATAAAAGCGCAAGGCGGGCATGAGTCATGTTGGCGCGCGGTCTCCAAAGGGAGCCCTCGAGGAAGGAGCCGACGAAGTGAATTCCCAGGCAGGCAAGAGAGCCACCAAAACAGAAGCCAGGCAAAAATAGGCCCTCGCGTACCTGGCTCCTCATCGTTGACGCTGCAGCATCGCACGGCTCGGGTGGTGGCTCCTGTYGGCACCTGGGCTGGTCAGAGGAGCGAGCGCCGGGTCTCCATCTGATCCCTGCAGGAGCCACCTTCCTTCACAGAATCACAGAATCACAGAATATTTAAGGTTGGAAGGGACCTCTAGAGATCATCTAGTCCAACCTTCCTGCTCAAGCAGGCACACCTACAGCATGTGGCACAGGGTGGCATCCAGGYGGGTTTTGAAGACCTCCAGAGWAGGAGACTCCACAACCTCCCTGGGCAGCCTGTTCCACTGCTCTGTYACCCTAACAGTAAAGAAGTTGCTCCTCACYTGGAGACGGAACTTCCTGTGCTCCAGCTTRTGGCCATTACCCCTCGTCCTRTCGCTGGCCACCAGTGAGAACAGCCTGTCCCCTTCCTCCCTGCATTCTCCCTTCCTGAACTTATACAYATTAATCATATCCCCTCTGAGCCGTCTCTTCTCCAGAGAAAACAGGCCCAGCTCACTCAGCCTCTCTTCATACGAGAGATGTTCCATTCCCTTAATCATCCTGCTTGCCCTTCTCTGGACCCTCTCCAGAAGCTCCACGTCCTTCCTATACTGGGGTGCCCAGAACTGCCCCCAGTACTCCAGGTGCGGCCTCACCAGAGCTGAGCAGAGGGGCAGAATCACCTCCCTTGACCTTCTGGCAACATCCTCCTGGTGCAGGCCAGGATCCCATTGGCCTTCTTGGCCACGAGGGCACACTGCTCACTCATGGTTAACTTAGTGTCAACCAGGACTCCCAGGTCCCTCTCYGYGGAGSKGCTTTCCAGCAGGTCRACCCCTAATCTGTACTGATGCCTGGGGTTAYTCCTCYCCAGGTGCAGGACCCTRCACTTGTCCTTATTGAACCTCATGAGGTTCCTCTCTGCCCAACTCACCAGCCKGTCCAGGTCCCTCTGGATGGCAGCACAGCCCTCCGGAGTGTCGGCCACTCCACCCAGCTTGGTCCCTGGCRCAGGGACAGCTCCACTACCACCATGAGGATGCGGCTGTGAAGCAAATGCACCTACACCCCGGGCGGGAAACCTCGCTGCAGGCAGCTCCTCTCCGTGCAGTTTTCCTATCCACACCTACCCGCTTATGAGCTAAGGATGCAGGCGCTTGGGCTCCAGCCGCCAGCCCTCCCAGACCTTTGGGGAAAGGCGGGATGTGAAGCCAAGCGGCGTGGCTCCGGCTCGGCCCATTGGGAACGCTGCTCTCCGCATGGGGATGAGGAGAGCAGTGCTTGGGTTCTCCAAGGAACACGGAGCCTGTGTGCTCTTCGGGAATGTCACAGCAGAGCCATGCGCCCGGGCTCCCGCAGCTGGGAAGGCCGCAGGTCGGCTCTGCTGCTGGAAGGTGGCCAGCGAGGCCTCCCTCAGCTGCTGCTCTGCTTGTTTTCAGAGCAAAGAATCCCAAAACCCCAAGCCAGCTTTTAGTAATGGCTCTGCTTTGTGGAAACAAGATTTTCTGCACGCTGGAGTTTCTGTTTTGGAGAAACTTGTTTATAGAGACCCAAGACACGAGTGGATGCAGAACCTTCTCTCTGGACCATGATGTCCTGTGCTGTGACCACAGGAGCACTCAGCAAGGACTCACGTGCTTAGAGAACAACCTCTTCTGCTGCACAGACATTCTCTGTACAGAAGAGAACAGAGTTCAGCCCATTTTCCTGTCCTTAGTTTGGGTACAGCCCAACACTCCTCACAAGAAGCTGCTCAAGGGCAKCCTGAGACAAGTGCATGAAGATGACCTGCCCTGGAAGAGCTCCAGGGAGTTGGAGGGACTCAAGAGGGAGTTGAAAGGAGCCCACAGGACTAAACACCAGCTTGAGACAGGCTGGCAAAGTCCCCTAGAAAGCGCACGGTGCCTGGCTTCGCACAGGGCGCAAGCGCCCAGCTCCACCTCCCAGCACTTGCTCTGTGTTTGTGCAAGCACCCAATTCCCTCCCAGACATTTGCAGAGGCTTCGGAGCTTGGCACAGTAGCAAGGAGCTGGCCTTTGATTAACCAGAAGTCAAACACAAAGGGGGCACGAGCCACCCTGCTCCCTGCCAATGGTGCAGGCTGCTCCTCTGCAGGCCCACATGCATCCAGGTTGTCCACGCTGATGTTCTTCACACCAGCATCAAGATTTTGCTGGTTGCTCCTGTGTTTCTGTTGATCTGCTGTCAACATGCGCCAGGCTGAGCAAGCGTAATGAGGACTGCAGTGTTGCTCTTCCCAAGACCACGCTGCAGAGGGTGGATCCCATGCAACGGGACATCCCTGTCTCCTCGAGCAGCTGCAGGAGGATGTGGTTARTAGGACGGGCTGGTGCTGGAGAAGGATCTGATGCCTTCGGACACCTACTGCAGGGACAGGCGAAATGGGGACACAACTGCTGGTGGCAAAGGAAGAGCAGCCTGGCAAGAGGCAGACGTGAAACCTGGCTCTAGTCTCACACCTTCTGAGGTCTCACTAGCCAAGACAGAAGCCACAAGCCCCATATGGGTAACCTCAGCAGCAAGCGAAAGCCAAGGCGTTGTGTAAGGCACCAGGCAAGCTCAAGCTTTCCTTGGGATGCTGGCACCAGCGCCGGCTTTCCTTGGGATGCCACATGCAGAGCAAGCTCAAGTGGAGCTACATGGACACGCACTTCAAGCCCACCGGCATTGGAAGCATCAGAGCAGCCCGGGCCAGCAAACCACGAGAGGAAGCAGAGTGATGCTGAGCACGCGGAGAACTGAGCACCGGCTCCTCAGGAGGCGGCGAACACCCATCACCCACAGCAAATATTATCAGGAAAAGGCATTTCTGTAGCCCTGCTACAGAAACGAGCCTCAAACAGAGAAAGGGTGGAAAGCCCTGAATTACCCAGGAAAAGCTGGAGGGTATTTAAGCATCCAATGTGTTTCTCAAGGGAGGCTTGGAGTGTTTGGTACTGTGTCGGAGGTGCTTCCCAGTTGGAGGTGAGACTCAGACTGTGATCCGGGGCTTTGCAGCCTCCCACTTTGCCCAGGGAACGCAGCTGGCGCCGGGAGCCCTGCGGGCTTTCGAGCAGCCTCCCTGGGCCTCTACACACGAGGCCACAGGGGCCCTGCGGGCTTTCGTGCAGCCTCATGGGCCTCCCTCTGCAGCTGGCCCTGGAGGCCCTGTGGGCTTTTGTGCAGCCTCCCCGGGCCTCCGTGTGCAGCTGACCCTCCTGGGCCCTCCGGGCTTCCGTGCAGCCTCCCTGGTCCTCTGTGCACAGCTGGTCTCGGCGTCCTCCGGACTTTCGTGCTCCTTATGAATGTCRTCTCTAAGTGGTGTACAAGACGGGGAGGAGGGGTTATCAGCAAGGATTCACAGAAGGGAGATCATGTGCAATGAAACTGGGAGCCTTTTGGGATGGAATGAATGGCTTGSTAGATGTAGGGAGAGCAGTGCTCCTCATCTCCCTGTCCTTCAGCGAGAATTTCAACACTCTCTCCCATGACAGCAATTTCAGATAGTGTGGGTTAGATGAGTGGGCAGTGGGGTAAAYGGAAAACTGGCTGACTGGCTCTCTCTGTGTCTTTTGCAACCATGGTGCCCACCCCATTCAAGGAGAAACTCACATTTTCTCTAGTCCTCCTTTGCTAGTGATGCAATTAAAAAATCCTTCTGGTTGACCTTGACATTCCAGATTTAATTCCCAACCTGCATACCCTCATAGCATTCCTACATTCCTTCCAAGTGGCCTGTGCCCTTTTCCAGATTCTAATTGCTTCTTCTGTTATGATTTTTTTTCTGGGAGTTCCTTACTCATCCATGCAGGTCTCCTTCTCTCTTTGTCTCGCTTCTCACTCATTGAGATGAGTGATTGAGTGATTGAGATGAGTGATTGATCATTGAGATGAGTGACTCATTGATTTTGAGATGGAGGAAGCGATGTTTGAATATTAAACATCTCTCTTGGACCCCTGCAGTGAGAACACTGGGCAAGACCTGTCCGAAGCTACTGCTCCAACCCTGGAGGATGTCTGTCATCTCCAGGTGAGGTGGGGTGACATCACAATGAGGCAGTGTATCCGTGGCAGCTAGACACAGRCCTGCCTGCAACTATTGGTGGGAAGGTCCTTCCTGGAGCCCCCTTGGCCTGTAACGCATGCCAGGCTGCATGGAGCTAGAGGACTTGGAGATCTCCTTGCACTACCAGCAGGATGAATGCCAGGACCTACTGGAGAAGCTGTTGGATCTGGATCATGCTTGTGGGGTCCTGCGAGCAGCCAGCATCCTGCTGAAAGAGAGGTGGGCACGGCTCCGTTTTACTCAGGGCTGATACTCCCTGGGGCTGTCCACAGCACCTGTACACTTGAGCCCGTGACAGAGGACCTGTACGCTGAGTGGAGATGGGGGACCTGCCACCAGCCTTGAAGGGCTCTGTGTATTACCTGCATGCCTGGGTGCCTAATCATTGCTCTGGGGATCTGCACTCATCAGCTTGCTCTCATTCTTGCAGACTACGAAGCTCCTGGAAAGAGGCTGAGGAGCCTAACATGCGGCTGAGGGAAGAGCTCAGTGACCTTTTGGACCACCTGAAGGAGACTAATCATGAGACAGCTGCAGTTCAGAAACAACTCAAGTGCTTGGTAAGTGTTGGGGATGAGCAGGCATGTGCAGGGGGACCTCCAAACCTTGCTCTCCACCACTGTCCCCATTCCTGCAGGAGGAGGAGAAAGACCAGCTCCGCATCACCCTACAGGAGCTCACAACTAAGGTAGTAAAAGCATATGCACACATCCCGTTGGACACACTTCTGGCTGCCCCACGATCATCCCACAGTTGGTACTCACTCCTGTTTTGTCTCCACAGCACCTGAACTTGTCAGTGCAGCATGCCCAGKGCTTCCAGCAGCTGGAGAGGACCAAAGAAGTCCTCACACAGCTCCAGGTGAGGCAGATATTCTGCTGCTCACCTGACTCTCCCAGGCCTTGTGGGTTTGAAAGGCTCACAAGATAGAGGGGCAAGGGGTAGACATGTTGAGGTACCTACAGGGTACATGGGTGGTTGGAGCACCCTGGTGTGGGTCTGCAGGCTCCCCAGAAGGATTGTGAGAGAATGAGCTGGGGTGGGTAGCCCTTCCTGAGCATCTGGGGGCATCATGTCTGACAGGACCCTGATGGGGGCAGAGGCTGCATGCTTTGGGAATGCCCAGTCTCAGTCAGAAATACCTCTGGGTAATGAGCCCAGCCTACTCTGATCAGTATCCTCCAATTGTCCCTACTGAACTGCTCCTGACACCTTTTCTTTCCTAGGCAGAGATGACTAAATTGAAGGAAGAGGGAGCCATAGACCTGAAGGAGTTCCACCAGGTCTGCGATCCTGCGCCAACCCCTGAGGTTTCCTGTGGTTCTGTCTTCCCAGCCCTGTCTGGCCTCACAGTGCCCTGGAGACTGACTAGGGATCCCCGCTTCCACCTGGGTCCCTTACAATGCTCCATGGTTCTTTTGCAGGAGAAGCAGTCAGCAACCAAGGTGATGGAGGCTCTTCAGGAGCAGGGTGAGATCAAGAAGGTACTAGGCATAGGAAGCAAGGCAGGACAAGGCTTCTGTGTGGGGAAAGCCCCCTCAAAATGGGTGTGGAGTGGGTTACTGACTTGGGCCTGTCCTTTGCCCAGGTCATGAAGAGAAAAAACAAGTGCCTCTGGGAGATACAGGAAGGCCTCCAACAGCAAACAGCTGGGTGAGTGGTGACAGGCACCCAAACTTAACCTATGGGGGCAGGACTCTATGCAGCTTCCAGGGATCTCTGTCCCCAGCCCCAGTTTGAGGGGGTCTGTATCAGTTCTGGACTACAGAGGCCCTCATCTAATCATCCTCTGCTGCCATCTAAGCTGTTCTCAACCCTATTAGAATGCCTCTATGTAGCTTTAAAATTTTCGTATGCAGTGGTTGATCACTCATGCAGCTCTAAAATCCTTTAAGGAGTGCTCAACAGCTCTGGACAGGCCTATGTGGCTCTGAGCAGTGTTCAGCCTCATCTTACAAACCTTCTCTGAAGAGCTGTCGCCCTTTCCAAAACAGCTCATGAAAACAAACAAACAAACAAACAAACAAACAAACAWATTTGACTCTTTAAAGGATCTCTGAATAACTCTGAAGAGCTCCAATCCTGCCCTAMATGCCCTCAGAGCCTGAGGCAGGAAGTGAGTGGAGGAAAGAKTTTTTTCAACGCTCAGACTCTGTGGTGTCTTACTTTAGTTCCAGCAGATTCTTCACATCACCCTCACCACCTTAGGGCCATGTTCCCCACCTAGTGGTCCTAAAGCTGAGCAAGATCTCTCCACACACCTCAAATGCCTGTGGTGCCCACAACAGGTGGAAGAGAGAACGGAGGACCAAGATGTCCACATCACTTATGCAGGAGATGGTGACTGTGAAGCTGGTAGGACAGACAAGCCCACTGTGGGGCTTGGGGAAGAAGGGATCTGCAGGCCTTGGGGGTGCTAATATCAGTGGGGATGAGGGTGGGGTGATCTGAGCTCCCAACAAGCTGTAGTCTTGCCCATACCAACACATGTCCCTGCTGTGCATTGACCTGCAGGAAGAGCAGCTGGTGGCAAAGAGGCATGGGATCAATTTTTGGCTGCAGTGAGTTGCCCCATGGGACTTGGCGTGCTGGGGCTCGTTTGTGGGTGGTGGGAGGCCTAGACTAGTAGTCCCAAGGCATCTGTCAGCTTTTAACTTCTCAGCACTGACATTTCTGAAGATCTCTTTTCCCTCAGTTACATGGGTGGTGATTGTTCCTAGGCCCACGAGTGAGATAAAGATGCAGAGCTGAGATGCCTGGACCTGTAATCTGAGGCCCAGGAGTGGGACAGGAGGGGTGGTGTGTCTGGCTTGGTGTAGGGTGCTAGTGCTGATCCAGTGACGTCTGCAGATGATGTTTGGAGGTAGGTAAAACAAATGTCTCCTGTCCCCTCTCTCCTGGCCTGCAGGAGGCACTTTGTTCTTCTTGCCTGCCTGCAACTTGCGTTGCTTTGCCTGGGCCTGCTCAAGAGCAACAGCATGAGCTGGGAACTGCTGCGCAGGTTGGTGTCCACCTTTGGGAGCTGCCCTGCATGGCCTGAACCCTTCTGAAACCTCTGGCCTTGGATCCTGTGGGGTAGAGAGCAACAGGGACACTGGGCGTCATGCAGACAGGCCAACATCCAGCTGTACAGCACCATCCTTTCCCCGGGGCACCACTGCTCACATCTGGAATAGCACGTTTAGATAAAATATGCATCTAGCTGAGATTATACCTTGCTGTAGGGGATGTTTGTCTGATGAATACCTGCTACTAAACTCACCCTCTCTTTAAAAATATAAAGGACAACTGAGAAATCTGACTCCACAATCTGATGTTTCCTTGGGAAGAGACCGACTTGGTCAAGGAATTTCAGGTGACTAATGTAGGACTGGTGGTGCCAGTGGGAAATTGTGATCGTCTAAACTATTTTTCAACTGCAGATTAAAAGCTGACAGTATATCCTAGAATGTCTATAAGTATGCTTACCTGCCTCAGCAAAGACTTACCCTGGCCAAGAAACACGATAAAACCCTGYTCTGATCTTACTGGAGAGAGTATAGTGAGTATAGACAGAATATAGGCGAGCAATAGTTAGATGGAAGTGTGCTGAACAAGTGCTGATGTGCTCTTTGCTTTTCAGCCCTACTGTTGTATTCATTGATCTACCTCAAACACTCCATACTTCCGAACTTTTCCAAAAGATACTCTTTCCAGCTTCTTCCCCAGATCCCTCATAAATGCAGTACACAGAGCTGAGCACTCGTTTATGCTGCAAAGAAATGAAATTTGGAAAGGTGAAATCTGTTAACAATTAAATATATCGAAGCACAATGGAAAGGCGGAGGCTTTAAGAGCCTTCTTTGCCTGGTTAAAAATAAATAAAAGTAAARATAATTCCTCATGAAGCACAGGCAGAGCTGAGGCTGTGGGAATCCCACCCCGTGAATCCATTAATTGTGGGATTTCAGGAATAAGAGGTGTAGGGAGAAAGGGACTGCGGGAGGACCTAGTAATGGAATGACCCGTCCCTGTAGAGGGAGGTGAGCGTAGTCCCTGCAGATAACTGTGCAGTGCTCCTCACCCCGTCCCAACCCTGTTATTACACTTCAGAGCGCAGGGCTTCGGCTTTTCCCTCTAGCTCTGGAATTGTTAATATGTGGTACGCACCAAAGTTCTTGCACTTGGCACCGGCTGTGCCAGGGCTGAGTGATGTGTGAATGAGCCTTGGCCTTAGGGATCACGCTTGAGCACATAGCCCTGTGCAAAACACAGAGCACAAATTGCAGGAAGCATTTCCCAATAGCTGCACACGTGGATGAATGTCAAAAGAAATTAATCAGGAATTTTGGAAGGGAGTTCCAGGGATCTCGTGTTTAACCCCCTGCTTGGAGAAGGTCTGATTAGGTTACAATGCTCAGGACCTTATCTGGTTTAGTTCGGATTATCTCCAAGGATGGAAATATAGGATTCAGAAGGGAGCAGATGGTGAGTGACTGTGATGGATACGCTCCTTTCCCAGCTCAACCTGGCCTGTACCTTACATGCAGCCCTGTTCAGTTGCCAACCACCAGCRATTTATCTAACCCTGGTAGGCGCCACCATCCTGATTTCTTCTCCCACTTAGACTCAACATAACAGTCCTGAAGGTTGCCTCCCGATGGGGAGAAAAGGCTAATGCACCAGCCAATGGGCCTCTGAAATGAAAGAATGACTATAAGTCAATCCTCTTATCCTATAAATATGCGGACAGCCCGGGAGCCCTTTGAGCTTCTCCTGACACRGCTGCGGCCTGCACAGCAGGATCTCCCCTTGGGCAGGGACGCCTCTCAAGGATCCTCCTCGAGGTTGAGAGACCCCCCTTTCCACGACAGATTTGTGGTAAGTGAACACAGCGCGCTTTCTTTCTTTAACTTTCCTTTGCAACTGTGCACAGAAACCCTTAGGCATAAACCGTTGACCAGGTCTGGGACTAGGATTGGATCCAGCCGCACCCAGACTCCTCTCAGAAGGAGCCTGGAAAGCAAGGGGGTCCAATCTGAACCTCGTGACCCAACGGGAGGGTATCCCAAGATAATAATCATGTATTATCTTGAGCCTCCATGCAGTGAATAATAAGTGACCTTGCCATAGAATCTCGTGAAATCATTGTCCGTATCAATAAACCCTATTGTTATTTCTTTCATATGAGTGAGGTGCATTTTGTCACTCACCCCTGCCACCACTCGTTCTGTGACAATGCCGGGATCGAGAGGAGATCAGAGGGACCCTGAGAATCCTTTGCAGACCCTTGCTTGCAACAGATCTGCTGCAGCCACAACACTGTCCTCTGAGACAGCTGTCTCAGGAGAAATCGAAGGGGAGATGCTGCTGCCCATTCCCTGCAGAGGCCTCGTGAGAAGTTGCCAGCATGGACCTAGCTGGAAGAAGAGCCCTAAGGCAAGCTGGGGCAGACCCGTGCCAGGGAGCCCTGCCTGCTGATAGCGTGAGCACACCAGGGACGTGCTGCAGCCTCTCTCCAGGCCAGCCACAAGGTGGACCCCAAATCCTTGTCTTGGTGGGGAGAACGCAGTCCAAGAGCAGGCACCCCTGCACAGGCTGCAGCCCAAACACAGTTTATGGCTTTCAGCAGCACTTTAGAGGGGGAAGAATGAGGACCAGAGGAGAAATGGGGGCATTAGGCTTGTCTCAATGACATGGAGGCAAGGCAGGAGCTCTGAGAATCAATAATTTGGCTCTGATTTGCTTAATGCAGACAAGTGGCATAGAAAAGGGCATGTTTTGCACTTTTACTGTTGAGGCCTCCTCCCCTCCAGGTATGTAAAAATGGGCTGGGGCATCTGTAGGAATTACTCTCATGCTGTCTTCCTGCCATAAGCCACCGAGAAAGGGATGATTGGCTTCATCTGGCTGTGTGGCCCTCCAGGCCCGTATCACAGCCTGCTCTTCAGCTGGCACAATGACCCTGTGAAAAGGTTGTGAAAACCCCCTTGTCTCCCTATGTGCATTGAGAGACACATCTGGCTCAGGAGTCCCCAGCATTGTCCATATATTCAGCTGGGCTTTCCAAAGCCCAGTTGAACTTCCAAGACATCCCTGGAGCAGGACACAGCCTACCCTAGGTTTCTTGTATCCTGCATGTCTCAGACATTGCCCTTGCCCTATGAGCAAGTCTCCTCGCTTGGGTGAGGAAGGACAAGGGAGATGAGGAAAGAGGCGACCTAGGGTGAGGGCAATTTTCCTCTACAGCACGTACATATGACACTGGGTTGCTCGTCCCCGCCTGGCTCAGTGGCATGTGAAGCACTCACTCGCCTCAGAATAAACTGGGTAAAGAAGCAACAGCTGCTTGGGTCCTTTTGCTGCCTCAGGAATTGTGACATCAGCCAAGAGCCAGGCTAGTAGCTAATTTTAAACTCATACTTTGTCCGTTTGTGCATGYGAGTGGAGCTGCCAGTCCCTGCTCCTCCACCATCCACCCCAGTAGAAGAAGATCCAGGGGGGCTCTGGCTGAACAGGATCTGGGGAAAGGGGGCTTGGCTGTGGATTAAGAAGACGCAGCTAGGAGAGAAACACTATGGAGACTGCTTCTCCCCAAGATGACGTGAAGAAGAGGCAACAGAAGGAGAAATCCAAGAAGCCGGTGCCACCAGCAGCCCCCCGGCCACCCAGGGCTCTGTTCTGCTTAACCCTTCAAAACCCGCTACGGAAGGCATGCATCAGCATCGTGGAGTGGAAGTATCCTTTGGGTGCGCTTGGCTGGGCGGACGCGGGAGCGCGTGCATGTGCATGCCCGTGGGCATGGGTGCTAAGGAGGAGTGCTTGCTGGAGCAGCTTGGGGCTGCTGTGCAAGCAAGTCCTCAGCACACCTTGAGTCTGTGAGCTGTCTCTGACATGGGGCCGGTGGTGCTGGTTGTCTCGTTGAGCCTGCAAGGAAACATGGAAAGGCAAGGAASGACGTGGGCACGCTCACAGCATGCTCGTATCTTTGCATTGGCAAAGGTGACAGCTGTGCAATCTGGGGGCACAAATAGGACGCAGATCAGGTCATGGGATGCGCAGAAAGGTTTTGAGGGGACAGGAGGACATGGCCTGTGTGCCAAGGGAGGCAGGCATATACAGATTTTGTGTGAGTTTTGGCTGGTAGGAGCCATGCTGGGGAGAAATAGGTGTTGAYCTGTCAAGACGGGAGAGTGCTTGATGTTGAGAGATGCAAGTTCTCTCCTAGGGCAGGGAGAGGGTCAAGCAGGAGAGGAGGACTGAGGTGGAAGGGCAGGTGCKTAGGATGTAAGTTGAGAGGACAGGCCAGCCTAAGGGAAGAGGGGCTTGGGAGGAAAGCAGGAAAAACACAGAGAGCCACTTGGGATGGCCCTGTGTGTTCRTGGCACTGCTTGCTTGCTTCTTCACCTGCTCCCTGCCTTTTTCATGGGCATCTAGCCAGCATTCTCCCTACAAAAATCCCTACAAATCCCTACAAAAGCATTACCATTTTAATCTCCTTATTCCCTCTCTTCCCACAGTTTTTTTAAYAGGTGAAGGCATTCACAGTGAAGATGTTCTGAGTGACATACTCTATGTATCTCTGTGTGTCTCTCGTTTAACTATTGGATGGGTTTGAGATRGTTTCCCCTTAGCTGGACTTGCTTTGCCTGGGGTGATACAGTTTTGAAGTGCTACAATATCACGTTTCTGCCACTTCTCCAGAAATAATTTTAGGCCATTATACATGGCCTTGTTTTTTAAACTGTGACTTTTGTGAAAGGGAAGAAGACATTTTTGCATTAATGGGGAGAGAAAACATTCCCCTTAATTTCAACAAAAGATCTGGACTCAATTGAAACTGATAAGATTTGGGCAATTCCAACAAATCCAGCCTTACCACCCCAACTTTTCTCATTTCAGTTGCTGAATGCATCTAGGTGTCCCCAGGCCTGATGGGTTCTTCCAGACTGGAGTTCTTTCCTCTCTGGAGTAGCTAGGGTAGCCGTGTCCCACTGGAGCAAACCCTCATCCTGTGCCTGGGCACTGCGGAGTCAGACCTTGCTGGTGAGAAGCACTGCCTGCATTGTGGTATATGTGCCAAAGTCATGCTCCAGCACCACCAGTGATGCTATCCTGCCCAGAATCCAAGCTGCCCCTTTGAAGACACTTGCAGCAGGCTCACAGCAGGCATTGCTTTGATGGGCTGTTGTTCCTACCAGCCCCAGCAGACCCTCTGAACTTTGAGGAGGAGCTGAACAGAGATTGGGGAATTTGCCACTTCTCTTCAACTGAGGAATAGCGTGTTCTGCAAGAGCTTCCACCACAGARCTGTGTCTTGTGTCTTACATAGGCACGGGGCACAGAAAGACCTTGCCATGGTCACTAGTGGCAGACGTAGAGCTGGAAATAGTACATATATATATAAATATATGCAGCATGCTCAAACACATTCTTACTAATGAGCCAGTATATATCAGAGCAACTGCACAGCACACTGAGAGRGGTCTTTCCCACGCTGGCAACTTGTGCAAGCGGAGGAAAGAGGTAGATGTCTCACCAGGAAGATCAGAGGAGCAGGCAGTCCAGACTTGTGGGAAACGCCTGATCCTGGGCGTTGGGTTTCACTGGCACCGCTCATCTAGCCCGGCTGTATTTATATACCAACGCACCTGCTGCGCCTCACTCAAGGMTCAGGCTTTGCAAGGCATGACGGGGTTGTTCCAGCCCCTGTGGGTTGTTATGGACGTCAAGGCAAGGCTGGTTGCCAAGTGGAGATTAGCGTGACCATGCTTTGTGGGGATGCCTGGAAAAGGAGTTCAGGGTGCTGTTACACCCCTCTGCCCAGCCTCTTCTCTACTGCATTGCATCCGTCAAAGCCGAGGCACAGAGCTGGAATAGTGTCTTTGCCCGCTGGAGAATGCTGGTRTTCTATGACGTTTTATAGACAGGAGGATGAGTCTGGAGTGAGATGAGGAGTCTGGAGACCAAGAACAAGGCATAGAGTGCCTAATGTCCACTGTGATGTTCAAGTTGGCTCCTTCAGGTGTCTCACGTTAGGAGGCTGCTCAGGAGCAGAATTGAGGTTTTCAGGGCAAGAGGATGGGGAGGTTTTTGAGTTTCTGGAGCTATCAGAGATGTGATGCAGAGACCCCTTGCCCTAGTACAGAATGTGTTGGCTACCTGAATCATCCCATTTTCATTTCTACCAATGAAATAGCACGCTCATGAACTCTGTCAGGCAATGTGGGACTTACTCCATGGTGTTGAATTGCACCCTACACCTCTGCATTCTTGCAACCATATGGAAACTGGAATGAAAGCTGGCAAAGTGGACRGGTCATCTCCATCAGAGCAGACAGGGAAGCCTCTAACACGTATGTCATGCTATATTACCTGGGGCACAGAGTGCAGCTTTTCCAATTGTTTTTTAGCTTTTAAATTATCAGCAGTTTGTTTGCCAGAAGGACCCAGAAAAGGCAAAATAACTCATCGAAGACCAGCATAGGAAGGTCCAACTGACAGCACTCTGTCATTTTTTCAGGCAGAAATGGRAATGGAGAGAACACTGCTTAGTGTACCTCATCTCATAACACCGGATTAGACAGAAGTATAGCCAGTGCAGCAGGAGACTGGCCTCTGCATAATTAGCTGGAAAACTGAGATAGTTACTTGATGGATCATGGCATGGGAAGGTATCAGGTTAGATATTAGGAAAATTGTCTWCGTGGAAAGATTAGTCAAGTATTGGAACAGGCTGCCCAAGGAGGTGGTGGAGTCACTGTCCCTGGCAGTGTTAAGAAATGTGTAGCTGTCCAACCACACATCTGCTGCACTTCCTGGAGACCACAGGGTGAAATGCACCATCCTGCAAGGAACAGAGACTTGTGATCCCTGAGGTGAGAGCCCTGCCCTGGACAGGGCCAAAGCTTGAACTGTTGGGCATGCAGGAACATGACAGTTAGAGCTTGACTTGGTGTTTTCAATGGTTGAATGAAGCAGCGTAGGCTGCAGGAACCCAACTGTCACTGAGTGCCAGCCCTGCAGGTGCAACAGCAAGTCAGACCCTTTGGAGATTCTACAGGACCCTATAAATACAATATTCCCTTTTAAAGAGGGAATGATACTTATATTGACTGCTGTAGATATTCAGGCCCATGGAGCTGCCTGCACTGGGTCACCTCAGGCCCTAGGATGGCAGCTGGATATTCGACAAGAAGAGACTTGAGCTGTCTTGCTTTGGGTACGTCCTAGTTGGAATGTCACAGCCCACCTGAAGTCTCCTCTCAGCAGTGTCTCTAATGCCCTTGAGTGCAAAGGGAGCAAGGGCCAACACACACAAAAGGGTGATGCTTTGGCTAAGTGCTTACATCCTGGGAGAAGATCCTGAATCTCCAGATAACCTACCAAAGGATATTAAGGGGAAAACTAGCAGCTTTCCTTTGCCCTCATTATTCCCCAAAGGCAGCCTTTTATTTTGTTTCCCCTTCACACTGGCCAACACTGGAAAAGCCAATGGAAARTCAATGGAAAGCCTTTCTCCAGCAGCCATTGCTCTTTGTCTCATTCTGGTCCATCACTAACAAATTCCTTCCATTCCCCAAGGATCAAGGAAGGGGAACAAGTGTAGTTGTGTATAGCATGAAGCCAGATTGTTCTCTCTGATTTCCTGCCCCAATGGGAAGTTGTCCCACATCCACCCAGATGCATCAGAACAGGGGCTTGGGCCGTATTTGATTTTCAGTCCCTTTCCTATGTCTCCTTTTCTTAATACTTCCTCTCAGACCCTTCGAGATCATCATCCTTCTGACCATCTTTGCTAACTGTGTGGCACTGGCCATCTACCTGCCCATGCCTGAGGATGACACCAACATTGCAAACTCCAGCCTGGTAAGGCACAGTCCTTTCCTCAACCACAGCTTTTCCAGAAAGTTTTGCCACATCCCTAAATCTATTGTCTTGCTGTCTTTGAGACACTAAACTGCAGATTAATAGCACAGATGAATAGCATAGATTAAGGCCTTATTCTCCATAGATATATGGTGGTAAATTTAGAGTGGAATTTGTCTCCTAGGACATGTTCATGTTATAAGATTATGAGTGTTGCTTGGCATGCTGTGGACACTTAAAGTACCTGTTTCTCCTTGCTAGTTGAACCCAAGAGTAACTGCTCAGATAGAGCTCTCCACATCAAAGCAGCTAAAAGTAGCATGGCTGAACCCTATGTGCTATATAAACCTATCAGATAAAGCATGGGRCCTAGTAAACAGGGCAAAACTAGAATTCAAGTTGTGCAGAAGGCACTCTGTTAGTATCACATAGATTTTATTGTTGTGGTTGTTTAGACAAAACTAATATTTAGTRTAAGGGAATACATTTCCAAAAATCCCACCATTAAGAGCTGCTTTGGGTSATGTTTCAGTCATGGAGATCCCTGTGTTTTAAGACTGTGAAGTCTCAGCATCTCTTGCCCTCCGATCCAACAAGGAGCTGACACTTCTTTATGTGACAGTGCAGTGAACACAATGAAGGGTCGATGTAATCTGCCACCCTGCACTGGTAAAGGCTGGGGCTTGACCTRTTGGAGAGCAGCTCTGCAGAGAAGGACCTGGGAGTCCTGGTGAACAAGTTCCCTTGGTCTCTTGTGACCAAGAAGGCATATGATCTCCTGGGGTGCATTAGGAAAAATGTTGTCAGCAGGTCAAAGGAGATGATCCTGCCTCTCCACACAGCCCTGGTGGGGCCCCATCGGGAGTACTGTGTCCAGTTCTGGGCTCCCCAGTTCAAGAGTGGCATAGAGCTACTGGAAAGAGTCCAGCAATGGGCTACAAAGATGATTACAGGACTGGGGAGGCCTGGAACATCTCATACTAGGAAAGACTGAGAGAGCGAGGCCTAGTCAAYCTGGAGAAGAGAGGATGGGGAGGGAGTTTTATCAGTGTATGCAAATACCTTAAGGGAGGATGTCAAGAGTATGGGGGCAGACTATTTTTAGTGATGGCCAGMGATAGGATAAGAGGCAATGGACACAAACTAAAACACAGGAAATTCCACCTGAGTTTGAAGAAAACCTTACTGGCTGTGAGAGTAAGAGATCACTGTATCAGTTGGCCTAGAAAGATTGGGAAGTCTCTTTCCCTGGATATATTCAAATCCTGCCTGGACACAGTCCCGTGCAATGTGCTCTAGGTGATACTGTCTGTGCAGGGAAGTTGGACGAGATGATTTCTATTCTACCAGTTAACTCTTCCAACCTCAACCATTCTATGATTTTGTGACACCTGGCATGTTGTCTACTGCCTTTGGACATGGTGATTGATCAAGCAATGTTCCTATCTATTCTCTGATCTTAATTTCTCAGGTGGACAGTATTTTAGGTTTGACAAACCAGACAGACCCTGTAAGGAAGGCATACAGTATRTTGTGTGCTTTCACTAGGCTGAGTGCTGAAGGCATTCCCAGCAAAGAATTTTATGCAAGTTTGGTCCTAAAGTGACATTTTCACCTTTCTAGATATAATTCTCTGCAGAGCCCAAACAGGGATGCTTCCCATCCTCCAGCAATTGCTGATCCCTGGGGTGCAGATGGAGGAGAACGTCTATGGAAAGCTCAAAATATAAATACCCTCATCCATCTGTCTGCTTCAACTGCATTTTAATCCCTGTCTGGAAAAGGCCATCAGCAGCAAGGGCAGTGATCAGAGTGACAGACAGAGCCAAGTGGGCACAGGCAGCTAAACCCACGTAAAGACAAGCTATTTTGGGCCCTGTAGCTGCTGAGGGCTGTACTGAGCCATTGCGGTTGGGTGCCAGACCCACTGTGGGAGCAGATACAGTGTCTAGAGTACCCCAGGGGAGCCATGGGATGTCTCTTCTTCTCCTAAGGGGAGACATACCATGCCCCATCCTTAAGCGCCTGCAGAGGTGGGGAAGTACATATTGCTGCAGGAAGTTTTTTGGCAAAGAATTCACCCAGCAGACAGAGAGAGAAGGAAAAAATAAAGTTTTTAGACAGGGTTCACCTAATCTGTCTTTCAGATCACCCCTCTCCTCTCCCCACCGCCGGCTCCACTCCCCACAGAGGAGATGAAGAAACACTTGGTGGGCCAGTTTCTAGAAACTCACTCTACCAGACATGTCTGCCATGCATATTTATGACATTAGATCATGCATATTTATGACATTAGATATGACCTTACTTCCCTTGAGAGCCTGAGACCCAGGGGAAGCCACAACGTGGTCAGCTCATTGCATGGAGACTGCACGGTTTCAGACCATGAGGAGAGGGAAACTATTCAGACTGTGGGAGGAAGGCCATGCAGTGGTGGGAGGATGGAGTAGTAGGGAGGAGAAATGGAGATGTACAATGTCCTGGGCAAGACGCTTCTGGGTATTGGGTTGGGAAATGACGCATCTGCTGATGTATTTTGTAAGAAATTGCATGTAAGAAAATGTGTGCAGGCAAAAGCCTGTTCCTGGTAGTTTGTTGTTGAAGGGATGCTAGGGAACATGGAGCAGGCCAGAGAGTAGCCAGAGATGGCTACGTGCGACATCCCCAACCTCAGAGCTGCCAAGGTGCTCTCTAGTATACACGAGAGATCACAGCCTTAGTAGCGAGGACAGAGACAGGGACACATCGTCTGCAACTATGCAGAGTGGTGACACACGGGAGGTGTCAGTCTGCACTAATGGTGTCCTCTCCTGCTTCTCTTTGCAATCCCCAGGAGAAGATGGAAATCGCCTTCCTGATCTTCTTTGCCATCGAGGCAATGCTCAAGATAATTGCCTACGGATTTCTTTTCCATACAGACGCCTACCTCCGAAATGGCTGGAATGTGCTTGACTTCTCCATCGTGTCCTTGGGGTAATGTGAAGAGGGGAAGTTGCTGATATGCAGCTTTCCCCAGATCTCATCCATATCCCATCAGTTAGATCATCTTTCCTAGTGACCACAGTGAGTTTGGGGGCACCTTGTAGTCTTAATTTATGCCCTTTTCCCAYGTAGCCCCGTTTTCTTGCCCTGCCCTCTCCTTCTGGGTTCCTCTGTAACTCCTGTTTCTTTTCATTATTTCTTCATGCCTGTCAGGTCTCCTTGCTCTGGAGAATGTGAGTGGCATGGAGTCCTTTGGGGTTTGGCACACAGGGAATAGATCCATTGGGCACCAGGGGGATGGGAGAGCTCCAAGATGCCTGGCAGAGAAGGTTAGATCCCAACATATGGGTATCCAGCAGTGGGTGGACCCGTGAGCTGGACTTAGCCAGAAGTCATTCTATAASTTTGGCTCAACTTGGCTATGGAGTTCTAACTCCTTTGCACAGATTTCTTAGTTTCCATCTTTGTGCCCTTCTCTTCCTTCCTTTACCCTTTCTCTGCCCTGTGTGCTGGTTCTTACAGGCTTTTCACCATGACCCTGGAGCAGATCAATGCCAAGGAAGGAGGGTCTTCAGGAGGGAAAGGTGGATTTGAYGTGAAGGCCCTGCGAGCATTTCGTGTGCTGAGACCCCTACGGCTGGTGTCTGGAGTGCCAAGTGGGTGCCCTTTACCCTGTCAGCATGGAGGACTAATGAGAGGGTGGATATGAATCCCTGTCCCTCTCTGGAATGGGGGACCATGGCACAGGTTTCACATTAGTGTTGGACCACGCCTGGCCAGAATATGAAATTATAAATTATCACTCAGCCCTACAACTTGTGTTGTCAACAGCAGAGCTTTGCAGGTCACAGCACACATAGCTCCCTTCAGGGTTCAGCATCAGCATCTTTTGGTAGACTGTGGAAAGGAGGGCAGATTTTCTCTGCAGTTTCTCTCCAGACAGGGATGTCCTTTTCCTGTAACTCATGTGAATACAAGACGTATGAAAGGAACAGAACAAATGGAGGGGTACGAATCACACTCCAATAATATCTGGCAATGACTCATGTGGGGTCTCCCAGCTGCTCACATGGTGAGTAGAGAAGGGAATTCTTGCTCCAGGGCATCCAGTCCCACCTCACCTGTGCCAGCKTTTGATGTTGCCCTTCTTTTGACAAGTGGTATTTTGGGTAGGCTGAAGGTCTTGGAGAGACCAGAAGCGTGCAAGGCACAGACAAGTTTGGTTGGGAAGGAGCTGACCTTCTCTCCCTTCTCTCTGGTATAGGTCTTCAGGTTGTCCTGAACTCCATCATCAAGGCCATGGTACCCCTGCTCCACATTGCCCTGTTGGTCCTCTTCATGATCATTATCTATGCCATCGTTGGGCAAGAGCTGTTCAAGGGCAAGATGCACAAGACCTGCTACTACATTGGAACAGGTGGGACTGTGGCATGCAACAGCAGGACGGAGGTGTTTGTATGCGGTTGCTTTGGGAACCACCAAGTCTTACCACTAGTCTTACCAGTATTTGACATGGGAACAGGGGAGGGAGGAAGGTTATTTGTTAGAAGGCACAGCTGTGGTGATGGTATATGATKTGGAGAAGGTGGTGAGTGGGGTCCTTTCTGTAATGCTTCACTAGGAGACTGGGAGATACTGGGATCTGATCTCCTTATCCCAGCCTGCTSCTTATACCACAGCTTTTCCTCTCAGATGTGATTGCCACGGTGGAGCCAGAGAAGCCAGCCCCATGCACCAGCTCTGGCCATGGACGTCACTGCACTATCAATGGCACCGAGTGCCGAAGCGGCTGGCCAGGGCCCAATGACGGCATTACTCACTTTGATAACTTTGGCTTTGCCATGCTTACTGTCTATCAGTGCATCACCATGGAGGGCTGGACTGAAGTTCTCTACTGGGTAAGCCCCAGCAACCTGGATGTGGTTGCAACTCCACATCCTGTTCCTGGATGTGGAGCAATTCCAACCAGTATGCACTACCCCTTCCAGGGCTAAGGTCTCTCCTTTGAGAAGCAYTTTTTTCCCACTAAGCTTCATTTCACAATTTCCATTTCATTAACTAGGCACATCTGCGTCTCTGCTGAGCAGCACTGCCTGAGATCCCCTCACTTCAGACAGGCAAAAGTGTGCTCTAAGAGTGCTTCAGCTCCTACCCCTGCCACCAACTTGTCAGAGGATGCCCTGGTCCAAGGGAATTTTTCATTCATAGAACAGGTTTGGCCTCCAGAGTATCTGGTTGCTGGAGCTTTTCAGAAACCCAGTGATCTGCTCATATAATTGTCAAACCTTTGAGGCCATAGAGATATGGATTGGGCCCAGGCATGACTGACTGATAAGTGCTTCTCCATGACTTTCTTACTGGGAGAATATCTTGATGAGGTTTGGGCTGAGCTCTGMTTCCCAAGAACTTGGATTTGGCTTTATCTCCTCTAAGGATTGTATAGAGTAGTGAGGATTCAGGGCTSAGAGAGGCAGGTTCATGGGCTGTC
The DNA here is from genome assembly GCF_003342845.1 of Nothoprocta perdicaria. Classification (NCBI taxonomy): domain Eukaryota; kingdom Metazoa; phylum Chordata; class Aves; order Tinamiformes; family Tinamidae; genus Nothoprocta; species Nothoprocta perdicaria. The sequence goes on along the minus strand of NW_020456276.1, from coordinate 1,160,449 downwards.
AGCCCAAACTTTCCTATCATTGCACAAAGCTCCCRAAGGCTGCTAAGAGGCTCCCAGAGAAGAAACATGAGTTAGTATTCCAATTTCAGGATGCCTCATCTGCTTTTGTCCTTGCAAGGTGAATGATGCCATTGGGAATGAATGGCCCTGGATCTACTTCGTCAGCCTTATCCTGCTCGGTTCCTTCTTTGTTCTCAACCTGGTGCTGGGGGTGCTGAGTGGGTAAGTGCTGCCCTAGCCTTTCTCTTTGTTGAGGAAGGGCCTTAGCTGGTTTTAACTGTACAAGAGGCAAGCCTAGAAAAGTTTTTGTTCATTTTCGTTTCCCATTTCCTTTTTCCTTGCATATTTAGAAACAATGAACATTGAGTTGCCTGTTGGTAACTCAAGCCTGGGCTGTCCAAAACTTCAGCTTAACACTGGAAACAAAGAAATCTCTCTGTAACATAAGTAAATGCTAACAAATGCAAGACACACATTCTCTCATACTGGATTCTATGATATTCCGACCTGTTGTGAAGCCCACATGTTTTTCTTATGGGCAACCTAATGACTCATCTTTGATGTGGGTGCAAGAGATACAAGAGATTATGATTATTATAATTAATGCTTCAACAATCTAATTGAAGTACTATAACCAGTTAATATCACTCAGGTTAAATGATCCTAACACTTAGTGCCAAATTACCCAATTACTGCTAATTCCTGTGATAATATAATATATTTTTAATAATAATATATTAATAATAATATAATAATAATATATTTTTCCCAAACGGAGCACTTGGGACAGCTTTCTGTCCCTCCAGATAGGGCCCTGCTTGCTCTGGCGTTTTAGCAGGACTACRGATCTCCTGCAGCCTCTGCAGCATTGCAGCATCTAGTGGTAGCTTGTCTAGACACAGCTATCTGCAACAAGAAGCTCCCAAAAAAGAGCCAGTGATGGCGAAAAAACCCTGCCTGGCATCAAGGAGATGATCACCCATGTTCTTGCATCATGCAACAGAGTCAAGAGAAAGGAGAGTCAGTAGAGCTGCCTCTCGGGATAGGGTGTTTCAGACTTTTATCTTTCTATGAAGACTGGCCTGGGACAGAGTTGTGACATGTGGCTCACTCCGTTGCTTGTCTTGTCTCAGCGAGTTCACCAAAGAACGTGAGAAGGCCAAATCACGGGGCACATTTCAGAAGCTGCGGGAGAAGCAGCAGCTGGAGGAGGATCTGAAGGGTTACATGGACTGGATTACTCATGCTGAAGTCATGGACAGTGATCGGGCCAGAGGAGAAGGTACCAGAGCTGCCTCGTAGAGATTAGTGTAGAGATTGGGGTCCTAACATTGAGCATTCTGGAAGTTTTGTTTGAAAATCTATGGAACAAAATGTTTTGACTTCTGCAGAACATTTTCTTTCCTCATTTTCTTTTTCMTTTTCTGAATTATTTTATTGAATTTGATCCAAGCAAGCAGATAACTTGGCCCTTGTGCAAAACCTCCATCTCAGCCACCCTATTTACTATTTGCAGAAAGTAATGTTTTTTGGCCAAGTCATCTTTCTTTTACAAAACATACTTGAAATGGTCACGAGAAGCCATGCTTGTGTGCAATTGTTTGTGCAGGGGCAATGTAGGGTTACTAACTCACATATTAAGAGATATATGAGTTTCCTGCCATTTTTTTGACAGTTTGAAAGGTTAGACATGGTTCAGGGCAGAAACTGAAAAACAACCATCTAGTCAAGGGTGCATCAAGGCCTGGAGATCCCGCACGCTCTTTGTGAGTCAGTCATGTCCCTTGTCAGTGTTCTGCAAACCAACAAAARAGGTAGTAAATTCTGATGCCCTAAGCTGAGCTGATGCACGTGTGCAAAAAGCCTTGGGAAACAATGGAAGAGATCAAAGTTCACATCTGCAGACAGTGTTTTTAAACACCTCCCGTTTTGCAGCACTTTTTTAGATCACTATGAACCCTGGTTTAGTCTGTTCTGGAAGCATCTTGAATGGTGGCTAACTTACCTACATATTACTGGTTGTTCAGCCTTAGCCACTGGTTTACTGTTGCTCTTCCTGCAGCGCAGAGGTTTCCAGTTCCTTCTACTTTCTTGGTTTGCATGGGCCAGTCTAAACCACATGTCAGAGCTCTACCTGCCGTCTCCCTGGGACTGTTTCTTATATTCACTTCAAGTAGGGGAGATCTTCCAGATATACTCCTGGGAGAGGTCCTTTCCGTGATGTTTCTCTCCCAAGAGCTCCAAGAAAAGCTTGCAATGTTCCTCCTCCTATAGGTATGATGCCATTGGATGAAGGAGGGTCGGAGACAGAGAGCTTATATGAAATAGAGGGCATGAACAAATGGATTGTCTACTTGTGAGTATGCTCTGGTTTAACCATCTGCGACCTTGCATACAGGCTTGCACAGTTTCTCTCTTGCCACTCTAGCTGCGCCAGGCTTTCTTTTTACCACAGTTCCTTAAGGAAAACTGAGGGCTTTGTGTCTTAACACATAGCATATGTGCATATCCAGCATATCAGACAGCAGGGAATTTCGCTCTGGTACTGGCAAGAAGCCAATTCAGGATAAATTGCCTCTTCATTTCGGAAACAGGCTTCAGACATCCTCTCCTGCCCCATTCAGCATGACCTGTGATTTAGGAGCTGCACCATGGCTGGAAACTAGAAGTCATTGCAGGACAGAAATGACTCAGGAGGCTTCTGTATGGAAGAACTGCAAAGCTTGAGTTAACATAGCCAATGCCAGTCCCATAGYCATAGCCAGTCCCCTTATCCCAGAGTCTCCAGTTGTTAGTGGGAGTAGCACCATTCATACCCCAGCACTTACATGGCCCCACTCACGGGTGACCATCTCAGTCTCTCTCAGAGGACAGCTCTAGATAAGGGAATAGAGGTAATTCTACTTTGCTCTCCATCGGCCTTTTTGACCCTTTTTGTCTGTCTCCCTAGCCGCCAGTGGAGGCGTTGGAATCGGATGTTCCGTAGGAAGTGCAGGGATGTGGTGAAGTCCAAGTTCTTTTACTGGCTTGTTATACTGCTTGTGGCACTGAACACTTTGTCCATCGCCTCTGAACACCACTTACAGCCTGAATGGCTAACGACAGTGCAAGGTGAGCAAAGAGCACCAGAGGGAGCAAGGGCTCTGAACACCCTGCTGCCGTGCAAACAAATGCACATATTTCTATGCTGAATGCCACATAAGCATAGTACAGGGGCTGTTAGATACTCATATATACAAACACTGTTTGCACACAAGTGTAGGTATACCATCAGCACAGAGCAACAAATAGCACATGTGCAGCTTGCACGCTTACACATACAGAGTGTATACTCTCATGCACATGGTCTTGCACGGTGCACACACAGATATATTTACCACCGAGCACACAGAGTATACACGCCAGGGCACTTGCACATGGAGTATAGCCACACATGCACACACATTAGTCAAGCTGCACGCACTCATGCGTGCACACACAGAATACAGCCATGTACACCTGACTTCACAATTCACAATCTGCATGTACACAYGCATACATTCATAGCCCAGCACACACACTCTGTACGCAGAGACACGGATGTGGACAAACTGCGTGCACCGACGTGCGCTGCACAAGCACAAATGCAAGCACCCAGTTGTACATGTGTCAGCCATTCCCTTGCCTTTCTCTCCTGGGTGCTCCCTAAAAGAAGGATTTGCTACAACTGGCACTCAGGGGTCAGTGGWGGACAGGGAAGGGAGGTGGGCAGCACAGCCCTCATGTTGTGCTATGCTGAGATGAAGAGGTCCATGTTCTGATGGGCTGGGTCTCTCATCCTAGATAATGCCAACCGTGTGCTGCTGTCACTCTTTGCGGCTGAAATGCTGCTCAAGATGTATGCACTGGGCCTGCGCCAGTACTTTATGTCCCTCTTCAACCGCTTTGATTGCTTTGTGGTGTGTGCGGGGATCTTGGAGACCATCCTGGTGGAACTCAGCACCCTGTCACCCCTGGGCATCTCTGTGCTGCGCTGCATCCGGCTCCTCCGTATCTTCAAGATCACCAGGTTGGTGCAGGAGCTCTGTGGACTAACTGGACTTCCATGCTACACTGGCCTTGTCCCTTCAGAGGGTTGCAGTGGGAGAAGACTTAGGAGCTTCTTGCAAGAGAGGCAAGGCCAAACTGGGGATTTCTTCATCCTGTGGATGAGATTTAGGAGTGGGGAGGAAGACAGAGCAGATGTTTCTGAAGGGCTTCTAGAGACTTTCACATCTTGCTCTGGGTTCTGATGTGTTGTAAATAGGAGTTCTATGGGCTAGTCTTCTGGGTTCTCCTTCTGGCACTACACATTCCTCCCCTGCTCCTATCTAGTGAAGCCCTGTGTAGGCAGTGAGATATTTTGCACACTGAGCTGGAACTTTATTTCCACCTCCAGGAGCCTAGCTGAAGAAGTCCTAGCCTCCAGCCCTGTGAGTGTCACTGRGTCAGAACCCCCATGATGGGCTGTTGATGCAACTCTCTGAGCAGAGCAGCATATTCCTGCTGCCCTGGTCCTGCCTGCAGCCAGAGCAGTCATTCCCCTTCCACACACTCCTGTCTCTTCCCTCCCCAGGTACTGGACATCTCTCAGTAACCTGGTGGCCTCCCTGCTCAACTCAGTCCGCTCTATTGCCTCCTTACTTCTTCTCCTCTTCCTCTTCATTATTGTCTTTGCCTTGCTGGGCATGCAGCTTTTTGGAGGCAAGTATGACTTTGAAAATATGGAGGTGTTGCGCAGCACTTTTGACAACTTCCCCCAGGCCCTCATCAGTGTCTTCCAGGTATGGACTGTGGCAAACATGACATAGGGGTGGGAGACAGGATGCTGACGGTTTTGCCTGATCTGTGTGTCTTCTGGTGAGAGCCAAGGTGTGTGAGATGGTGTGGCTTTGAGGCTGGGGTCAGGGAAAGCAATTCTGAGTCAGAACTAGATGAAGGAGATGGGATCAGGCTATGGGATTCTGTCCTCTAGTGCAGGTGTTCTGTAATTCCCATTTCTATCTTATGTTATCTCTGCTCTGCTCCCAGATCCTGACAGGAGAGGACTGGAATTCAATCATGTATAATGGAATCAGGGCCTATGGGGGCCCATCCTTYCCTGGCATGTTGGTCTGCATCTACTTCATCATCCTTTTCGTCTGTGGTAACTGTATCCTCCACCTGTGAAGTCAGGTTGAGGCTTCCTACCCCTTGATGCAGTTACCCATTACTAGAGAGACAGACACTGCCTTAGTCCTTTTGGTGCTGGAACAAAACACAGGCTTCAGGGCTTTCACTGGTGGGGTTGGAGTCCAGAGGCTGGAGGAAAGTATACCACAGAGGGTGGTTTCAAAGAATGAAAGGCAAATCTTCAGTCATCAGTCAATACAGAAGCAAGATTGACCTGGATAAACTGAGCCAAGAATCACTAAGCCAAGGGCTCAGTGCAGCAGGAAAGAGGGATGTGAGCAGACTCAAGGATCACAAGGATCAGGTGATCAAGGGGACCTAAGGCACAGCTCTAGGAATGTTTTTCCGGGCATTCTGGAGATCATGAGTAGCCTGGCCATATCATTCAAAGGAGAACTATCCCACATGTCCTTAGCGCTATGCCTCCAGATATCCTCCTCAATGTTTTCTTGGCTATTGCAGTCGATAACCTGGCTGAGGCTGAAAGTCTGACCTCAGCCCAGAAGGCCAAAGCAGAGGAGCGCAAGCGGCGGAAGATGTCCAGGTGAGTGACATGCTCCTTGGCAGTGGGAGATCCTAAACCAGGAGCTTTAGAGCACAAAGACACTAGACATCAGCGGTACCTCTGTCTTGGGTTAAGTATTGTCTCCTTTCCTCTCCTCCTCTATCCTCTCTTCACTTTTCAACAGAGGTTACCCAGAAAAGTCTGAAGATGAGAAGCAGCTGTTGGCCAAGAAGCTTGAGCAGAAAGCAAAGGGAGAAGGGATTCCCACAACAGCCAAGGTCGGTGCTAGTAGGGCCAAGTCTTAAGGAAGTCCTGATGAAGGGCCGGGCACCTTTTCTGCCATGCAAAGAAACTGCTTGCACTACATGGCTCTCAGGCTACTATGGTCTGGCCAACATTCAGTGTTTAACAGCAATATTGGCACACTCAGCTTCTTGTCTTTTCCTCTCCCCTCTTTTAGTTAAAAGTGGACGAGTTTGAATCCAAYGTCAATGAGATCAAAGACCCCTACCCTTCCGCTGACTTTCCAGGTAAGTCTTGTCCCTGGAAGGAGAGCAGGAAGGATGGGGAGACATTGCAGGGATGGTACCACCACCCTGTCTATATGAGGGATAAAGGATGCAGTCACTCTTCACCAGCCTCAGGGCTGTAAGATCACAGGAACACAATCACGSATCAGAATCACAAGATCCACCCAGAGAGAATAACATTCTCTCTCCCGCTCTGGATGACCTTTTCCTTTTCGCTCTCTGTGCTTACCCTGCAGGTGATGATGAGGAAGATGAGCCTGAAATCCCTCTGAGCCCTCGGCCACGTCCTCTGGCAGAGCTACAGCTGAAAGAGAAGGCCGTGCCTATGCCTGAAGCCAGCTCCTTCTTCATCTTCAGCCCCACTAACAAGTAGGCACCCATCCTACTCCTGGCATAATGGAACCAGGACTGGCTTGGGTACCTCTAGCATCAACCATTCCCAACAGAGAYTTGCACATAAAAGCCAGTCCTGGAGGTAGCCGGCTCACTAGGACAATGCAGTCTTCTTCATGGAGGAGCTAGCACAGAAATTCCTTCATGTCCAGGGCCCTCCTGTTCTCAAGGTTTAGAAATAACCTTTTTCAGGCTATTGCACCCCCATCTAAGAACCTTCTGACCCTATGGCACTGTTTCATGCCATCCATGTTCCCTGCAGGTTTCGGATGCTGTGCCACAGGATTGTCAATGCCACCTGGTTCACCAACTTCATCCTGCTCTTCATCCTACTCAGCAGCATCTCACTGGCAGCCGAGGATCCCATCCGGGCTGAGTCCTTCCGCAACCAGGTGCTATATGGCTCCAGAGGGATCGAATGGGTGGGAAGACTGCACAAAGACCCTCATTTCCCCAGTAAGCAGAGACCTGCTTGTTGGGCWTAATACCCAGGCAGATTTTGGTACCTGTGATTTTTTTCTCCCGGTGAGAGACTTCCATGCAGAGAATAAGAATCTCACTAAGAGCTCCCCGTTTCTCTTTTGGTCTCCAGGAAGAAGGTCCTATAGCATGCCAGATTATCCTAGCCTTGTTTTATGTCTAAATAAGAATCAGTGTGAGAGGCTAACTCCTGAGTCCAGCCCTGGCTGTGGGAGGGCAATACCTTTTGGGAGAGGAGGCTGGTTATGTTATCCTTTCAGTGGGTAATAGGAACAAGGTAGTACTGTTTCATGCCTTATCTTACTTCTGGCTCAAGAGGTCCACCAGCCAGGAGTTTAAGATTATCTTGATTCAACGTTGTAGTGACTTCTGTGGATAGGAACATCCCATTAGCCAGCAAACTGGGCAACTTGTTTATGCAGCAACCTGCAATGCTGCCTACATGGAGCAAATGTAGTTGTAAATCTAACCTTTCAGAGTATGCATGGGTTTGTTCTGTTGCAGCGCCTGGCAGAGGATGTGGGGTCTCATAAGGAGACAGTGTCCCAGGGTACTCAATACTTTTAGAGATCAGAAGCTTGGGGAATGAAACCTCATTCACTTCCAAGTAAGGGATTGGTCTTAGGCAGCAAGTCTGAGCATGCACTGGGGAGAATCAGCAAAGCTGAGGGAAGTTCTTGAGTCTTTAGCATCTGGTTTGCAGGCTTTATTTAGCGAGATGGGCTCTCCCAACCACTGTGCCAGGATATCTGAAACTGGAATGCTTGAATGTTTCTCATGTCACCAAAATTTCACCAATTTCTGGTGCTTCTATCTCCAGATTCTTGGCTATTTTGACATTGGCTTCACCTCTGTCTTCACAGTAGAAATTGTTTTGAAGGTGAGTCTCTGTCCCCGCGGATTTAGCCATGAACAGCCCCTTCATCTGCCGTCAAGTAGGAGATAAATGTGTGTAGACAGATCCACGTAGGCAGACCCTGAGCAGTGGGCAAGACCTAGAGCATGGTTCTAAACTAGATTTTGACTATGGGCAGTCTTTTTTTTTTATATATATTTATATATATATATTTATATATATATATATTTATATATATATATATATAAAAGCTTGGAGCTGCTTCAGTAAACAAGCTCCAGGACCCAAAGGGGAAAAGCTTCTGGCCGAGCCTAAAGTCTCTGCTGTTTCTGCAGTCCAGGATGTGTGTGACCTATCCCAGGGGCTGTGTGTACCCTGCTGTGAGATCAGGCAGTCAAGTCAGCTCTCCTGTGACACCAGGACACATGGGCATGACAATAACATTTTTTTCCAGACATTCCTCAAGAATCACTTTGCAAAAGAGAAAGCCAAGAAAAACTGAGGAGGGAAACAGCAATTCAAACAGCTGTTGAATGCTGCTCCCAGTGCAGTCCCTTTGCTTTTCTCCCCCTTAGTTTGCTGAGTCATTTGGAAATGTTATGTCTCCAGATGGTTGAGCAAGGAGGATTTCCAGCTCATCTGAAGTCAGCTCCTGGCCTGGCTACAGAGTAATGGATAGGGTCTGTGAGCAGGACCCTGAGCAGGATAGGGTCTGTGAAAAGCCCCTCTTATGACATCTGTCCCAGGGCTGCAGTGCGACCATGTCTCTGAGCCTTGCCTGGCCTCTCTGCTAACTTCTTCTGCTCCCCAGATGACAGCGTATGGCGCTTTCCTGCACAAAGGCTCCTTCTGCAGGAACTCATTCAACATCCTCGACCTGCTCGTTGTTGCTGTCTCTCTCATCTCCATGGGAATTGAGTAAGCACCTCCATAATTCCCTGGGGTCATCATCGKTCTCTCTAGCCAGACAGTCCCGTTTGGTGCTGCAATTCCCCATGTTGCCTAGAGAAAGAACAATCGTCCCTTGGGTGTTCATCATGTATTAGAGCCCATAAGGCATCTGTTGCCACTACACTGTGAAAAAAAAAAAGTGTGTAAATGGCTGGGAGGCAAGGAGAAAAACTCTTTCCATGTCAAAGTCAAACATGCAGACAGAAATTTAATTTGGAATTACTTTCTCTAGCCACCTTGTGTAGCCTTCGGCCTTGTGTAGCATGGTGACTTAGTGTCCTTAGAGGTCTCAGCTGGTCCTCATTGCTCATGCATGACCTCAGCTTGGCCTACCTGGCTGCCTGGTGGGTCCATAACATCTGTGGCCTGAGCAGAATTGCCCCTTCTCAACTCTACCTTTCTCTCCAGATCCAGCACCATCTCTGTGGTGAAGATCCTAAGGGTGCTGAGAGTCTTGAGGCCTCTGAGAGCTATCAACAGGGCAAAGGGGCTGAAGGTAAGAGGGAAGATGGGGTAGGTTGTGCTCAACCCATGGGAATCCCTATGTGAGGTTATGTGACAGGCTTCACACTCTTTGGGGGTTGCCAGAGAGGAAACTGAATTCCACCTCCCCTTGAGATGCAGTATATGAAGGGGTTTACCTTTTTCTTCTGTTCTTGGTAGGACTCTGCATTTGCCTGCCCTCACTCCCTGGGTCCAGTCCCTGCAGTGAGTGAGAGGGAGGGCTGAGGGAACCTCCCCCAGAAATGCTCACCTGTGCTCTGTCCCCTCCTTCTACAGCACGTGGTCCAGTGTGTGTTCGTGGCCATCAAGACTATTGGCAACATCGTGATCGTCACAACATTGCTGCAGTTCATGTTTGCCTGCATTGGGGTCCAGCTCTTCAAGGTGAGAGATGTTCCCCACACGCAGAAGAGATGTCCTCCTGCTCAGGGGTGCTCTAGACAGACTCTTTTAGCCATAACCCCCCAGGGAAGCTATCTCCCAGCACAGATAATACATGAAAGGAGACCTGTCTGCACCCGACATTCAGGATGAAGAGCCACCTGACAGGAGGGATGCCAAGGAACACCCAGGAAAGTGTGGGATCCAGACAACACACACAAAGGGACCAGCTCTCTCTCCCCGCTTACTGTCTCAGTTTCTCCTCTCTAAGATGTCAAGTGCTTTATGACTTCTGTTAGCAGTTTGGATGCACCTCTTCTACAGGAGCTCCCTTTCTCTCTTAGTTCTTCCCTTGGGAGAGCTCCGTTCCCTTAGTTCTCCTTGGGAATATTCTTAGAAAAGGCAGAGCCATCCTTGGCTGAACTCAGCTTTGTTCTAGTATTTGTGCCTAAATTCCCAGCCAATGGACGAGAGCTCTCAAAATTCCCTGAAAACTCAGAAAAAAATGTCGACAAACATTAGATTTCATTTACCTCTATAGCTATTTCTTCATTCTCTGATTTCCAAATAATTGAACACCAGATAGGATGAGTCAGATTTGGGCCCTGGGAAATTTGTTTCCTCTACCAGTACTAGGCACTTTTTGTCTCAACCTAGAATTGTCGACAGAGTCTGCCGTGGCTCCTGAGCTCAGGAATGGGTTGTTTTGATGAGTGGAGTGGGAAAGCCTGCAGCGCTTTGTGGCACATGTCAGAGCTAGTACAGATGAAGGGTGGGGATCAACTGTGATCTATGAAAAAGTCAAACTTCCCTGAGGCTTCCAAARTTCCAGCAAAATCATAGTCTCTCCTGATCTCTGTACAATGCAGGGCAAGTTTTACAGCTGTACAGATCCATCCAAGTTGACGGAGAAGGAMTGCAGGTAAGAGCTCTGGGCACCACAGTCCAGCCGGGCACCCTGCTGAGGCCGGGCCTGGAAGGTGAGGGCAGGGGAGTGGATCACTTGTGTTCCTGCAAGGGGATCTTGCCGTTAAAAGCAGGTTTTGGTGTCTTGTGCTGCTTCCCTTTACTGCACATTGCTCTGCTCCCCTTTCTGTTGGACTTTSAAAATAAGCACAGGGCCGTCCTCCCCTACCAGGCTCCAGGTAGCCCTTGGCCTGTGCTGCACCAGGCAGGCAGAAGAAGGCATGGCCCTGTAAGCACCGCATCCTTCCCATTGCAGGGGCAAATTTATCACCTATGTGGATGGAGACCCAACGCAGATTGTGATGCTTGACCGCGTCTGGTTGCACAATGACTTCCACTTTAACAACGTCTTCTCGGCCATGATGTCACTTTTCACGGTCTCCACCTTCGAGGGCTGGCCGGAGTGAGTCTGCATGCAGGGGCAAAGGCCTAGCCAAAATAACAAACCTGTAGGTCATTGCCACTTGCTTCAGATTAACAGCTATCAGCTGAGAGAGCTTTTCCGAGGAAAAAAAAAAGTTGCCTAGGCCAAGGAGAAGCATTAACCAYCCTAGTGGGGACTGTGGGGCAGACAGAGCGTCCCTGGCTGAACCATTCCACCCATATTGSTTTTGGGACATCCCCAGGACTCTCTGTGTCTTTCAAGAAAACACATTTTTTTTCTCCCAGTCATGGTCTCTGTTTCTTCTGTGTCCCTCCTGTAGGCTTCTGTACAAGGCCATTGATACTAACGCTGAGGACACRGGCCCTATCTATAACTACCGTGTAGAGATTGCAATGTTCTTCATCATCTACATCATCCTAATTGCCTTCTTCATGATGAACATCTTTGTGGGCTTTGTCATCGTCACCTTCCAGGAGCAGGGGGAGAGCGAGTACAAGAACTGTGAGCTGGACAAGAACCAGGTATTGGGGCTGCTGGGGAGCCGGGAGGTGAGCAAGCCCTGGGTCCTGCTGCTTCGGGATAAGGATGAAACGGACCTGTTCTGGGTTCTGGCATTTCTGGAGCAGCCTGAATTTGATCAGCCCTTATTGCCGGCACTGCTGGAGCAGGGAATAATCCCAGCACCCAGTCTGACTCCTGGCACAAGACAAGACTGACAAAAACCATATAGTAGCTTTTCAAAGGCAGGGCAGAGAGGAATAGAATGAGGGACTGGACTTTTTGGTTCTGGTGGGGTGCCCGAATTGACCTGAAGCAAAGGACTGGAGATATCAGAGGAGAYAGAAGTAACAGTGAGAACAGCTTCAGTAGGGGACACATCACATGCTGGTGAGGAGAACTAGATATGGATGCCTGCAGGTTGAAAGGAGGATCTGGGGTTCCCAGGTGCACAGATGACCCTAGCCAGGAAGGGAGGGAAGTGCCTGTTGAGAAACTCTGAAGTGTGGAGAAAAAATGGTTATTTCCATGAGAATTGCATTAGTTCCACGTGGGTGCTTGTTGGAGGTCTTTGCAGACAGCATAGCAGATACTTGAAATATCATTATCCCTGGCCTATGTTGCTGGGCTAAAAAAGAATGGGAGACCAGCCTGTGCTTTTGGGGAGCTGCAGCATGACCACTGGTGCTGTCTGCCTGCCAGTGCCAGTGGTGTTGGCCTATGTCCTTCTGTGTGCATGAAATCTCCCCCTYTTCCCCAGCGCCAGTGCGTGCAGTATGCGCTGAAAGCTCGCCCACTGAGGCGCTACATCCCCAAGAACCCCTACCAGTATCAGATTTGGTATGTGGTCACCTCCTCCTATTTTGAGTACCTCATGTTCTTCCTGATCCTGCTGAACACCATCTGCCTGGGCATGCAGGTAAGGGAGCAGAGTGCCAACCACAGGTAATGTAGGGGTGTCAACAGTGCCAGACCCACCTCTTAAGCTCTAACCTTTTCAGAGAATTCCTGGAGAGAGGGTTCCATATGGCAAAACTGGTGCTGTGTACTCAGCAACCCTAGGACTAGAAGCAAAGTGGGACTGGTTGGATGTGGGAAGCCCAGAGAAGGGGATGCAGGGGAAAATAAATCCTTTTTTGCTGACCCTTTCTGAGCCATAGGTGTGTAAAAGAGGGTCTTCATCCAGCACACACCTCTGGGATCACAATGGAGACTGTACCTGTCCTTGGGCTCACATAGTTCTTCCTGACATCTCCTCAGCATTACAACCAGTCTGCAGAGATGAACCACATCTCAGACATCCTCAACGTGGCCTTCACCGTCCTCTTCACTTTGGAGATGATCCTCAAGCTTATGGCTTTTAAAGCCAAGGTGAGGACAGGGTCCATAGGCTGGGGGATGGTCTCAGGCTAAGCCAAGAGCATGCCTTTCCCTTGCATTTGGCATCTTTCATGTACAACTTCCCCCTAGACCTAGGACTCCAGAGAAATTCTCCTCATGGGACTCTTGTGGACCCCCATGAGCAGGATCTGTAAGTCTCTGGATGGACTAGCAGTTGTCAGAACTAACCTTGCTGACCCCATACAACCCAATGCAAATACTCATGGCTCCAGTCTTTGAGCTCACCTTTCTCTCTGGGTGGGGTTGGGTACCAGAGACCTGTTATACCTCTAGCTACCTCTCTGTACCCTCCTCATTTTACTATTGCAAAATAAAACCAAGCACTTCATGAGGGAGTCCCAGATCTAACTACCATCCCTCCCTTTGCCTCTGCCTCAGGCATCAGAGGCTGCACGCTATCCTCATCCCAACCARTGCAGCACTGCTGAGTGGGGTGCAGATGGACCACTGCTCTCCCTTGCTGCCAGTGTAACAGTGGGTTCTGCTCAGCTTCTATGCAGGTAGTATGACTGCACAGAGTATCTGCTGGCTGCTAAGAAGGGACCATATCTGCTACGGTGGATTTAGTCCCTTTGTCAGCTTCACTTTCAGCTGGGCACAAGAAATWGTGTTTTCTTCGGCTTGGCCCTTTGATGTTGATTTCTGTTCTCTGCTTCACCCCTGACAGGGTTACTTCGGGGATCCCTGGAATGTCTTTGACTTCCTTATTGTGATTGGCAGCATCATCGATGTCATCCTCAGCGAGATTGATGTAAGTGGCAGGCCTCTGCAGCACCAAGGTGTCCCCGGGGAGCATCACTACTTGTACGTGCTTGGGGCCGTTCTGCTGTACTGTGCTAGGGCAGGGCAGGGACACCAGCGCAGTGCCGAGCTCTGCTAGTGTGCCTGTTGGCACACCTCTCTTCCTGTCCTGGAAATACAGAGGCCCTGTATCCTCACACAGCCAGGATCTGCCTGAGACGTGGATTCATGGAGATGACAGCTGTGACACTGTGAACCTTAAAGCACTATAGGGGATCTCCCCCAGCCTGCTAACATGTGACAGTGCCCTGTCCCTTTTCTTGCCCAAAATTTATGAGCAGAGGAATCCTTTGGGAAACAGGACTAGACTATGAGGAGCACCCCCTACCCACTCTGCCTGCCTTTCTTCCTCATGCACACACCTGGACAGAAATCACCGAAATGTTAATTCTCGGATTGCTGCAGATCTGCAAAAACGATGCAAAAAAGAGAAAAGACTCCCCTGAACTCCCTGTCCCCCCACAACACACTTCTGTCACATGCCACAGGAAAGGCAGACAGATCGATTTGCAAAGCATTTGCTTTGCCTGTGTCTCTATACACAGTGATCACTGATCTATACATATACACGCAGAAGACTGTATATGTCYGCAAGCGTGTAGCCCGTACACTGCATTCTGGAAGCTATGTACCATATACACTGTGCCACTGCCAGGAGCTATGTTTGCAAAGACCCTGCAGGAAGCATTTTCAGGTTGAYGTGCTAAGAAGTCAGTGTGCCGCTGCCTTTTGCAGCACTGGGAACTTCATACCTCATGGTCTGAAAACGCCCCAGTGCACCTGGAGGCTGTGTGCTGCATTCAGCAGACTTAGTGATAACTGTAGAAGTAGCAATGCATGGGATAGCCACTTCCACAGTTCATTTCCCAACAAACTTGCACCAGTCTCATGTACTCCAGCTTTCGAGCAGATTTAATGAGATCAGCACAGATTGTTGGGGAGAGGAGCTGTGATTTAGCTTGAGYTCAGATCTCACCTCTGCAGCTCTGTGTCTGGCTTGGAGGGGAATTTGTGGGAAGCAGTTAAATTAGCCGTTCCTGAGTCTTTGGGTCCAAAGACATGCTAGTTCATATTCCCGCTGTGCCTTTGGCCCAGATGTACACRCTGCAACAAGTGAAATGCAGCAGGGAACATGGTTAGGTAAGTCCATCATGACCAACACTTCCACTATTATCCATCTGCTGCCTCTGCCCCACAGGAGTCACATTTCCCTGTCCAAAGAGCCCAAAGGAGGTGGATCTTCATCCTCCTTCCTCTTGTCACCCTTAGACACAATTGCTTATCCCCAGTTTTCATATTACACTGTCCTCTGTGTCTGTGTCTTTCTCCTTTTCCTATCTGTTCTTCTGTTACAGTTTCTCTCACTTCCTGCCTCACCTCTCTTGCTGACTGTCTTATTCTCTTGACAGACTGTTCTTGCTTCCAGTGGTGGATTGTACTGCCTCGGTGGAGGCTGTGATAGCATTGTAAATATCAGCTGCATGTGCTTGTAGTGGGCCCCTTTGTCCTTTTTGCTGCCCATGGTTTTGCTGGTGTGCCCATATGGCTGGTGTTTGCACGCRTTCTGCATGTTGCTGAGACACACACCAAACCGCCCTCTTCTCTCMCACAAATAAATCACCCCTTGCTGAGTGGGATATGGAGTGACATACCCCTCCATGTACACCAGTTCTCAGAGGGAATCTGTCTCGCCCTTGGATGTGTCAAGCTGTTGGAACAGCTTGGCCACCTCCAGGGAACGAAACACAAGGATAGCTGAGCTAAACAGAACGGAGCATCTAGCAAAGGTGTCCTTTGACTGCTGGAGGTTGCTGACCTTCTTTCCTCTAACCATCTTCTAGATTGTGCAAGGACTAACAAGATTTTTCTGTGCCGTTTTTTACATTGTTGACCAGAGAAATTGCAGAGGTTTAGCTCTTTTGCCTTGATTTCCCCTTGGAAGATGGACTATGTCCCATGGCTAGTGTTGCACGGGCCCTCAAGTCTCGTCCAGCTAGACCCATGGTTTAATCCACTTGCGATGGTGTAACTGGTCAAAGAGAGGCYCCATGCTAATGTCTGAAACCACCATGAGACCATGCAGTTACTGAGCACTGTGGGGTGCAGCAACCCAGGGATGTCACTGCTCCTCTCGTTGCCTCAGAGGAGAGTCCAACTTTTCCCCCAAAGGTGGGAAAAGTTGGCTGACAGGGCAGCTCATGGTGGACAGTGATTACCTTGAGCTAGACCTGATACTAACCATGCTGGGGTAGGCAAAAGTGCTCCTCATCAGCTCCAATTTTCATAATGGATTGCTCTAACTGAGGGCCTCCTACAAGCTTCTGCAGCTGAACAGGGGCAAGGAGCTGCTGGATACCAAGAAACGTAGGCTGCATACTCAGACATGTCCCTCCTGAGTTGGATGGCTGTGACAATTCCCTATTCCCTGAGTTCCCTATTCCCTTCCCTGTCCAGGCCTCCATGTCTTAGCACCCTGGACTAAGACTTCCACAGGTCTCTTGGTGTAGTTTTGTAACCCAGGATTGCTCTGATCAGGCCATGTGGGGACAGCAACGTGATGAGATTGATACAGATGTTCCTTACTGCCATTTTTAGTGGGAAACTCTTGTATTATGGAAAAGAGAAAATCAAAATATGGAGGCATGGTGAGGGGAGATGGTGTTTCCCAGCGTGGTTCTGGGAACTTCTTAGAAATGTTGAGCTGAAGAAGTTTGAGCTGCTAGAGGGAAYGATGAAGGTCGTAGTTCAAATGCCCTGAAATCGCTGGTAACTGGTGTGTTGTGTGATGGATTAACGCAGTTCAGGGAGGCAGCACTGAAGTCTTGGGAGGCTGGAGATGGCAGTTGGAGGGACAACAAACATCCTGGGCTGTGTCATAGGAGTATGTCAGGAAAAGCCTGTGGAGGGCATCTTTTGGAGGGAGCTCTGTGGAAGAGGGGATCTGGGGGGGATCTCTGTGGAAGAGGGGAATGTGACCTTCACAGGGGAGGCATCGCTGATGCTGGGGGGAGCAGTGGGCAGACCTTCCCACGCAGAGTCTCCTCATTCCGTTCTCCATTCTGTTCTCCATTTGTCCTATGAAATCCCTGCTAGAATGTGCCCAAGAGGAAAAAATCCTCAAATCAACCCTTTTGTGCTTACAAAGCCATTCTTATCCCTTCCTCTGCCTGACTTAGAGCTAACCTCACTAGAAGACCCTGAAATGCCTTGCTGGGTTGGGAAGGTCCAAAATGGGACCTAGTGTCTTTGGGTGGCCCTGTTTGGCACGTGGCAAACTGCACAGCTCTCCCTAACCTGCATTGCATCATGGTTTTCTCCTTGAAGTGTCCTCCTAACTAATGGGATATCTCTAACCCATGCAAATATCTGACCCCTGCGCAGTCCAGGGAGGGCTGAAATGTGAGACAGTAGGTCTGGGGAGATGAACTTATGTGGAGATTGGAGGGAAGATGCCAGCATATTAATGCCATCAAATGCCATCATTGCTTGGTCCTCCATATAGGCGAGGGTCATGGGGAGCATCACTTGTTCCTGCAGGAGGGAGCTTGTTGCTCTTCTGCTGCCGGGACCTGCTCCCACACTTATCTGCCTGGAGGCGTCAGTGCCCACTGCCCTCCAAGTGTTATGGTCTGCCTGCAGGACCCTGATGACAACTCCCGTGTCTCCATCACTTTTTTCCGGCTTTTCCGAGTGATGCGGTTGGTGAAGCTGCTGAGCCGGGGAGAAGGTGTCAGGACCCTCTTGTGGACCTTCATCAAGTCATTCCAGGTGTGTGTATAGGGCAGTCCTCTCCTCCCAGACATGTTCATGCCATGGGCTGGCAGCAGTCTTCAATCTTAAGGCTAATTGGGCTAATGGTCTCTAGATTGGCAGAGGAGGAATGCTCCTTTGGTCATAGGCTACTGGCTTCAGATTGGAGCAAGCGTTCTGCACCATGTACACCACCATTGTCAGCATGGTTGAGAATATCTGGGTGGGTTTCCCTGGCTGCTTGCAGAGCATGAGACATCTCTGCGTGTCTCCTAAAGACTAGTCAAATAGGAAATGCCCTGGACCTAGCAAGGCTGGGCATTGCATCAAATGGGCAAATTAGGAGCACACTGCAGCATCTCAGCATACCAGTGCCTGGGTCTGGACATCTCCCTGAGCCCTAAGCATTTCCCAAGTCTGCTCGGCCTTCATGCTAGCTGCAGCAACTTGGTGCTCCCCTGGGGTTTGGCATCGACCTTCCATACATGAGAACCAGAGGATGGGCCTGGCAGGGGGATGGTTAGAGGAACAGATAGAAAGTAAACTTCAACCCTGCTTCCTACATGGGGGTCTGATGCCTCCCTCAGGCAGTACCTCCAGACCCAATCTGTTGTCCTCAGGTTGCTTTGATATGGGACTTTTTTTTCACGTAACGTGGCCTTTTTGTCACAGGCGTTGCCCTACGTTGCCCTGTTGATTGTGATGCTGTTCTTCATCTATGCTGTGATTGGGATGCAGGTAAGGAGAGGGGTGGGGATGAGATTTGATTTTGGCAGCCACACAGAGCTTGGTAGGACCCAAAGAGTTGGATGGGGGAGGAGAGGGAGACTGAGAAACCGACTACTCTACCAGATACTTCCTGGGACTTTGCTGTCATGAGGCCCGGGGATACCTGGTTAAGGGTGCTGCAGACCTGACAGTGTGATTTTCAGATGTTTGGGAAGATTGCCATGGTGGATGGTACTCAAATCAACCGGAACAACAACTTTCAAACCTTCCCACAAGCTGTGTTACTGCTATTCAGGTTGGTCATTCCGTGTTAAGAAGATAACCCCGGAAAAGTGCTGGTCACAAACTCCCCCGGTTACCCACCAGAATGAAGACAACTAGTATTTCTATAGCTGATTTTTTCTTTTCCCCTGCCAAAAAAATGTCATGTAGCAGTGGAAGCACTTCATGAATGGCTGTTGGTTTGCCTAGTATGGGTGAGAGGGAGGAGAAGGAGGGTGCTTTAAGTTTTATATTTAGAATGTTTGCTTCACAATTTGGATTTTAACTTGTGAAATTTGAAGAGGAAGCAAGAGCTCRTTCCCAAACAGATCACTTCAGAGATTCCAGTAACAGATGATGCCCAAAGCCCCAAGCTGGAGAGCGAACCCAGGGACCCTGACTGTTTCTTTCCCAGA
This sequence comes from Nothoprocta perdicaria, assembly GCF_003342845.1. Lineage (NCBI taxonomy): Eukaryota > Metazoa > Chordata > Aves > Tinamiformes > Tinamidae > Nothoprocta > Nothoprocta perdicaria. The sequence goes on along the minus strand of NW_020456276.1, from coordinate 1,141,452 downwards.
GACTCCCTGCACATCCCTCACAGAACAGAGATGAGCCGGCATCCCCTCTCCTCAGGTGTGCGACGGGGGAAGCCTGGCAGGAGATCCTGCTGGCCTGCAGCTATGGGAAGCTGTGTGATCCTGAGTCAGACTTCGCTGAGGGCGAGGAGTACACCTGCGGCACAAACTTTGCCTACTTCTATTTTATCAGCTTCTACATGCTCTGCGCCTTCCTGGTACACCTTTCTCCCTCTGGGCCCCAAGTCATCGTGGGGGACAGGTCCCGCATGCTCAGCCTGGAACACCTCTCCGCATCCCACTCCCAGTCCCAGTCAGTTCCTGGGCATTCAGATAGCCCTACGTCTCACTAAGTTGGTCTCCCAGCTCCCTCTTCCCTTAGTCTGGGGGACCTAGCAGCTGCTTGCCCATGTGGCCCCAAACCTTCACAGCCCTTCAGTGTGCTGCTGTCCAGATAAAGAGGGCTTGTGTTTAGTGACCGATGTGAGGGTGTCTCTTGTGAGGGTGAGGATGGAGAGAGAAGAGCTGCCCTGTGCCCACTGCAGCCAGGGCTAGGGCAGAAGACTTCTGTGCATGGGATAATCCATAACATCCACAGACTCYGGGAGGGTCCTAAGCCCCTTCTCACCCCTGAGCTGACGCTTGTCTGCCTTCRTTTTCCCATTGCCCAATTCGGGGACATGTGGCCAGTGCGGTACTGCTCTGTGCTCTGAATCACAAGGGGTAATGGTTCTCTTTGTGGGGTTGCTCTGCATGCCCAGCTCTGCCTTGACCTGGTGTCCCTCACACCCACTTGTCTGCACTTAGATCATTAATCTCTTTGTGGCCGTCATCATGGACAACTTTGACTACCTCACACGGGACTGGTCCATCCTTGGGCCCCATCACCTGGACGAGTTCAAACGGATCTGGGCTGAGTACGACCCTGAGGCCAAGTGAGTGATTCTGCGTGGCGTGGAGTGAGTGGCAATGAGGGGACAGTCTGTGGGGCCACTGTCAGAGAGACCAAGGATGAGCTGCTAAACTCTGCCGCAGTCCCTGAGACAGCTTCCACTAACTGTGTCTGTGCCTGAGTTAGCTTCCAGGCTTTGGGAAATGAATGTAGACGGTCAGCTTGTTCAGTGTGTCCCGAGGCAGATGTTAACCATCATCATTTTTGGGGCTATAAKACTCCCACTGTGCAGCACAGATTTATCTGCTTTCCAGTGCCATAGAGGAACAGCAGCTCTCCCGAAAAGTACAGGAAAGAGGAGGAATTTGCTCACCAAAGAAGCATTGGGCAGGCCAAGGGGTTAAACCACTTCACACACTACTGTGCCCCACAGCGTTCTTCCATCTACACYGTTCATGCTGCTTGTTGCCTCCCACAGGGGCAGGATCAAACATCTTGATGTGGTAACTCTGCTGAGACGTATCCAGCCTCCCCTGGGCTTTGGGAAGTTCTGCCCACACCGTGTGGCTTGTAAGGTAACAGCCAAGGGGATGGTTTCGTTAATGGGCATAGGGATGCCTTTCCTAGGTTGCTTTTGCATCCATATACYCCCTGTCTTGCCTCAACAGAGAGGCTAAAGTCAGGAATGCAATTAGATTTTCAGTGTCATAAGTTATGCTTGTCCTCTGGTTTCTGGTGTTTAGTAGAGAGGAGCAAGGAGAGTTGGCTAGAGTTGGTGTATTTCAGGGTCCTGAAGTAAAGCACTCCCCTGTGCTCATTCCAGCACCATGGAAGACCACTGTAGTGGTCTGGTCTCTGACTGACCCTGAGCCCTCAGTGCAGAGAAGTTTCTGAGCCACAGTGAAGTGCTCCAGATCCCACGTCGGGCAGAAGAGCAATGATGGGCCTGATTAACCTCATCAGATACATCAGCTGGGCCATAGAGAGTTGTATCTAAGATCCTGAGAGCACTGAGAAAGCCCAAGACTCTTGAGAATCTTTTTCCCAGCTTGGCTCATACTGCACAAAGCCAGGGCCTGTTTGAAACTCATATGAGAAAGATGTTCAGATAGATAGAGCTCAGGGAAGCTTCACTGATATAAAACCCCGGGAGTCTTGGGCAAACTTGTGCCAAAGGTGTCACAATAAAAAACACAGCTTTATTTTATTTTATTTTATTTTATTTTATTTTATTTTATTTTATTTTATTTTATTTTATTTTATTTCATTTCATTTCATTTCATTTCATTTCATTTCCATGACTCTTCTTGAAGCCTCCTCCAGCTTAGTGTGGTTTAGCTGATCGGGATGAGTGGTCTCCCTCTCTCTGGCCTGCATAATGCCAAGCAACTGTGCAGAGTCCAGCTGGACTGACTGCATTAGCCATAGCTGGGAGGGCTTCTYGCTTCACAGCTCAAAGTGAGATGTTTCAGTCGGTGTGCAGTCTCTCACACTCATGCAAGGGCCTGTAGCTGCCCTCCTGCCAAAGCGGACTCTCTGTCTGCATGGAGGTGCCAGCGTGCTCCAGCCAAGTGGGGACATGGTTGCTGATTTGTTGTGCAGCGGCTGGTGTGCATGAACATGCCCCTGAACAGCGATGGCACTGTCACCTTCAACGCAACCCTCTTTGCACTGGTGAGGACAGCCCTCAAGATCAAGACAGAAGGTGAGGGATGCTTTTGTACGCCTCTTTTGCTTGGTCAGGATACCAGGGGAACCTTCTTCCTGCGGTATGGGGTGCTAGTTACACATTTTCTGTCAAGAACCACAGAGTTTCTTCCCTGATGGGCTATACCGTCTATGCAAAATACCCCCACCCTCAGCTTCATACCATTATTTCCCTGAATCAGCAACAATAGGCACATACATGGGGCTGCTCAGGACAAGCCAGGAGGATGTCTTAAAATTGTACATGTGTTGCATCCCCCCAGAATAAACCAGTACCATCCCAGCTATATAACTTCAAGCTGAACAGCTCAGGGGCAATTCTGACCCATTTCCCATCCCAGACATGGTGCACTGCTGGAAGACTCCATCCCCACACTACTAAGCGTGGTCTGATCRTCCTTCACATCCACCACAGTGCTGCCTGCTCCAGATCTGCATTTCCCTATATATCTATCTGTTTGCATCTCCCTGTGTATCTCATGCTGAGATGGATGGAGCTAGGTAGATCCCTTTTGCTTAGGAAGAATTGCTCTCACCGCCTTCCTTGCCAGCAGTGGAGTTTGCAAAGCCATACTTTGGGAATGCACCAGACTGACTTGATCTCATGGTTCTGGGATTGACAGCAATCATACATGAACTCTGCAGCAGGGCTGGGGCAGACGGACGTGAGGCTGAGCAGTGGGGATCCATCTGGGTCTGACGGGCCAGATGGACACGTCAGACTTTCCCTTTTTGCTGGGGTGGGAAAGGACATTGGGAAACACAGCTGTCAGAAAATGCAGAAAGCATTCCAGAAAATGCAGAAAGCGCTGGGAGGAGCACAGGACATTCTGGAGCAACAGCTCTGAGACAGCCTGTGATTGYAAGCCAGCAGAAATTATGAGGCCAAGGAGAACACTTAGAAGGAGGTAGAGAAATGCTGTTGACCATCAGAGAGAGAACAGAGAAGCTGGCAGCAACCTTCTATCCACTTGCTGTTTGCTAGGACGCAGCCTGTAGTTAAGGACATTTCAAATCACAGATCCATTCTTAGAAAGCTAATTTTTCCTGGGCAGGGAGTCTGGGAGGGAGCCATTACACCCTGCACGAGCCTGGATAGGTTTTCACAGGCTTTGGCTTTGTTCATGTCCATGATTTTGTGGGGAAAATTACTCCATCTCTTCCATTTCCTCACAGGTAACTTTGAGCAAGCCAATGAGGAGCTCAGAGCCATTATCAAGAAAATCTGGAAGCGAACAAGTATGAAGCTTTTGGACCAGGTCATCCCACCTATTGGAGGTGGGTTTTCTGGTGGTGCTTCCCAGAAGGGCTAAACCCCTTATCGGGGTCTTGGCTCTTCCAGACTCTTCAGACTGTAGACAATGTTGTCAGCTTGGCTTTCTCCCCTCCAGATGACGAGGTGACAGTGGGTAAATTCTATGCCACATTCCTCATCCAAGAGCATTTCAGGAAGTTCATGAAGCGCCAGGAGGAGTATTACGGTTACCGACCCAAGAAGAATGCTGTGGAGATCCAGGTTGAGAATTCTGGAGTAATGGTGGAGGGGGTGACTCATCCTGGGAGCAAATGGTGCCTGGGGCTCTACAGGGCATGGTGGGGAGTTCTGCAAATAGGGAAGGGGGCTTTCCCCAGCTCAGGAGAGTCCAGGAGGACATAGAGAGACAGGGCAGAGATGAGGGAAGGCATCTTTGTCCCTCAGACTCTGAAAATGAGAAGGCCAACTCAAGCAATGCTGAACTTGTCATGAGTGTTCCTCCAGGTTAAGCTGACATTAGTCCGCAGAAGATAGATGACTCCTGAAGCAGATGAGTTTTCTGGCTCCTCTTCTGCTGACTTCTACCCTAGAAAAGACAATGATGTCTCATGATGCGGTTTTAAGACCAAATGCTTACTTCAGACCAATGCTTAGACTGAACTGCGCTTATCCTTTTCCTTCCCACTAACCCTTCTTCGATGAGAGATCCTTTTCCATTTCCTCACCTTGACAGTGAACTGACAACAGGAAGACAGAGTTCATGTGCATCTGACTGCTGTAGCGTCAGAGAAACCTGCACAAGCAGCTCTGAAGCATGCTGTTAGGGTGGAATGGGAAAGGAGAATCTTGTGTGTTCAGCCAAAGATACAGAGATGTCCCCAGATTCTACTGACCTACCTGTAGGGAGGAAATCACATGTAGTAATAAAGGATGAGGGCCAAAGACTGCGGAGTGGGCAAATGAGTCAGGACGACAGTTCAGATACCCCCAGAGTAGAGACAAAGACATAGCTACCACTATGGCCTGTCTTCAGGCTGTCCTTAGCAAACCCCTTAGTGGAGCTGCATTGGCCCAGAAGCTGCTTCATCAAATACAGATGGTGTAGGGTAATGCGTGGCTTGTCCTTGGTAAGGGATCTGCCATGACAGTATGGTTTGGGAATCAAGAGAATGGGGTTCTTTGTGTATCCTTCCTCAAAGTCCAAAGAGAGAAAGATTGTGGGGTCAGGCCATATCCAACCCTGTCTCCTTGTCCCTACCAGGCTGGGCTCAGGAGCATTGAAGAAGAAACTGCCCCTGAAATTCATCGGGCCATCTCTGGGGACCTGACAGCTGAGGAGGAGCTAGAGCGAGCGATGGTTGAGGCTGCCATGGAAGAAGGGATTTACAGGGTGAGCTGAGCCTTCAGGGCATGTCAGATGCCCAAGAGGGCTGAAGGGTACTTAGTCCTGGTCATTCCCCACTTCCATGTGTTGGTGGTCCACCAGCGGGTCAGTGAGGCTACCAGCAAGTGGAACACGGTCCATGTGAGTGAACCTGATCAYAAAAGACAGCATGAGCCACAAATACCAGGTCAGTGCATCCGTCCCCTGCCTAGGCAACAGGATGCTCTGGTTTAATCGCTGTATTACTCCACCAGACAATCCTCCTCCTGCCTCTGTAAAAATGATTCTGCTTGTGCCTGGCATGAATATGCTGGATGCTGACCCACATCTGAGACAGGACAGTTCAGGTGTCACCACTAGCACAATGCAGATGGATTCCCTCCCTATTCCTGAAGACTCTGTGAGACAGCCTGAGGCACTGTCCTATCACAGGCTCTTTCAGTGTCCAAAGATCTCAAAAGCTTAGTGTCCCTCAGAGATGGCTGAATTTGCCATCACATACATGCTGGAGGCTCTCATCCCAACACTGCCGTTGTGATACAAGGTTTATCATTCACAACTCAGTGCCTCACTATCTCCACCTGGATAGAGAAGCTCTCGACACCATACAGTGCACAATGCCATGGCAGAGAGGTTATCAGAAGGATTGGGCATGCGGATGTTTATTTTCCATGAAAATGGCCTCATTCCTCACTGCAGAGCAGCCCAGAGTTCCACACTTGCTCTTATATATATATATATATATATGCTCTTTGTCATTTGCAGAGGACAGGTGGCCTGTTTGGCCAGGTTGACAACTTCTTGGAGCAGAGCAGCCCCCTGCAGCCCCATGTGGCCAGTCAGAGGCCCCTGCAGTTCACTGAGGTGGGCAGCGAAGACCTCGACTCCCCTGTTTTTCTCGATGACTTCCCCCATGAAGGCAAGACTAACGTCAACAATGCCAACAACAACAACTCACTGCAAGGGTAAGGGTTGGTACGCCTCGTTTGAACATGGTGAGCAAGATGCTGTGCCCCAGCCAGCTCACAGTGAGGCTGTGCCAGTGCTGGATTGTGTGTTGGTCTTGCCCAGGTAAGATCTGGAGAAGTGACTGATTCCAGTTATGAGGCAAGTTTGACTCTGCAGGGAGTAATCGAAAGCTGGAYGATAGCTTGGAAGTGACTCCATGGACACGAGTCCTTTGGGAAGAAATTCAGCTCTCAGAGCATAAAAAAGGATCCAGAGAAGTAGGCAGTGAAAGCCTCCAATCCCAGCTTCGTTCTGAGACTCACAGAGACATGTTCAGGACTCAGATGTCTTCACATATGCTTGTGTGCAACTCCCCTAAGTGCTCTTCCCTTCCTTTCTCTTTTTTCCTTCATCTTGGTGGCATTAGGATCTAGGTAAACAATAGAGCTCCAGGGTCACAAAAGTARGAGAACATAATTTTTCGTACTTCTTGCTTTACCATGCTCACCCAACCCAGGCMCTCCTCCTGGTCCATCCCCTAACCGGTGTCCCCTTGGGTTGAAAACGGAGGGCTGCATTCCTCACACTGATCCAGTTCCCTGTCCCTGCCAGGGTGACATATGCGGATGAATTGCTTGGACAGAAGACACTGACATCACCCAGGCAGCCTTGCCTATCTCCATCACTGAGTGAGTCTCAGCATTGCTCATATCCTGGAGAAGTTTTGCACCGGTTCCTGGGAGTCAGAGCACCAGGAAGGGACTGGCTCCTGTGCAGAAAGAAAAAAAGACATATAGTCCCCAACAGTTTGCAGATAAATTCCTCACCTCTCCCCTGCGTTTCTGCTCTTGAGAAKGATAGAGTGGGGAGCCAGATGCCTCAGGTTGTGGGAGGACTGATGACCCCCAAGATAGCAAAGCCATAAGGCCATGCTCATTTCCACCTTTGCCCCGTGTGAGCAGCAGGCATGGGGAATGGGCAGGAGGGGATCTTGCTCTGTCCTCCTACCCCTGAACCTGTTCTTTCGCCCAGTCTAGTTAAGCCTTGCCCAGTTGATAACCTCTGGGGTGGCAGTGGTATCCTTGCTCTTGCTCCCACCTGACTCCCCCTTTTCCCTCCCCTAGAGCATAACCACACCTTCCCCATGGAGAGGCTGCAGCAGAGGCTGAGCAGGAGGCGAGTGGCCACTTTGGGGGGCTGCCAATCATCAGGGCTGCATGTTCCACCCCAGGAGGTAAAGGGGACCACATGTTTCCAGATGTGGTGTGGCAGCACCGTGGGGGATGTGGACTGAACCTGCCTACCTTCCTAGGAAAGGCCAACACTGCCATGCTACAGAGGCACCCAGTCCCTGGCACTCCCCCGTCAAGATCACAGCTTAAGGGGGACTTGTAATCATCTCTGGGAATGGGGAGGCCTCCTGCCTCAGTTACTGCAATGGGTTCAGGGCGTTCATCCAAGCTGGAGGAGCTACCAGCTCTGTTTTTCACAGTAGCAGCTGGCTCTGGAGCCAGGGCAGGAAGAAGTGGTGGTCAGTGGCTGTGAGAAGGCTGAGCCATGTCCCTGCCCCTGGTTATACACCGAGGGTTGCCAGGCCCTTGCTCAGGGCAGGGAGTCCCTCTCTAGCTCTCATCCCTCTTGGCTGGAGTGTAGAGCTCCGGTGTCCTCTCTGCATCCTGGGGCTCCAAACAGATTTCCCGTGTCAGTGCTTAAGCAGACTGGTGAGTCTAGGCTGGTGCCCTGCTCCCTCTGCCCCCATGATTCTGGTTGCTCCAACCTCCATGATTCTGGTTGCTCCATTGCTGGGCAGAGTTCCAGAAGACTGGGAGTGTGTCCAGTCTGGGGAAACAGTACCTGCTGTCCCCATATTAACCAGATAGAGCTTTCACTTGAGCATTGCCCAAGCCCAGGGTGCACTTTTTGCTCCTGTCACACGGCTGCCTGGGGAGAGTGGCTCTGTGGAGACAGCGATGTCCAGCTCACTGTGCCAGCAGGATGAAAGCAATGACATAAATGCAGCTTCCACCCTAGCAATCATCTGGGGGTCATCAAGGAGGTAAGGCAGGGCAGGAGCCTGGTRGAGAGTGAGGAAGGGCTGCCAGGGATGAACGAGGAGGAGGAGGGCGGCAAGGGGCTACTCCACCAAGTAGGGGTGTGGAGGGCAAAGCTTAGCCGTGGGGTTGAAGAGCACTTACGTGCCAGCACAGARGGGACAAAAGCAAAAGTAGAGGGAATGGGCTGCCTGCAGGAAGGGGCACTTTGCTGCAGACTGAGCACACTATGAATTGTGACTCCATCCTCCTCTGAATGCTCCAGGTTTTGATTTCCRGAGGCTTCGCATCTCTGGTCCGTGACCCATCCTTTGTAGAAGTGACCAGGGATGAGATGGCAGCCAGCAGCCAGCTGCAGATGACAGAACTGGAGAAGGCAGCTGTGGAGCTGCAAAAGGAAAGGGAAAACCTTCAAGGCATGGAAACCTGCTCTGCCCAACAGGACGCTTTGGCCATGTYATCACCCACCACTCAAGGGCTCAGCAGACCCACCTCCCAGGAGACTACCTCCAACACTTGCCTGTGAACTTCCAATGCTGCCAAATGTGCATCAGCCCCTTTCTGGTGCCTGCATGGGGACTACTGGAGAAATGTCATGCTTCTACCCCTCTCTACCTTTGAGGCTGCCCTGTCTTGGCTCTGTCCCAAGGCAAGAGAGGGTGAGTCTTCTGTCCAACGAAGGAAGGATTCTTGGACCAGGACTGCAGGATATTGGTAACAAGTCAAGACAACACTGAGTTAGCAAAGTCTTGTAAGAGCTAAATGGGTCATTAAAGTCTTCCTGCTATGTGTCCATATGGATCACTCTGTTCCCTCCTTCCTCTGCCACCCTGGCCAGAGAGCCAGTGTCCAAGGCTCCTTGCCAGCTCACCCAAGCCYGGGGAGGGAACTTCTTTAAAAGAGGGGTCTTATTTAAACACATCTGGCAGTGACTCACATGACAGCTTCCACCTCCAGGGTTCTGACAGAGATCTGCACCTGGTCTGAGGAACTCACACCCTAACCAGCCATTTTGGGAGTTCCAAGCTTTGCGAAGCCCTTGGCCCTGTTACTAACAAACAGAGATGGTCCAGTGGGAAATGTGAGGGTTGGGGGCAGTCTTGGCCAATGGGCTCCTGGCTGCATCAGGAGGATGTTATCAGGAGGTCAAGGGGGATGATCCTGTTCCTCTACTCAGCTCTGGTGAGGTTACAGCTGGAGTATTGGGTGCAATTCTGGGCTCCCCAGATGTTGGGTGATGTTTTACTGGTATTGGTGGCATTGGCTGGCACAGAACATGGGGTTGCTTCTCCATCTTTGCTGCAGYCCAGGCATCCAGCAAGCAGTAGGTGGAAGGGGTGGCTTCAGGCCCGGTGGCTCTTCCTGGGGAGGAGGAGAGGACAGCTACTCTGCTCCAAGACATACCCAGAAGAGCACAGTGGCTCTGGACATGACCTGACCCACCTAGTCCAAGCAGGACCAGGAGGAAGAGTCCCRGACGTAACAGGACACAGCTGGGAGGGAGGGATGTGGCTGGAATTTACCCTTCTGCATTGCCCATGAACAAGGGCATCTCTGGTGGATTGGTGGCCATAAGCAGCAAGCCCAGGCTGCCGTGCAGCCTCAGCGAGTCCATTATATTCCCAGCTTCTCCAAGCTTCCTCTGAGGCACGAAGCCATGAGGTCCTCCTGGCGGGAGGCAGCACTGCCGCAGACCAGGTACTGGCTGAGTGGGAGCTAATGTGGGTCCACACACAGTGCTGTGGAGACCTCTCCACTCCTGGAGAGGTCTTACCCAGCTCCAACCACGCTGAAGGAAGAGCAGCTTGGCCATCCCCTCGCTGCTCTGCGACAGCAGTCCCACACAGAAGCAGAGGGCAGCTGGGCTCAGCCCCAGAAGAAGCCGCTCGGTAGCAGTGCGTTTTTGGGAGCAGAGATAAAAGCTCTTGCAAAATGAAAGCCAGAAACTTGGCTGTGGCCGTGTGGGTCTGGCCCAGCTGCAGGCACTGCTGCTGAGCGGAGCAGGAGCGGGATTCCCRCGGAGCCGGCAGGTGGCAGATGGGCACCGCTGAGCAGGGCTGAGTGCGCGGCGTGCGCATGTGCATGTGGGTGCATGTGTGGGCACATGCGTGTGTGTGTATGTGTGTGTGTGCAGGAGTGTGCGCGTGCATGTGTGTGCATGCGCATGTGTGTGTGCGTGCTTGTGTGTAGGTGCATGTGTGTGTTTGCACAAACATCTATGCGTGACTGTGCCAAATCCATGAGGCAAGTGTGCAAGTGTGTGTGTGCGTGTGAACATGTGAGGGGGTGTGTGAGTGTGAGCACACATGCATGTCTGTGTGTATGCGGAGAGGAGGGGGGGTGTGCCTCTGTGTGCTTGTGCATGTGTGTGTGTGAGTACACTCGTGCAGTTGTGCGTGTGCATCTGTGTATGTGAAGGTTGCCCATGTGTCAGACACACACACAACCCCTACATGCGCTCACAGACCTCCCGCCAGAGGCACACCCACAGATGCACACGTGCACAAGTTCATGCGTATGTAAATGTGTGTAAGAGCATGTGTCTGTTTTCTTGCATGTGCGTGCATGTCTATGTGTGCATATGTAAAGAAGATGCACATGACAGTCCTGTGTATGTGTGTGCACATGTGTGCGTGTCTTTGTGTGTGCATTGATGTCTGTAAGTGCATGCATATGTGTGCATGTGTGCCTGTGGGTGCGTGCACCTTTGTCCCTGCGTGTGCATGCATGCATGCATGCGTGTGCATGTGTCTGTGCATGCGTGTGCAGGTGTGCGTGCACGTGAGTCTTTGCATATGCGAATGCACGCGTATGCGTGTGTGTGTGTGTGTGTGCACGCGCGTGCACGCGGATGCCAGTTCGCACGTGGGGAGGGTGCGCGCGTGCCCGCGCCTGTGCCGGGGTGCGTGTGCGCGTGCCCGCGGCCCTCCGCACGCGTGGGCGTGTCCCGCGCGGGCCCGCCCCGGCCCGGCCCCCGGAGCGGCGGCGGCGGCGGCGGCCGTGCCCGCTCGGCACGCGCGGCCCCGGGGCTGCCGCAGCCGCCTCGCTGCCTTCCTCCTCTCCCCGCCGCGGGCACCGGGAGTCTTCCTCCGCCGCCTCCTTCCCCGTGGGTGCGCGCCGGGGCGGCGGGGCCATGGCGGCCCCGGACAGCTGTGTCAAGGTGGCGGTGAGGTGAGTCCCGGGTCGCAGCAATCTCCGCGCGTGGGGGCCTCGCTGCACCCTGGGCGGGGGGGCTCGATAAACCCGCCCGCAGTGCGGGGGTTCGGTGCCCGTCCGCAGCACGGTGCGGGGTTCGGTGCCGGGGAGCCGGCTCTCCCGACGGAACCGACGGGGGGAAGGAGATGCGATGTCGGTCCTGCCCTGGGCCTCTTCCCGGTGTCGCCTCCTCCTCCTCCTCCGCGCTGCTCCGAGGCTGCTTCAGTGGCGTGGCCGCCACCACCGTCACCTCCCGCCATCCCCATCACCTCCCGCCACCACCGTCACCTCCTGCCGTCCCCCATCACCTCCCGCCATCCCCATCACCTCCTGCCACTACAGTCACCTCCCGCCACCTCCGTCCCGGCGCTCTCGCTCCCCCGAGGGTTCGGGTCACCGTGTTGGGCAAGGCGAGGTGGCTGCGCTGGGCACCTCCCGAGCCTCTGCAGAGCCCCGGGGCCCCTTAACCAGGAGATCTCCGTGCCACGCTCCCGCTCGGCGCTTCCCGGCTATGCTGTGCATGGACTTGACSTGCCGGGGTGTCAAGCACGGGCTGATTTGGAGGCGGGGAGGGGGAGGGGAAGCAGGAGGGTGGCTGCTCATGTATGTGGTAGCAACCAATGCGGCATCTCCATGTCCTTTGTGCTGTCYCTGGCTTGAGAACAAAAAGCCCTGCACCCAAATGAAGGCGCTGCCAGGGGCATCTCGCCCGTGTGCTGTGCTGGGGGCTGTTGGGGGAACAGGGCCCTGATGTGGGTGGTGGCCAGCAGGACAGGTCCGTGGTTGCTTTCAGTCTTTGCAGATATAGATGAGCCTCAGGGCCAGGTTTTGGCAGCTCTTTGTTAAGGATGTACCAAGCTGGATGGGTGTATTCTGAGCGCAGCCGCTGGGATCTGGGAGCCCAGAATGTCATTTTCTTTGTTCCTCCCTGCCAAGGAAGGCAGAAGGAGGACAAGGAGAGTCCCCAACTGGAGCGGGGTAGGAGCAGCCAGGGAGACAGTGCACAGCCAGAGCTCAGCAGGAAAGCAGAGTGCCCGTCTGTCACGGCCAGGCTTGTCCGGCGTGGAGGGGAGCCCGTGGCTTCCTCGTCTTGCCCCATGCTTTTGCTGAGTCAGCCCATTTTCTTCTGGACGGATGTGAGCCTGCTGCAGCCCTCGTGCTCCGTCGCAAGGTGTTGGAGGGGCGAGAGGGAAGGATTAGATCTCGCCAAACTGCCCAGAGAGGCAATGCTAGGTAGCTTTTAGGCAAGTTTGCAYTGATCTCCCCATCCCACTGCTCTTCCCTTGTCTCCTGCTATGGGGCTGCAGTGGTGTCCATGCACAGCCAGCTTTCCTGACAGATTGGTGGGGTAACTAGGGAGGAGTGCAGTGCTCMTCTGTCCACAATCTAGAAAGGGTCTGGCATAAGGTGGGTGGGAAGGACATAGGGGATCCGTATTAATATAGGAAAGAACATCTGCAAGTGRCATTGCTCTGGGTGGACCCTGGCTGCATGGGTAGAGCAAGAACACAAAAGATGTTCAATGCAGTGTCGGTGMTGGAGAGGGAGTGAGTGGGTGTGGGACTGCAAGCGCTGCTGCATCCGTGTGTGTGCGTGTGCACTGAGACACCTCCCAGCGCTGCCTGTCCTTTGAGCCTACTTATCCTGGAAGCAGGAGGTATTTTTTTTTTTATGCCCTGCTCTGTTCAAAAGGCAGAAAATGAGAGTCAGGTTCTTAAAGCATTTGCAAATCTGGGGGAGCTGCAGGTAAGATGACCAACTGCCTCCTGTGGATCCAGCAGCATCACTGCACAGGGGTAGAGCTGGGGAACGGGATGTCCATGCCAGGACYCTGACCTGGAAACCAAAGGGTGCCAACTGGCTGGGGTTTGGGGGTGGAGTTTTCCTGCTGGCCAAACTCTTCCCATCCTCCATCCTGCATTTCTTTCAGGATGGAGCCTTTTCACCAAAGGCCCTGCTCCAGTTTGGGGATCCCTTTTTTCCCAGGAGCTCTAGCAGGTGCTGCAGTGCTGGAGGCCTTTTGTCYTCTTCCCGCTTTGTGTCAGCAACGGGGTCACATATTGTCTGYTGCAAGTGGTACGGGGGAGGTCAGGAATGACCTCAAATGCGTAGGCTCCTTTCCACAGGACCACTGATTGCTGCTGTCGCAGTGGGGCCTGGCGAGGACCTGAGCAGCTTCAGCTCTTTCTCAGCTCCTCCTGAAAAAGGAGCTAGCTGTTGTCCAGCTCCGTGGGCTGTTTTATTTCTTTATTTACTTATTTATGTATTGCGGCTTTGTGTGCAGAAAGGATGCTGGAGCGGAAGGTGAGCTTGCAGCATGAAGGAGGAGGGTTTCAAGCAATGCAGTTCAGCACGAGACAATGCAGGCAGGTTTGCGGCACTGCGCTGACAGCATCAGGCTGCTTCTGAGCGCCAGCCTGCGTGTGCAGGGCTGACCTGGCCTCCTTCAAGGGCAAAACAGCTGGAGGTCCCAGGGATCAGACAACATGGGCAGTTTTTCTGCCCAGGCAGCCTCGGAGACTGCAGAGGAATCTGCATCCTCTCCTGCCCTAGATGGGGAAGAGAGGGAGGTGCTTTATGTGTGTGCCCCGGGTCTCATACAGCCCTGCTGCAGGAACAGCCAAGTGTTTTACATCCCTCAGTACTCTCTGCAAGCAGTGGGTTGAACTCTGCCCTCAGATTCCACCTCCCACTGCTCCCTAGAGCCCTTTCCTACCTGAATCTGCCGTCTGTGATGCTGCTTTGGGCTGCCTGTGATCCAGTCCCTAACAGTCCTGCTGCTGAATGAGAGCAAGGTGTGACGAGCACCTAAGACTCTGGGCAGACGCAGGGATGCTGAGTGGTGACGGAGGCTTTGGAGGGAGTTGCTCTCTATGGTTAAATTGCTGGCGGGGCCAAGTGGGTTTCTTTAGGCTAGGCCTGCACACAGAGTGAGATGGCCAGTACTTGCTCGAGCACCTTTGTGAACTTAAAGAAATGYGGGCACCTCAATTGGGGCTGATGCGAAGCAGCCTTGGAAAGCTGCAGCTTGTGTCCGTGTTAAAGGCTTGACAGATGCAGAAGAGAGACGGTCCTTGTTGGACAAGGAGCACCTCTGTTTCCAAGGAAAAAACTCTGTGCTTCCTGCAGGGCTCTGACCAAGGGCAGGACCCAGTCTGCCTTTTATTTGTAATAGGTTTTAAACCTGTCTTGCTGCACAGACAATCCCTTTGCCATCTTAAAATGTTTGATGCCGTAAGGTAGAAGTGGAGCAGAGCTCAATGCTGCAGCGGAATTGCGTCTTCGTGGTTTTTTGTTTTGTTTTGTTTTTGTGCCAATTTAACAGACTCAACCTTGAAACCGCCCCCAGCTTTCACGGTGCTTTGCTGAGGCCAGTGGAGAGGGGGGTCTTTGCACTCCATTGCCCTACGATTAGAGGAGGCAGCGCGGCAGAAAACTGCTCCAAAGAGGAGGGGAGGCTTCGGCTGCTGCTTCCTCCTGAGTGTGGCCTTTGAGCTCCAGCTGCACCGATACCGTCAGCTCTGCAGGCTTCTCGCTTGCGTCCTCCCTCTGGAGCCTTGTCTCCTTCGGAGCCTTATCTGTTCCCAGGTGCTGGTGGCCTCTTGCAGCCACAGCGGAGTCCAGGGCGTTGTGGCAGGAGCTGGTGGGAAGTTGAGTCCAGCTCTGGCTGCGGGAGGTCGGGCAGTGTCAGGAAGGGTCTCTTGACTWGAGGTTGTTAACCTCCTCCTTCGGTCTTGACTGGAGGGTGGTTGGGAGACACGATTGTCTGCAGGTGTGCTGCCCCCCAAAAAGGACTTCTGGAGGGCTCAAACACACTCAGAAGAACAAGCAGCCCCCCTGCCCTGAGCCATGTGCAGCACCCAAGCTCGCCTGGTRGGTTGCGGACTCAGGAAACAGAGCTGGTGAAATTGGGGAAGGAAGTTGAGTCGGATTTCAAGTTTATTTTAACCGCGCAGCCTCCCTCTTCTGCTGTTCTCGTAAATATTACGGCTGAGAGATTCTCTGCTTCCTCCCCCGACCCTGCCGACCGCTGCCGACTGTGTCCTGCTGCCGCGGGGAGCAGCTCTCGTGTCCGTCCCTTTCCCCCTTGGACAGGGCGGGATGTGGAGCTCAGCTTTGGGCAGCCCGTGGGGACTGCAGTCTCCCCCGGCAGAGCCCAGGTCACCGGGACTGCAGTGGTGACGAGTTGGTGCCTTGGCACAAGCAGCCACGTGGTTAACTGGGCTCCAGAACCTCATGGGGTCCTGGCATTTTCGCTCCAGGTGGTTGTAATTTTTCCTGAATGGTTTTATGGAACCTCTGGGATTAGCTGGAGTTGTTCTCTGTAGAGGCAAGCGGGCCGAGGTGCTTCTAGCCTTTCCAAACTGAATAGGGAGGGGTTGTCTCCACCTCTGGCAATTTTGGGACCAGATGTRGTCCCAAACCTGAGCCCAACATCTATGGTGCTGGGCTCAGGTGCTGACGGAGAGCATTGACCCCGGTGCAGGGAGTGCTGCTGTCAGCAGGGTCCATGCAGCTCCAAGCTCCCTTCGAACGTGGAGGGATGGGGTGGCTCAGGGGACGCAGGCTGCATGTGGTGGCTTTACAGGACAGAGGTTTGGATGGAGCRGGAGGTGAGACAAACGCATCCCCACCTCAGCACCTCTTCTGCCCCCAGGATGTCCTCTTCCCTCTGCCTGTTGTGAGAACATGCCCCAGCTCCAGTGAAACAGGGACACCTATCCTAGTGCCATCGCAGAGCCCAAACGAGGGCAGAGAGGGCTTTRCGCCACATTTCTAATAAGGAACGAGGTCTGTTGTGAATTTTACGCCGCCTGGACACGCCACCTCAAAACTGAACAGGTCTGAAGGGAACGCGACCACAACTCCTGGGGGAGGAGGCCGTGGCTGGGCCCCAAGGGCGCTATGTTGTAAGGAAGGGCCCTTCTCCGGAGGCTGCCGAGGTCATCTGGCCATGCAGTGCACAGCTATGGGAAGCCCTGGGTTGTCTCCCCCCRTCCTTCACCTCCATCAGGGCAGCTCAGGTCTCGCAGCAGCTCGCCCAGCCCCGCAGTGTGCATTGCACAGCTCTGCTAAACCCATCAGTGTGACTGCTGCCGCGCTCGGGTTCGCGTGCTCCAGCTCTTGGCTTCCGTGGCTTCGGAGAGCCTGTTGCAGTTGACCTCTCCTCCCCATTAAGGGAAAGTCACTGGCCTGGACAGATCTTACCCTCACCTTGCCATAGTGGCCAGGGGAGCTGCATTCATGACCCAGCAGAGCAGTGACTTTGCTCTCAAACCAGGTCCAGCTGTGCGAGTGAGACAGATTCTTTTTTTATTATTATTATTTCTTTCTTTCTTTTTTTTTTTTTTTCCTGTGCCTGGTTTCAATCAGACACACGCTTGCTGGGGTTTTACAGCGGAAATGTTAAAAAAGAGATGGAAACACTGATGGTACGTGTGGGGGGGCAGCTCCGCCAGCCGTGCACACAAGGCAGCGATCACGTTGTGTAAACACAAAGGCATCACCCAGGGCAAAACTGCCCTAAGTGGCTTTTGGTGCCTGCATCCTGGGGCCCATTAGTTGGGATTCAAGTACTTAGTACCACAAAGTGCCAGGGACTTGGAGCACGGGCTCCTTTTAAGCTGCTAGAGTGGCACTGAGCCTACGTCCRGCTTTTCTGCGCAAGGAGTATTAGTTGCAGCAAAGAAGTAAAATTGGGGGCAGGAGAAACTCACAGGAGATGAAGCTCTAAACAAACCTGCTAGGAATAAAACTGCTGAGCCCCCAGAGGCAAAAGGAGATACCCCCGCTGRGCCTGGTGCTAATTGAAAAGCCCGCTCTTGCCACACAGTTGTTAGGTTGTTCCCATAGCGGGGCTGGCCGTGGTGGTCCCGTGGGGGGTATTTCCTGCCAGAGSCTGTCAAAACAGCCCAGATTGCGAGGTTAAACAGCGTGGAGGTTTGGGGCAAAGGGGGTTACCACCAGCCCTCGCCACCTCCCTCCTTGTCCCCCTCAGTGTGAGGAGCAAGCCTGCATTGGATGGTTCCCACCTTGGGTGGGTGCTAAAGAGTTTCTGTCTTGGTCCGAGCAGCCCCGCAGTCCTTTCCATGAGCTGGTCTGGTTTGCATTGGGAGAAGCAGGCATTTTTCTGCTGGTCTAGCCAGCCTGAAGGGGAGAGCTCTGAATGTTGGCACTGGGTCGACCTGAGGAGGATGGTCGTGGCCAAGAAGGCCAATGGGATCCTGGCCGGCATCAGGAGGATGTTGCCAGCAGGTCAAGGGAGGTGATTCTGCCCCTCTACTCAGCTCTGGTGAGGCCGCACCTGGAGTACTGTGTTCAGTTCTGGGCACCCCAGTATAGGAGGGACGTGGAGCTTCTGGAGAGGGTCCAGAGAAGGGCAACCAGGATGATTAAGGGAATGGAACATCTCTCGTACAAGGAGAGGCTGAGTGAGCTGGGCCTGTTTTCTCCAGAGAAGAGAAGGCTCAGAGGGAATCTGATTAATATGTATAAGTTCAGGAAGGGAGAATGCAGRGAGGAAGGGGACARGCTGTTYTCACTGGTGGCCAGCGACAGGACGAGGGGTAATGGCCACAAGCTGRAGCACARGAAGTTCCGTCTCCAGGTGAGGAGSAACTTCTTTACTGTKAGGGTGACAGAGCAGTGGAACAGGCTGCCCAGGGAGGTTGTGGAGTCTCCTWCTCTGGAGGTCTTCAAAACCCRCCTGGATGCCGCCCTGTGCCCCGTGCTCTAGGTGTCCCTGCTTGAGCAGGAGGGCTGGACTAGATGATCTCTAGAGGTCCCTTCCAACCTTGAATATCCTGTGATTCTGTGATTCTKTTGGCACCAGCCTGACCCTCCCCAGGGGTAAGATGTTTAATAAAGATCCGTCTTCCCCACTGACAGCTGAGACCCTGCAGGCGCCCAGTGCATTCCCTGGGGAACTGTGCAGCCTGACCTTTAGCACCAGGGACAGAACTGCCTGTGACTGCYCCCCGTGGGCTCCCTCTTCCTTTCAGTCGCAGCCTTGGGCACAGTTGAGGGCCGAGTCCAAATGTCTGGTGTGCACGAGAATGGAGCAGCYGTTGGGTCGTGGGAGGAGGTGGCAGGGGATGGTCCATAGGTGTGTGTTGAGCTGCATCTGCTCAGCCCAGTCCTCCCCAGGAGAAGCAGTAAGGTTTTCACTCCTTCATGAGAGCTTCCATGGGGATTGATACMATAACCACAGTCATCCGTCTGCAGAGTCCTATGGGCAATCTGTGAGACATTGTTTGAACAGGTACATCAAGACGGTGATGTCTCTATCCCTGCAGTGGTCTGGAGAGCAGAGAGACTGGGAAAGAAGGAAGGGCTTTGTGTTGGGACATGGGGMAGACTGGCCTCTGAAGAAAGGCTCAAGCTAGGGTCCTGCCCCCTGGGAGAGCTGATGGATTTGTGCAGAAGTTTCAGGCTGGTTCCCTGTCTGTGGTGGCCCCAAGCCTTGCTAGAAGGAGCTGGTCCTTTGAGTTTAGAGGTGCTAGATTAGCAGATAAGCTAAGTGAGYAGACAGTGAAGTATGTTGAGAACTTCCTGACTGGCTGAGCTCAGAGGATTGCAGTCAGTGGTGCAAAGYCTAGTCGGAGGCCTGTAGCTAGCAATGTCCCCCAGGGGACCCAATATTGGGTCCAGTCCTGTTCAATTTATYCATCAGTGACTTGGAGGAAGGGACAGAGTGCACCCTCAGTGAGTTTGCTGATATGAAACTGTGAGGAGTGGCTGATACATCAGAGGGCTGTGCTGCCATTCAGAGGCTGGAGAGATGGGTACAGAGGAAACTTCTGAAGTTCAGTGAAGGAAAAGTGCAGAGCCCTGTACCGAGAGAGGCATAATCCCACGCAGCAAGATAGGCTGGGGCTTGACCTGCTGGGGAGCAGCTCTACAGAGAAGGACCTGGGAGTCCTGGTGAACAAGTTGACCATGAGCCAGCAATGTGCTGTTGTGGCCAAGAAAGCAAGTGGTCTCCTAGGGTGCCTTAGGAATGAGTGTTGTCAACAGTTCAGGGGAAGTGGTCCTGCTTCTCTACTCAGCCCTCATGAGGCTACACCTGGAGCACTGTGTCCAGTTCTGGGCTTGCCAGTTCAAGGGGGACGTGGAGAGGACAAAGAGGCCAGCGCAGAGCTATAAAGATGATCAAGGCTCTGGAGTATCTCTCATATGAGGAGAGGCTGAGATGGACCTGTGCAGCTGGGAGAAGACTAAGAGGGCTTTTTATCAGTGTGTATTGATATCTGAAGGGAGGATATGAAGAGGATGAGGACAGACTGTTCTCAGTGGTGAGCAGTGATAAGACAAAAGGCAACAGCCACAAACTGAAACACAGGAAGTTGCATCTGAACATGAGAAAAACCTTCTTGACTGGGAGGGTTGCCTAGAGACGTTGTGGGGCTGGTGGAGCTATTCAGAAGCCATCTGCACAGGGTTGTGGGCAATGTACTCTAGGTGACTGCTTGTACAGAGGGATTGGACTAGATGATTTGTAGAGGTCCCTCTCAGCCTCATCCATTGTGTAATTCTGTTCTGTGATTCTCAGTCTTGTGGCTGCAGCCTCTGCTCATCTATATTTCATGCTGGACCTGCCCAAGGGGATTATCACATCTTAACAAGCCTTTCTTGCTGCAAGCCCTGCCTTGGTTTACTCCCAGATTTTTTTGTAGCATTCCTCTTCCTTCTGGCCAAGTGCCCAGGGATTTTTATAGGGCAGAAACACCTCTTTTGTTCCACCTGCTCTTCTCTCTTGTAGGCAAGTTACTCCTGATGTACCCCATGGGCTTTGATGTTGCAGGAAATAGTTTGCTTTCTTTGGCCATGATTAAAGTTGGGCAATGGGGCTGTGGCATGGAAAGAGATCGGGAGCTTGAGGTGGGCATTCTTGGACTTGAGGAAGCTGTGAGACCCTGACCTCTAAAGGGTTCACTAGCGCTGAGGTGGGACTGAGATTCAGGGCCTCCCAGGAGCACCCCAGGGAGASCCTGCGGTGTGATCCAGTGGCTTGAAAGGAATCAGGAGCCATGCCTAGTTACGAGGAGGCCGATCTGGGGGACTGTGACAAGGCAGAGTCCATCTACCCGCTTCAGTCCATGGCATCTGTGCGCTTACGTAGGGTGAAGCTGACAGCAAACCAGGGGCGGAATCTCCTGGCTAACAATGATTACTTATTGCTAAATAATGCGTGCCAAACTTCACAGCCTCCATGCCATCCCTGCATGGTTGTAGGGCCAGCACACCCCATGCCAGGATGTGTTGCGTTCGGTTGTTTTACCACATGTGCTCTACCTTGCATTGCTGATCTGTTTTACTGCTTGCTTTTTGGGCCCTGCACCCCGTGGCAGATGACTGCCTCAAGTTATTGTCCACCGTCTTCTAATATCTGTGGCACTTTCCACCCCCTTCTTCTAAGCAGGGCTTGGGGARGATGTTGGTTCCCATCTGTCCCCACCAGTTGTGTTCAGACTCACGCTGTGTAGCATGCTAATCCTGTACAGAGCTGATGGGATTGTCAGTTGCTTTTCTTTGGCTTGCTGAGGCAGTGGAATAATCCAGAGGGATCCCCAGTTTAGTCCGCACCTTTCCTCTCAGGTGAGATGATGGCTATAAAACATGCCCTCTGTTTCCCCCAGGATCTTGTTATGCCCTCGGCATTGGGTTGGATTTCTCGCTGGATCTTTTCTTGCCCCGGGATGCTGACTCCTTGTGTAGACAGTCTCCTGGAATGTCAGGTGGGTCTCACTGCCCCTTCCCTGGCTGTAGCTCCACTTGTGGATSCCAGTGCAGACCAGATGGTGCAGCTCGTCACCAGTGTGCTCCTGCCAAAACTAATGAGCAGCACGTGGTGGTTGACAAGGTCTGACTGAAAGGTTTCCCTAAGCCTGGGAAAGCCGGGAGAGAAGGATTAGCAGGGGCCCAGGTGGCTCTGGAGGAYGGCTGTGCTTTGTGGAGCTCTGCTCAGGTCAGTGCCATTTGCGCTGGAGAGCAGGTCTGGAGAGCAGCCACAGGGCGTCTGCGTTGGGATGAGCTTCCTGTAGAGTCTGAGCACRGGATGGCAACAAGGCCCGCTGCTAGATCTGCGCCTGCACACCCTAGGTCTGCTTGTGCTGCCCTCACACCTCTCAGCACCGCGAAGACCTGCGAACTGGACTGCCAGGCAGTTCACCCTGCCCTCAGTCCCAACCCAGCCCTACCCGTGAGACCTGCAGCACCTTCTGCCKTGGTGGTGAGAGTGGTCTCTCTGCAGTAGGTGCCTCTGGAAACAGGTAGAGGCCAGCCCTTTTCCGTGTTGTGCTCTCTCCCACTAGGAAATGATTTACTGTATCTCTTCATGTGAGCATTTACTGACCAGACCTGACAGTCCCAGGGGAGCATCATTTGATTTTCTCTGATTGCTGCGCTGCCTTCCTGCTGTGGTAATTAAATGCTTCGCTTTGTCTTGATTGGGGTCCAAAGCAACCTGTGTGCGAGTAACTGTTTCTTGGCAACAAGCCCTCTCCAGAGACCCTATCCGTGGTGGAGAACGAGACTGGAGGTTTCCTGTCCTGGGAGAGAAGGGCAGACCATTCAAATGGAGGGACCCACTCTGAGCTGAGGCTCTGACCCACTGCTCTTTGATGGCTTGTGAGGATGGTGCAAGGCTTAATGTGCTGGCCTGGAGAGATGGGAAAAGTCTCTAGCTCTTTCTCTGTAGATGCTGCAAATATCCAGCTGCCCTGGGGAGCTGCTCACTGGCAAGTCATGCTGAGTGCAGCCCRTAGGCCACCACACTTCTAGCCTTGTGTGCCCACTGTCTTACCTGTTGGGCTTGCAACAATTAGTGGGGGGCTTCCAGGCTTGTAGGGTGTCCTGCAGGGTCACTGAAGCAGGGTCACTGAAGTATCTTCTGCTCATTGGCTGTGTCCTTCAGCACTTCTCCTTGAGGAGAGAGGCTTTTTAAGTCTGATTTCTCATCTAAAAGTTTTTGGACTRGTGTCTCTGGTCTTCCTACCAAGTGAAGCACCTCTCATCCCAGTCTGCCCCGTTCTGCTTTCACCCATACTGGGRGGGCTCACTGGAGAGAGAGAGCTCAGTGGGCAAGATTCAGTAGAGGTGATGAAATAATGTGGCAGGCAGGTAGACGGTGCACAAGTTTCAGTCATTTGGTAGATACACCTGCAGCTCTGGAGGCTGGAGAAAGGGTGATCAGAGATGGGAGCCGGAGCTAGTGCAGGTGATGTTGGAAGCAGAGCCAGTCCCTGCCTGGACTTGCTCAGCCCTCTTGCCTTGGCAAGCTCAGGCAAAGTGGTGGGGCTGGCTTAGGGGCTGCCAACTCCACCCTCTGCTAGCCCACATCGTGGGAGATGCCTGCAGCAAGGTGGGGAGCAGTGCCCTGTTGCCTGGCAGTGTGAGGTGCCAGCAGGTATCTTCGCTCTGGAGATGGGAAGGGCAAGAACAAGTGGCACCAAGCCTCCAGGGCCTGGCACAGAGCGGGAAAGTCCTGCGGGGCAATTCCGCCCTGCTGCTCTTGAATCCCTTGCCCAGTGGTGCTGGCTCTGCTCCCTGTGAAACCCAGCCCTGCCAGGCTGAGCAGCCTCCTTGGCGTCGGGAAGGGTATGGGAAGGGGAGCAGCTCCTCTCTCCTTGGCAGTCCTGTTGGATGAGGACAGTGGTCTGCCATCCCAGAGCCATCCTTGCTCCCAGTCAGGCTTTCAAGAGCTGGGAGCTCCGTGCTGGAGCCAGAGCMGGCTTTGCTCAGCCTGCGGGATAGTTCACACTTGCATGGTTACAGAAGGCAGCTAGAGGCAGCTGCAGACAAGATGCCAGGTCCCATGTGYCAGGGGAGGGCTTGGTGTGAACTGGCACCCCTGATTGCGATGGGCTGCCCTGCAGTCCCATGCCAGTGGTGAGAACATGTGTGGTCTGCCTCCATGGGGAGTGCGGAGGGCTGGAACAGCCCCTGTTTGAAGCGGAGGGTTGGGTGATGGCTCTAAGGGAGGTTAGATCCCTTCTTCCCCTGTGCCCTTTCTCTCCTGTTGCTGTTGCTCCGTACCCAGTGGAGCAGCCAGTCTGCTTCAGAAGTGGCCGTGCTGAAGAAGGGCAGTGCAGCTTGTGGAGAGCATGGCACGTGCAGGGCTGTGGGAGGAACTCTGTGCTCACATACCAGGCACTGGACAGGGCCATTACAATGGCTCTTGTAGGTGCATTGGGTGCAATATGTGCTGCGACAGCTTTGGCAAAGTGCTGGGGGCAAGATGCTCCGCAGCCCCCTGATATTGCCTTAGCAATGGGCTAGAAGTGGGGAAACTGAGGCAGTCAGGCTGGAGAGGCAGACGGGCACTGGCACATGGGCCCAGCAGTTCTTTCATGTGTCATGCCTTCTCAGGATAGGTGATATCCTCCCTTGTGTCTGTCTTTGGGGACTGAGCGGCATTAGGTAGCGTCTGCTTTGCACCCAGTGTGTGCCCGAGGTGCAGCACTGAGAGCAGGACAGTTCATGTGCCTTGTGCACCCCCGTCCCCTCTTCAGGGAGCAGGGCACCCTGGGGTGCCAGGGTGCATGAGCCCCTCAGCGGGGCTGCTCCTGCCGCGTGCGGAGGCAGCATCTAGACAACGTTTGGAAGTCTCCCCATGAGAGCGAGCTGCCCACCAAGGTGCCCACCAAAGGCTGGGCTCCCAGCCTGGCCTGGCTGCCCTGCTCCTGGCTAAATGTTGGCTTATGGCAGCCGAGCTGAACAATGCAGCCTCTGTGCGCACGGAGCTCGCTGGAGAGCGCGCCTGCGCGCGCATCCGCAGTGCTGGCTGCGCTTTGGGGTGCAGCCCCCTCTCCCCTCTTCCCCCCTTCCCCTCTTCCTTCCTGCTGCTGCATTGCCATGGCAGCGTGGCTCTGTGGACAGGCACTTCCAGAGCCTGCCAGCAAGACAAGAAAGGAAAGGGCGAGAGAGAGCGCGGCTCCTTGCCGAGGTCCCCTGTGYGCTGCCTCTGTGTCTTTACAAACTGCTCTGTGTCCCTTGTTCTCTTGAATCCGACTCTAGCGGAGACCGGATCCGGGCTCCCCCTGGCATGCATCGCCTCTCCTGCTGTCGGATTTGGGCACTGAACGGRGCAGGCAGCGGCATCGGTCACTGCCCCCGCCAGAGCTGCTGCTTGGTGGTCACTTCTCATCACCGTCCATTTGCAGGGAGCAGACTAAAGGTGTGGATGTGTATGCCAGTGGATGGATGAGCGGATGGATGGGTGGCCAGTGATCTCATTCTACCTCTTTGCCACCTTCCTCCTGCTGTGGCAAGGCTCTTGGTGCCTCTGCGGATCTGCTGAGTGTCCTTTGCCTGCTTTCTGAGCATGCCTTGCCTTGCCCAGGGCAGGTTTATCGGTTTGGGATGGGTGGGATAGGCCTGGGATTGCTCTTCCKGGCTGGGCCTTGGGGCAACCTCTATCATACCAGAGCAAACTTCAAGCAGAAGAAACCTCAGTCTGTGCCAGGGCGGGGGCTGCTGGGCTCAACCTGCCCTGTGGAGCCTGGACTTTAATCTARCCCCTCCTGAGCTGGGGAACAATGAGGAGCTCCCTACTGGTTAAACTCTGGTTTATTCTGAGTGCTTCTTAGAGGATAAGCCTCTAATTGCCAAATCAACATAGGAATCGGGGCTGTGGGTGAGCAGACCATGGCTCGTTTGGCTCTGTCACGGGCCTTGATCGTAGGCACAAGTTGGCACCCGTGACCATAGGCAGAAGAGTCATGGCCATCCCATGGGATTGTGGTTGAAAGGAGTGCATGGAAGGCACACACTTACATTAGGGAGCACCCTAGCAAACAAGAGCAGCTCTGGATGCACTCATGCCAGGCCTAAAAGTAGGCATTGCCCAGAGGTGCTGACTCCATCACCCTTAAGATTGAGCCCATGCCAGCATCACCCTCAGTTCTCCCAGGGCTCATGGACAGGTAGGATAGGGCCAGCTTCCTTTTAGATAGAGGTAGTGATAAGAAGGGCCAGAACTAATCAAGATAGGCCAGAACCAATCCAGACTTTGATTTCCTCACTCTGCTAGCAAAACTGCTCATCTCTGCTAAAGAATGGGGAAACTGAGGCAGAACGTTACCTGATGGGGCTGATGACAGGATTGAGGGGAGAACCTGTGCTAGGTCTCCAGGTCCTTCGGGTATATTTGGAAGAGGTTTTGTGCWGCCTGTTCATGACTTCACCCACCAATACACTTCTGCTGTGTATATACTACAAATACTGCTTCTGCCACCACAGACTGCAGATGAGGGCAAGGTGCTAATGTAGACATGCTGGAACTGCCATGGTTTGAGGTGTTGGACCCTGTTTCAGGATGAGTTGCGTGAGATCTTTGCAGTCTTGAATTGATCCTGGTGGCATTTTTCTCTGCCAGTTAAGTCTGGCCCAGCCAGGGCTTGTGTGGTCCACTGCCTRGAATGGAGATGTTCCTCCTGGAAGAGCATGGATGGTAGCCAGTTCTCCCAGTGGTGGTGAGCTGGGCCTATTTAACACTCAGGAGCAGGAGGATCAGTTATACTAACAAAGAGAAATCCGATGCAGTGTCTCTTGGTGGCCACGTAAATCTCCTGCAGTGCTGGGTGGCCGGGTGGCTGGTGACAGCCAGTTCCCATAGACATCTCTGCACCATGCAATGAGGGGCCATGCCTTGTTGTCGCTGCCCAYGGTATCTGCCAGGGGTTGCTGGCACACAGTGCTCTCATTCTGGCCCTCCTACTCCGTTTCGTCCTGCTCTCACAGCTGGGAAGCCCCAGTATTCACAGCCTGGGTGGCAGCTGCTGTCAGCTGGAGTGGGTGACGCTTGGCCAGTTGCCTGGAAAACGGAACCCACACCACAGCCTGGGCTCCCAAGTTTTCCATGCAGGGAGCTCCATCAGAGGAGTGAGCACTGGGGTCTTCAATTGCTGTGGGGAGACAGGACAGCTCAAGGGCAGTTGCTTTGAGAGCTGGGCTGATGCCCAAGTCCTCTCTGGCCCTCTGAGTCCCACATGTGCAGGGATTTGGGGTGATGGATGAGGTCTCTGTGGGTGCGTGGAGCTGGCCAATGCATTTGGACAGCTGATTACAAGAGTCAAAGTCGGGGAGATGTCTGCTGATGGCATTGACATGTGGACAGCTGGAAAAGCTCAGCACAGTGTGGCCAGGCCCAGCGTGGTTTCCACGCTATGGAAAATGCATGGATGCACATACATATACGTGCATCTACTGTCTGGCTCGTCCTGGCTTCCAAGCTCACATGCATGCACATATTTAATCACTAGTGACTAGGAGAGGCATCTTTTGCTGAAAACTCTACTCCCATTTTTCCTGAGAGAGAAACTTTCCAAAAATATCCTGCATTCAGTTTGTTCCCCTCTCCCTTCCCTGGGGACGATGTCACTGTGTGTGCAGAGGGATAAAGTAGGCGAGTGCGTCGTAATGGTCAAAAAGTCATTAGGACTTGTTGGGTTAATTTTCCTGGAGGAGGGTGGGACCCTGGGGGCAAGTCTCGTGCTGAGCACATCAGAAACTGCTTTCTATTGTGGCTGCTGAGCTAAATATACCCTCGTGCATATATAGCGAAGAGCTGTTCCCACACATCTGCTAGCAAAGCCTCCTGCTTGCGGGACACAGGATGCTCGCGCTTCCTCCCATCGGCCTTGTCCTCCCATGGGATCCACAAGCCCCTTGCAGGCTGTGCAGGGATGACCTGCCCCCAGCCAAAATGTGGATGCTTTTGGTCTTTAGGGTGTTGTGGTTGTTGCCAGATAGCTTGGTGAGGCCTGGTACGTTGTGTGAATGAAAGCSGAGCCCTGATCCACAAAGCGTCTGCTGAGATCTGCGTCCCGTCCTGCTCGTTATGTGGTTTAGGAGGAATTAATTGATGTATTTATGAAGCATCTAGGGAAAGGAGATGTGCAGTCATTAGCTCTAATGAGAGGGCATTTGCCAGCGTGTTTGGCTTTGTGTTCCTTCTTTTCCCCCAAGTCCCTTGGGACTCACCAGCTTGCTGCTGCCAACACGAGCCCCTGAAACCCAAAGCTCTTACAGCTGCAGCAGAAGCTGCTCTGCATTGCCCGGCAGAGCTGCGTTTCTGAGGTCAGCCTCACAGCTCTTTCGGTCTGCTCTGGTGCAGCTGGAGGTGCTGGCGGGTGGAGGGCAAGAATGCAGCAGGGAGTCGTTGCCCCCAAAGCAAGCCAGGAGCCAAGTGCAGCTTTGTTGTCCCAATTTCATCTGCAGACTCCTTGATTTCAGTAGGCCACCAGAATGGATAGTGGCTTATTTTAGGTGGTCATTTTGATGATAGGACTATCTATGGTTTTGCTTTTGGGGCCTTTATAACTGCAAGCTTAAGCTTGCTGCCTCTTGGGTGAGAGTTGCCGCGTTGCGGGCAGGGTGGGTGGCTTGCCCTAGAAACGCCTCCTGTCCCTGTCCCTGTCCCCGTGCCTGTCCCTGTGCTCCAGTCGTCCCCATCAGGGCTGCCTCGTTCAATTCATCCCTGTCCACATGCAGCCTGGAGCTCGCTGCCAAGCCAGGGCCATTGCAGCAAGTGAGCTGATCCGAGCGTGGGGAAGCCGGCTCTGCTGAGCCGTATTCAGCGTTTAGTGCAGGGCAAAGACTTCAGGTGCGGGCTGCCTGGTTTTGTGTTGGTGGTGCCCTGGGACTGCCTGGCCTTGGCTCTGCTGTGGTTTGTGGCGGTGGYTGGTGGCACTGCTGCCACCCACCAAGCCTGTTTCTCATGCACAAGCAGATAAGCATCGTCACTGGGGCAAGCAGCCCCAGGCAGGGGGCAGAGCTCCAGGAGAACGTGCTCTGTGCATCACGTGCTGTTTGCTTCAAAGTGCACRCAGCAATGCTACGAACCCCCTCCCTGCAACAGCCAAGTTTCTGTGAAGAATTGCCGCAGATTCCCTGGGACCAGGCACTCAGGTAAGTCGTGAGGCACTTCTCACCCCGTCTCTGCTCCTTCAGGATCCGTCCCCAGCTGTCCAAAGAGAAGATTGAGGGATGCCACATCTGCACCTCTGTAACGCCTGGAGAACCTCAAGTGCTTCTAGGGAAAGACAAGGCCTTTACCTATGACTTTGTCTTTGACCTGGACACGTGGCAGGAGCAGATCTACACAACGTGCGTGGGCAAGCTCATTGAAGGCTGCTTCGAGGGCTACAATGCCACAGTGCTGGCGTATGGCCAGGTACCTGCTTTGCCCCTTCTTGGGAACCTGGGATGGACCCTGGGCTCTCCTGAGCCTAGAGTGGCAACTCTCTGCTGAGTGCGAGACCTGTGAAGGGTAGGGGACAGTGGGGATGTCCTTGGCTACGTAGGGGGACAGAGAATTGCTTCTGGTTCACGGGCAAGCCAGGTTGGAGGGTGACCATGGGTAGGAGAAGGGGAGGTCCAGCTGGTTTATGGCTTGGGTACCGGTAGGGTAGGGGGGAAAGGGGATCAGAAGAGTCCAGCAGAGATGTTTGGGAAGCCAAGGGTTGGCGTGGGGAGCTGTGGGGCGCTATGGGCTGAGCTGGCTTCTTTCTCATTCCCTCTTTGCAGACTGGTGCAGGGAAAACGTACACCATGGGCACTGGCTTTGATATGAATATCTCCGAGGATGAGCAGGGCATCATTCCCCGGGCCATCGGCCATCTCTTCAGCGGCATCGAGGAGCGCAAGCGGGCTGCGCAGAGCCAGGGCACAGCAGCACCTGAGTTCAAAGTCAGTGCCCAGTTCCTGGAGGTGGGTGCCAGGAGGGACAGTGTTGGTGGGGAATGTCCTTTGCACAGCGTCTGTCCTGGTCTACTGGAGTTCTGCATGTCCCAGCTGCTCCCCAGATGAGCTAGGGCAGAGAAGACTGGAAGCACCAGAGCATTGGTGACCTTGTGTTAACCACACACAAGGTCCCTTGTGGTGGCACTGTCTTGGCTGTGGAAAAATAGCTTTCCTGAGTGAATATATTCTCCCTGAGGAGAAAAACTTTCCCCCTTGCTCATGTCTAGATTCCTGGGGAGGGGTGGGAGGTCATGGGCTCCCTTACTCCCCCTGTTTGGAGTAAAGACCAGTCTTCCTTGTGCTGTAGGGTGGATGTTGTTGTCCTCAGCCCCTTCTGCCTGTCCCCTGATGTGACATCCTTTCCCCTCCTTTCCCCCTGTCAGCCAGCCAGGTCTGCTCTTTAGGAAATCTTCTCTGGTGTCCAGTCATTTCTGTTGCCTCATTTCTATTTTTCCTGCTTGCTCACCAGGATGACCCCACACTGCCACAGGGTGCTGGGCAACCTCTTAGCTAGGGCCAAGGCTTTGCAACTTGGAAGGGTGCAGGAAAAGCCTTGGAGAGGATTGCTGTTGGTGACTCCTTTACTGGCCTGTGTCACCAGCCATCCTTGAAGGCAGGCCTGTAGAGCACAACCAGGTCCAACACAATCCCAAACAGACATAGAGAAGGGCAGTGAATGATGGATCAGTGGCTTTGCTTTGGTCAGCTCTGGCTGCCACAGGGCAGTGTATTTTCTGTCTTTGTCACCCCTCTATCCCTGGTATTTTTGGTTCTTGAAATAGCCTTGGAGATCTTTAGGTTCCAGGAGGGAGAGGAGCTGCAGTGTTGCTGGCCCCAAGGGTGTGCGGTGGCAGATGGGCGCAAGGTTTCCTCCAAATTCCTTTACTGTATTTCAAAGCCATTTGCATCCATGCTTAGCTGAGGCCAGACAGCCCTAAGGGCCATCATCTCATTGCTCTGGTGAGGCCGCATCTGGAGCACTGCGTGCAGTTCTGGGCTCCCCAGTATAAGAGGGACGTGGAGCTCCTAGAGAGGGTCCAGTGGAGAGCAAATAAGATGATGAAGGGACTGGAGCACCTCTCGTATGAGGAGAGACTGAGTTGGGCCTGTTCAGCTTGGAGAAGAGAAGGCTGAGAGGGGATCTGATTAACATGTATRAGTTCATGAAAGGCAAATGTAGGGAGGAAGGGGCCAAGCTCTTCTCATTGGTGGCCAGTGATAGGACAAAGGGCAATGGGTATAAGTTGAAACACAGGAAGTTCCGTCTCCAKRTGAGGAGGAACWWCTTYACTGTGAGGGTGACAGAGCAGTGGAACAGGCTGCCCAGGGGGGTCGTGGAGTCTCCTTCTCTGGAGGTCTTCCAAACCCACCTGGACGCCACCCAGTGCCCCGTGCTCTGGATGTCCCTGCTCGAGCGGGAAGGTTGGACTAGATGATCTCTAGAGGTCCCTTCCAACCTTGAACATTCTGTGATTCTGTGATCTCCAGTGTAGATRGGAGCATGCAGAGCCATGCTGTCTGCCAGCTGGGAGTCTTGAAGGCTTCCCAGAGGCCCTATTATGCCTGGGGAGGGTGAAAACCCATTGCCTGAAAGGCCGATGAGAAAGGCCGTACTTGCCTGCTGAGGACTCTGCCCACCAGACCACCCAGCCTGCAGGGAAGATATTAAACCAGGACAGACCTCGTGCCTTTGCTTGAATACCTGCCCCTAATACACCCTTGGCCAGGCATCCGGGGAGGATTTTGTGGCCATGTGTGTGCACGGGGCTGGGTAAGAGGCTTGTTACTGAATCTGCCATCCCAGCAAGGGAACAGGATTTGGCTCTATTGATCCTTGCCCTGTAACTCCTAGGAGCAGACTTGTTAGAGRGAGGTTTAAATGCTCCAAGAATTCTTTTGAACCTGGGGCAGTAGGGTGTAGATTAGCCCTGCTTAGGATGTAGATTTGCTGCACTGGCCAGGAATCTGTAGTCCTCAGGTGACCTCCCTGTCTGAGTCAGGATATGGGTGACAGCACATGTGCTRCATTGAGTGATCGTGGGGTGAAGGAACACTGAGTTGTCTCTCCATCCTGGCATGGAGACAGGGCACAGATAACAGCTCTGGGTCCTTAGGTTTGCCCCTGTTTTCCCTCTGCCCTGCAATGCAGAGGAACCTGTGAAGAAGAGGATMTGCTGATTCAGTGACCAGTGACATCCCTAGGTGTGCAGGTTGCATGGGGAGACCTTGCCCTCTCTCTATGAACAGTGCAAAAACAGGATCTGCAGGGCCAGAGACAGTGAGCATGACCATGTAGGGTGAGATCTGACAGCATCAACCTGCTCAAAGAGCCTGGATGACCAAGTTCTGGGCCAGAATCATCTGCAAGGTTGAGGTGACTGCTACAGGCTGTAGTATTTCACTAGRTGGATTTTGGCATTATGTGGATATACACACAAGCTTGCCTGTGCAATATCTGCTATACATAAGTACACACACAAACACGTCACAAGACACATTCTCCTACCCTTGCACACATCTTCACACTGGCACTCCTGGCTGTCCTTGCCTGCACGCACAAGTGCAYATAGGCACGTACACGCATGCACATATGCAATAACACAGACTCATGGAAGAGCACAAACTAGCTCTCCTCCCAACTCTCAGGACCTCAGCAGTGGAGGGCAGATGGCAACTCCTGCATGCTGGGCTCTGCCAGCCTCCTGGTCACTGTTACTCATCCCATGAATGTTTTCATCCCTCTCAGCTGTACAATGAAGAGATTCTGGACCTGTTTGACAGCACCCGTGACCCTGATGCTCGCCACCGCAAATCCAACATCAAAATCCATGAGGACGCCAGTGGGAGCATCTATACCACAGGAGTCACGTCACGCCTCATCAGCTCACAGGATGAGGTGGGTACAAAAGAGGACATTCAGACAGCTCCCACACGTGGGGGACACACCACTCAGAGGCGATAGGGTGAGGATGGAGGTACCTCATCCTGCATAGTTACATGAAGTGATGCATGGGGCAGATCTTCAGCAGCTTTGTGCTACAGAGCTGCAAAGAGTGTCCTGGCCARCTACAGGGGAACTTAAAGGTTTTGTTTCTTCCTCCATGGTGTTGTTGCAGCTGATCCAGTGCCTGAAGCAAGGGGCTCTTTCCCGCACCACCGCCAGTACCCAAATGAATGTACAGAGCTCCCGATCCCATGCCATCTTCACCATCCATCTGTGCCAGATGAGAGTGTGCACCCATCCGGAGATGGTGAGATGCAGGGAGGGCTGGCAGAACTTGTCTCTTGGTTGGGCTGTCCCCAACTCTGATACCCAGGCAATGTGCAGAGGCTTCTCTGGAAAGGCAAGAGAGTTTGGAGTCWTAAAGCTGGAGAGTGTGGGCTGTGTATTGTTTCCTTCCAGCTAARGCAAACATTAGCATTTCATGAGATTAAAGGTCTGCCCCAGAGCAGCCCCATTCCAGGCAGGGGTGGTCTGGTCCAAGGGATRTAAACTGCTTTTCGGATCCTTTTCCCTGATCTTCAAAGGGGTGGATGCCAAGTGGAAACACAACAGTTCTTGATGTCTATGGCTACGGTAGTTTCCTGTAGTTGGCAATCCTTGTGTGTGCTTGTCTGCATATGCTTSTGTGCAGGTGAATGGGGAGGTGACCGGCCTCCCAGACGGAGCCCAGCCCACCACTGAGTAYGAGACCCTCACAGCCAAGTTTCACTTTGTCGACCTGGCCGGCTCGGAGAGGCTGAAGCGAACGGGTGCRACAGGAGAGCGAGCAAAGGAAGGCATCTCCATCAACTGTGGGCTGGTATGGTGCTGGGGAGGTTAGCCTGTGGAGGGCAGGGGAGGCAGGACCTTGCTGCAAGAGCCTGGCACGCTTTGGGGTCCCTCTCGGAGATGCTCTGTGCTGCTCAACGTCTGTCATGRTTTATGCTACCATGCCATGCCTTATCCGTGATCCAAAAGGCCAGTGAGGAGGGCACAGCTCTTCTGCCAAGGGCAGAGTGTGGCARTAACTGAACTGTGAGGAAGGAGTACAGATGAACAAGGGCACCAGTCTTCAATAGGCAGAGATATGATAACTTGAGCTTAAAAAYAACTTCAGGGTTCCTTGCTGTTCCTCAGTGCCCTCATGCACATGGGTATGTGAGACACAGCCTGAGGAAGAAAGATGATTACTGGAATTGGCATAGGAAGCCATGTTCCTGTAGCTCTTGCACCCCAAATCTGTGACACTGCATTCACCCCAGGACTGAAATGCTGGAAATGCGACAGCTATATTCCTAGCTATCTTCCTGATTCTATATTCCCAGCAGAGGCTGAATTTAAGGGGATGCTTTCCTTTGCATTGACAGCTGGCCTTGGGGAATGTCATCAGTGCCCTCGGAGACCAGAGCAAGAAAGTTGTGCACATTCCCTACCGTGATTCCAAGCTCACTCGTCTGCTGCAGGATTCCCTTGGGGGCAACAGGTAAGGGATGCTGGGACCGGCTTGGACCATAGTGGTCCAGTGAGACATCTGTGGGGAGCTGTCCTCATGTCTAAGGGGTTGAGGTTCTATGTGGGAGCTCTGTGTGGGATCTCTATCAGGATGCAGACACCTGAGGTTGTCGGGGTGCCTCCTCGCAAGCAATGCTTGACTTTGCAGATTTAAATACGTTGCCTGCTCCCAAATCCAGATACAACTAGCCAACTTTGGCAAAATTGCAAGAGACTTTGCTGATATGAGAATTAGCACGTGGCATTGCCCAGCATGGGACAGCTTTCATTTCCTGCCTGCTTTGGGTGTACTTGTTTGAAGAACCCGTTCTTTTCTCTAAAGCTTTACATGTGCAAGGCAGTTTTTGGATAGTGGATTTTTCTTCATAATGCTTAATGCTGTGGTAGTGGAGTGGTAGATATGAGTTCTGCCTCTGGCTCAGGGAGGGATTAAACCTGGTTTATATCTTGGTTAAGAAGTAAAGAAGGGCCTAGGTTGAGTGGATATAAGTGGTCTTTGTTGGGTCCTGGGGGAAGCCCATCACTGAACATGACTGAACCTGARGATTCATCTGCCAGGTTGGCATAGAGTGGGGGAAACTGTCATCTCACTGTGACCTTCATCTCCCCAAGCCAAACCATCATGATCGCCTGTGTGAGCCCATCCGATCGGGACTTCATGGAGACCCTGAACACACTCAAGTATGCAAACCGGGCTCGCAACATCAAGAACAAAGTGGTGGTAAACCAAGACAAGACAAGCCAGCAAATCAGCGCCCTGCGGGCGGAGATTGCTCGACTCCAAATGGAGCTGATGGAGTACAAGGCGGTGAGTGGCCGCGYAAACAGAGCCCTATGGGAAGGCAACTGTAGAGGTGGGATTGATCCAGAAGCAGAGAGAATACTCCTCATGTTTGAACATGTTTGAACATGGGGCCATTTTAGAAGGCAGGACTGTCCTGTCCACCACTCTCTCACACTATGAATAAGCAGCTCTTATATGGCCCCATTACGTAGCCCCCCTTCTCCATGAGCAAGTTCTGTGGCCCCAGACAGTTCAACACTGCTCCAGAGATGGCCGTATTTCAATGGCAACATGGTGTCGAGAAAATCAGCTATAGCAAAATACTAAGAGACCAAAAATGGCACATTTTGCTGTTAATGATGATGGAAATCTTTTTTTTTTCTGAGTTCTTTTTTTTTTGAGAGAGAGAGAGAGAGAGAGAGAGATCACTTCAAGGTTTCTTTTACCCTTGTACATCTGCCCAGCTCTTGCTGCTTTGTTCTTCATAAAAGCTAGCCCTTGGTTGGTGAACTGCTTGTGCTAAGTCACTTATCTTCCCACTGCAGGCCCTTGTGAAGGCTGGCATAGTGGTTAGTGCATGTGCTTCATACACTGGGGGTGGGAGTGTAATTCTTGCCTCATCACACGTAGGACCTCGGTCAAATCTTTGGGATGTTGAGGCAGGAAGAAGCCTTTAAACATCCGCAACCCTCCATCTATGCCATTTTCTTTTGGGTGTTTTTGCTCAGGATTTCTTGACATTCCTACATTCTCCCTGACCCTACTTTAGGGATCAGGACCTGTCTGACCCCAGGAATGCTATTGGTGAGCCCTTGTGTTCTAGCATATCCTGTGCTCAAAGGCTCCTCTCCTCTCCCCAAAGGGCAAGCGGGTCATCGGGGAGGATGGCTCAGAAGGCTACAGTGACCTTTTCCATGAGAATGCCATGCTCCAGAAGGAGAACAACACACTGCGCATGCGAGTGAAAGCCATGCAGGAGGCCATTGATGCCATCAATAGCAGAGTCACGCATCTCATGAGCCAGGAGGCTAACTTGATGCTGGCTAAAGCAGGTGAGATTGTGCACATGCAGTGCAGAGGGTTGACCCACATGTAGATCCATGGTGTCTGTGTTAGGTCCTGTGTCTTGCCTTGACTGACCTGAGCTTCTGCCTCCCCCAGGCGACGGCAACGAAGCCATTGGTGCCCTCATCCAGAACTACATTCGAGAGATTGAAGAGTTGAGGTGAGCCAGGTTCTGCTTTTCTCCCCTTCTGCTCAGTGCTGATTGAGAGGCAACGTGGTCTGCTGGGTTTAACACTTGTCACCTGGATACCCTGGCATGCTGGACACAGCATTTGGTACCCACAAGGGCTGGGTCTGAGCCCAGGTGGTGCTCCTCTCCTTGCCAATGTCATGAGCTGGTCATGGCTCAGAAGGATTATTCAGAATTCAGTTCCTTAGGAAGGTTTAAGAATAAGGTTAAGGAAGGTGTAACCTCAGTGAAGTAGCTGCTGAGGCCACTGGTATTTCCTGAGCTGTGAATCCCACCTTCAGTGTTGGGCACTGCTTTGGTCTGTGTTACACATTGTGTGGCCATCAGTAGAAGAGGAGAAGAGCTGGCAAGGCTCTTGATGTTTCCTAGAGACTGCTGACTCTGGGTACCTCTGCTTGTTTCACATTTCCCTCAGGTGCTCCCTGTTTGCAATGTCCTGGTCTTTTGGCCCAAGATGAGTGGGGATGGTTGGGTAGTGCCTCTCTGGCTGACTTTTGCCTTCTTAAAAGCCAGACAGGTCTTTCCCTTCCAATAAGGGTGTCCTGCGCTTTGACCACAGCCTGTCTCTCCTCCATAGGACCAAACTCCTGGAGAGTGAGTCCATGAATGAATCGCTCCGTCGCAGCCTCTCGCGCGTCTCTGCCAGACCCCCCTACTCCATGGGCTCATCCCCAGCACCTGGCTTAGCTGGCCTGAGCAGTCCTGCTGCTGCATTGGAGACGGAGGCCTCTGATGTCCTCCGGCGGGCCAAGCAAGACCTGGAGCGTCTCAAAAAGAAAGAGAGAAGGCAACGGAGGAAGAGGTCAGCTCCTGTAGGATGTGGCGGGAGGTGGCATATCCTATCTGACCTTGCAGGACCAGCTGTCCTGCCCTCTTCTCCCCATTCTTGCCAGTGACYACAGACAGGGAACCCAGGGTCCTGCATGGCCTTCCCCATCACCCCTTGATCTCTTTTTCAGTCATCGTACATGTCTGGAGGTTGCTTTCCCARATGGGTCCAAAAAAGCCAAACAGAGGATGTGGGAGGGGAGCAGTGGTGGCTCTTTGGGACCCTTCCCAGGCTCCCTCTTGCAGAGACTCACTCCAGCCCTCCTGTTCCTCTCCACCAGCCCTGAGAAGGAAGCATTCAAAAAGTGTCCAAAGCTGCAGCAGGACAATGGGGAGGAGACCGATGAGAACGAGGCTGAAGAGGTGAGGATCGAGGGCTAGCRTGGCCCTGTGATGAACTTCGAGTGGGTGGTGGAGATACCAGGGACTCCGTAAGAACAGGAGCAAGAGTAAGGAAGACGGAGGTGCTCCACAGCCATTGTGCAGCAAGGAGCCAATGTCTCTTTAGGTCCTGTTTTATCCTGTGTCAGTGAAAGGAGGTGGGAGGATGCAGTGCTGCTCAGCTGGGAGAAGCAGGGGTATGGGGCAGATCCAAAGCACAGATTTGCCCATCTCTGCTGTGGACACTGGGGGCTCCAGAAAGCATGTTGCAGCCCCCATGCACCTTGTCTAGGAGGCTGAGACCTGTTGGTGAGGCCACAGCCCCTTGCCATGGGGATGAGCACGGGTTTGGAGATGGAGAGGGCCAGCAGAGAGAAGGACAAGGTCACGCTGCAAGCTGAGGCCAGGCATTCTCCTTTTAGGAGGAGGAGGAACAAGATGAGAGCGGCTGTGAGGAAGAGGATGGGCGTGAGGATGAAGATGAGGACTCGGGGAGTGAAGAGAGCCTGGTAGATTCGGACTCAGATGCGGAGGAGAAGGGTAAAGTTCAGAGCGGCACGAGCATCTTGGTATCTGGGGCTATATTAGTTGTGGTGTCCTGGCACTAAAGAAGGGGGAGTCTGGTGGGACCCTGGACCACGTCTCGTCCAGGTGTTGCTACAGAGGGTGTKTGGGATGCTGCTCCTCCTCAGCAGTGTGCACTGCAACCCTTTCTCTTCAGCTCCTTTTGTCCCCTCCTTGCACTATAATTCAGTGGGGCTGTGGGAGTGATCCTGTCCTCAGTTCCTYCCTGCCTGACTATCCCTCCTGGCCTCCAGCTGTGAATTTTCAAGCTGACCTGGCGGATCTGACATGTGAGATAGAGATCAAACAGAAGCTGATCGATGAGCTGGAGAACAGCCAGCGGCGTTTGCAGACCCTCAAGCATCAATATGAGGAAAAACTGATCCTACTGCAGAACAAGATCCGGGACACACAGCTGGAGCGGGACCGTGTCCTGCAAAACCTCAGTGAGAACTATTTCTCCTCATTGGATTCCATTCCTAATCCCCCCTTTCTGCCTAGCTTCCCCAGCTCTAAGCCAAAGCGCCCATCCCTCCACACAGTCATGTGGGAGCAGGACTAGTCCCCTGGAAAGCTCACGTGGCCCTAGAGGTGGCTGGAGGGGAAGGAGAGGTAGTGCCTTTTCTATCCTTGGACACTGCGTCCTGGGATATGGGGTCCTGTTAGATGCTTGGAGAAACTGAGGGACACAAGTTTACACAAAAGACCCAACAGTCTAAGAGATCTTGAGGCTCAGTAGATAATGGATCACATAGGCAGGGTTCACATGGCTGTAGAACCACTTCTATGGCTTCTTCTATGGCCCCTTGCAATTGTAGCATAAATTGCTGTCCTGAATGGTGCCTCCAGACAGACCCCAGGTCAGAGCAGAGGGAATAAAGAAAGATCTGGCAAGACGAGGAGRGCACAGTGTCCTGCCTCCCTGGGCAGGATGTGTTATTGGAGAAGGAGCCCAGGGTGTGTGGGTCAAATCAACCCCTTTCCACACTTCCCCAGGCACCATGGAGTGCTACACAGAGGAGAAAGCCAACAAGATCAAGGCAGACTATGAGAAACGACTGAAGGAGATGAACCGGGACCTGCAGAAGCTCCAGGCAGCCCAGAAGGAGCACGCTCGGCTGCTGAAGAACCAGTCCCGCTATGAGCGAGAACTGAGGAAGCTGCAGACAGAGGTGGCCGAGATGAAGAAGGCAAAGGTACCCAGACGGGTGGCTGCTATGTGCAGGGATGGGGAGGGCATCCCATGTGCCCAGGCCTGGGAGGTGTCTTCCAGTGCAGTAACGAAGCTGAGACTGGCACAGCCAAGTGGGTAGGTGCAGCTCCCCACGCTGCTCAAGGGAGAAATATTTTGTACCTGATAGAGCAAGAGGAATGTTCTCTTGCTTGGTAGCGAGCACGGGAAGGCTTTCTGCCGGCCRCGCCGCTGGGTGCCTGTGCCTTGGCAGACAGCACCCTTCTGTTCCAGGTTGCCCTGATGAAGCAGATGCGGGAGGAACAGCAGCGGAGGCGGCTGGCGGAGACTAAGAGGAATCGGGAGATTGCTCAGCTCAGAAAGGAGCAACGTCGGCAAGAGGTTGGAGCTCTGTCCAGCTAGCCCATGTCATACTGGCTGTCCCAGTGCAGTGAACACTGCATTTTGTAGGAGAGTCAATTCTTGTCCTGCGCTGGCACTCTGAGGTGCTCAAAAATACCAGTGAAACTTGGGGCACTGCTGCACCCATTTGCCTTGCAAGGAGCAGACCTTGTCACAGAATACCTAATGGAGCAGCTACATCCTYGGGGCCCACTTGCAGCTCCTAGTGTGTGATTAGCAGAGCTGCTGTGGACTCCTCGCCCTGCTCAGAAGGCAGGGTGCCACCAAGGGGACTATAAACCTSCTCTCTGTTAAAATCAGGAGTGACTCTATTCACATCCAGACAGCTGTTCAGGAATCTGGTCCCATATGGAATTACACCACGTCCTGGCTTCAGTGGTGGGAGCCCAGGGACTGAGATCATTGCTAGGGTGTTTGGGCAGCCCTCCCTAGCCTATAAGACCCAAGGCATCTCTTTCTCTCATGTTCAGTTTCAGATCCGGGCTCTGGAGTCTCAGAAGCGGCAGCAGGAAATAGTATTGCGAAGGAAAACCCAGGAGGTAAGAGAGTGGCAGTCACCTCTGCTGGGACAGGGGCCTCTGGGAGCTGTCTGGGGCAAGCAGGAAACATCTCCACCTCCATTGGAGCGGCACTCCACGAACTTGACTTGGAGACAACCAGCCATTTGGAGAATGTTMGCCCTGGGGTTAGATTTCCCAAAGGACTGGTAAGATGTTTATGGCTGTGAGTAACCAGGTAGCTCAGGAGGAACAACTGTGGCCGGCAGAGGAATTTCTCACCTCCTAGAGCAGCTGATCTCGGGAGGACGAATGGGAGTCAGGAAGGAGCAATCCTCTGCGTGCTGTCCACAGAGTTGCACAAATGCCCCCAGGGCAAGGTTCAGACTTCCATTAGAGCTGCTTAGCCAGGGCTTATTTCCCATCTTGGCTTCGCACCCATCTGTGTCTTGGAGCTTCGGGTCTCTTCCGATCTGCTGCTGCTCTTGGTCCGGCCAAGAGTAGAAGTTTCTGAGGTTGGGTTGGGCCAGGGATGCCTGTTTGACATGGGCATTCCTCTGCCCTGTTTTGGGTAGGTCTCAGCTCTGCGCCGTCTCGCCAAGCCCATGTCGGACCGGGTYGCAGGCAGGATGAGCCAAAAGCCAGCCATGCTGGACTCCGGTGCGGAGGTCTCCGCCAGCACCACCTCTTCGGAGCCTGAATCTGGAGCTCGCTCCGTTTCCAGTATCGTGCGACAGTGGAACCGGAAAATCAATAACTTCTTGGGAGACTCCTCGCCCTCCATGAATGGAACTCGGCCTGCCAGGTCAGGACAGAGGTGGTCTGGCTCTGCTGAGCTGGGGCTGCGCAGGGTGGGCGATAAGTCTTCCCAGGATCCCCATAATAGCAGATGTGACTTATAGCTGGGAGCAGGGGTTGAAGCACGTTTGGCCTGTACTAAGTTGCTGATCTGGTGGTAGATCAGGCTGGTAGCGTGTGACTACCYGTTGCTTGAGCTTGAGCCCAACACTGGGCTCCTACAAGTGCTGGCACAAAGCCTGCCAGGTTCAGCCCTGCTGTAATGATCTGGCAGTCTCTTGCCTCTGCCAACAAGGGACTAGAGTTAACAAGAGCAGACAAGGAGGATGGCAGATCCGAGTCACCCAAAAAYGATGCAGATGCCTCCTCCACCTTTGGGTAGCCAGAGCCAGGACGTCCTTTAGGGGAAAGCACAGCTTTCCAGGAAGCTGTGGCTGGTGCCCTGACCCCTTTTTTCCCCTTTGGCTGTAGGAAGAAGTTCCCTAAAAAGGGGACAAGCCAGACCTTCAGCAAGGCTGCCCGTCTCAAATGGCAGTCTCTGGAACGACGCATTTTCGA
Source organism: Nothoprocta perdicaria (assembly GCF_003342845.1). NCBI lineage: Eukaryota > Metazoa > Chordata > Aves > Tinamiformes > Tinamidae > Nothoprocta > Nothoprocta perdicaria. The sequence continues at coordinate 1,100,524 of NW_020456276.1, read as the reverse complement.
CATAGTCATGCAGAGAATGACCATTGTCAACCTGGAGGCCGACATGGAGCGGCTCATCAAGGTAAGGGACAGCACTGGTGTTGGGCGGTGGGCGCAGGGTTAGGGGAGAACCATGCTGACAGTGCCAACCCAACCTCCTTTTCTCCCCCCAGAAACGGGAGGAGTTGGCGCTACTGCAAGAGGCATTGCTAGGCAAGCGAACAAAACTACAAGCAGAGAGCCCCAAGGAGCAAAAAGGCCTGCAAGAGCTGAATGAGGAGATTGAAGTGCTGGGGGCCAACATAGACTACATCAATGACAGCATTTCTGACTGCCAGGCTACCATCATGCAAATCGAGGAGACAAAGGTGGGCAAGTTGACCAGGCTCAGCCTGCAGAAATGGAGACAGAGATGTAGAGTGGGGAGCATCCCCAGGAGGTCAAGGCCCACCAGGTTGTATGTCTGGCCTCTTCTTCTAGGCCAATGATGTAAATACTGACAGTGAGATGTTGCACCAGCCCATCATGTTGTGTGGTTGGTTGTGAGTGGGAGCTCTGCCAGGTGCTTGCAGCTTCCTAACACCTCTACAAGAAGGCATCGGCCACCAGTACAGGATGGGCAGTCAGGCTCTTTCCCCACTCCTCTTCCTCACTTGGTTTGTGGGGACTCAGCAGCAGGRCTGGGAAATGAGCCCAGGTGCCCAGATGCCTCAGACTCCACTGCCTTGAGAGATGTGGGAAAGCCACAGTCCATGGCCTCCCCAAAGACTGATGGTCACGCATATTCATGGGAGTTTGCAGTCCTTTTTAAGGCCTGCATGAGATACTTCCTTGGGGGAGGATCAACATTTTTTCCCAGTGAGAGAAGAGAAGAGAGGAGAGGAAAGAAAAAAAAACAAACAAACACGTCCTGGTTTCTATACCGGATGCATGGTAGAGCTTCCCGACTCTCCATTTCCCTCTAGTGGCTGTAGCCTTGGACAAGAGGTGCTTGTGCTCTTGCCGGGTTTGTGTCACATGGATGAGCAGAGGAAAAGAGGCTCTTGTTAATTTAGGCTAGACTTTGAACTGGTGATTTGAGGTGTGAATCTGGGTGAGGCTGGTGCCTGCAAATTAGCTGAATTAAGTGCCTGCACCAAGAGGTTTCCTGTTCTGGGTTTGATGTGAGTCTCGATGTCTAGATCTCAGCAGTCAGTTGGGAAGACTGGAGTAAATGAGAGTCAAGAGTGAATGATTCAAGACAGGGACGTAGCAGAGGTGCCACCAACAGCCTTGTGAAGCAGTGCTGGCTACTGTGCCCGCTCTCTGCCCTTCCCATGCCCAGCATCTAATTCCCTGCCTAATTCTGATCTTCAGGAAGAGCTGGACTCCACTGACACCTCTGTGGTGATCAGCTCTTGCTCCCTGGCTGAAGCCCGGCTCCTGCTGGATAATTTCCTGAAGGCTTCCATTGATAAGGTATGGGAACACTGCACTACTTGAGGCGGGGGGCTGGGAAAGGTGTGACCAGGTCCTGCCAGGAACCTCATTCCCATCTCATTCTTGTGACAGGGGTTTTCTTGATGCTGCTTGGTGGGGAGCTGAGTCGTTCCATGGAGGTTGCTCCCAGGCTCTATGGAAGACAGAGATGGAGACTTCAGTGTGACTGTTTCAGGCTAACCATGGTCTTCTGTCCTGCCAGGGGCTGCAAGTAGCACAGAAGGAAGCCCAGATACGCCTACTGGAGGGACGCCTGAGGCAGACAGATGTGACCGGCTCTTCACAGAACCACATGATCCTGGATGCCCTGCGTGAGAAGGCAGAGTTGCATCCTGAGCTGCAAGCTCTGATTCACAATGTCCAGCAAGGTGGGCCGGGAGCTGACGGAGGAACTTTTGGTGAGGCAGAGTGRGGGGCAAGGGCTGGACCGGTACTTTCCCTGGGCCAGGCATTGTTGCCCATGGAGCCTCCGTCTCCTCCCTGTGGCTTGAGTCTAGCCTGCCTATGCCAACCCCGAGTGTGCACTTGGAGGTGCCATGGCTGGGGTCAGCCTGTCCAGGCACCAGCACCCGGGTGTGATGATGCTTCTGGGCAGGGAACCTGAGCTATGTCAGCAGAGCCACAAGGACAGGATGTGGCATCTCGCAGCAAGCCAGGCTTTGCCCTTAGCCTTGCTGCCAGCCAGTCCAGTTGGGAATTGGTGTGATGTGCAGCCCTTCATATTGTTCACATGCCTTCTCCCATGTGCACAGAGAATGGCTACACAAGTACGGATGATGAAGTCTCCGAATTCAGCCTGGCTTCAGATGGGAGGTGAGTACCCAACTTAGCCCTGACTTGCAGACTGTGCCTGACCTGGTAGTCCCAGTGTCTGTGATGCGGTAGGGAGTCTGATTCCACTCATGGGACCTCAAGAATGGATATAGATGAAGAAAGTCCCATCTAAGCTTTCCTCTGGTGTCTAGCTGTTGTGGGGGAGCACAAACATTTCCTAGACCAACAAGGAATGAAGAGTAAGCCATTTGATGGGGAAGGGATGCTGAAGTGCAGGAGGTGATCCAGTGAGACCAGAGGATGGGAGAGGGCAGGTCTCTGAAAAGTATTCAGCATTGAAAATCCAGCTTGGTCTTCTCACACTCCTTGCAGCTTCTCGCAGTCTTTCACCATGAAGGGCTCAGCCAGCCAGGATGACTTCAAGTTCAAGGTGAGTTGGTCCTGCTGTGTGGCCCTGTCACAGGGTATGTGATGGGCACACTTTCTGCMAGGGCTTGATTTTGGCCTCGTTGTCTTGCCCTTGGGGAGCCAGGCCTTGGATTTCATAGAATGGTGGAGTCATCTCTAGACAAGGAGAATCCCATAGCTCCTGATTCTGTAATCTCCTGAAGGACTAGGGACTTGCACAAGGATATACACACTCTGTGCACAAGGATACCCAATACCTTCCAAGTTTGTGTGCACATAAGCAGATTGCCACGCAGTACCACATCTTTCATTTGTGTTCGAGAAGGAGGAGGAAATCCCTCTGCTCTCTTCARGCTGTCACCCTTTCTTGTAGCCTGGAGAACCAGTGCTGTGGTGGGCATCCCAGTGTGATACAGGGAAACTTATCCCCTCATATTCACAGACCATGAGCAACAGCACCCTGCACTTTCCTGCTGTACCCCATGTCTTCTCCCATGCTCCCTGTGTCTGACTCCTCTTCCCTGCTCCAGGGAGAGCCCAAGCTCTCAGGGCAGATGAAGGCAGTATCAGCCGAGTGTCTAGGACCCACACTGGATATCTCCACCAAGAACATCACCAAATCYTTGGCGTCCCTCATGGAGATCAAAGAGGACGGGATCAGCTTCTCCATCCGAGACCCCTACTGTAAGGAGAAAGTGTCCCGAACCATCAGCCTGCCCACACGAGGAAGCACCTTGTAAGCCTAGGGTAATGGGTCTCTGTGTACCAAGAGTTTCACGGAGGCATGGGTTGGTGGTTGGGAAGTTGTCCTAGCCCTCCAAAGCACAAAGCATGTGCCAAATTTTACACCCTTCCAGACCAGTTTGCAGCAAGCAGTGGTGGGTTTCTCAAGCTGGAGAATATCTAGGAATGTGTTGATATCCTTTGCAACTAAAGAGAAGAGTACTTAAGGAGGAGAGAAAAGAAGGATGAAATGAGGGCCACTAGATCATTGCCTTGGGTTCTGTTACCAGCTTTGTGGGCAGCAGAATCCTGGCAGCTTCCCAGGATGCCACAAGGACCTGCACTCATGTGATGACTTGAGAAATCCTCCGACCTTGTGATTATGCCTCTAGAGCACCCCAACTTCTCCATTTGCTCTGATGGGGGAGGGATCTGGGTTCAGCAGAGAGGGACTCAGCCTGGAGAAGGGCACTTATCACCATTTGCTCTGCTCCAGCCCCAGGCAATCTCGTGGCTCAGACACTTCACCCCTGACAAGGAGGAAATCCTATGACCGTGGGCAACCTGCCAGGTGAGCTGGAGACTTTGCCATGGGGAGACTTAGACAAGTGGGGAGATGCTAATTGCGCTGCCTGTGGCAGATTCAGCATGGCTCTCGTGTACCAGTGTGGGCAACAGGGATTTAAGCGCCTGACAACTGAGTACTCCATGTCACATTTCTGTTTACTCCTTCCTGGCTCAGGCCTCCAGATGTTGGTTTCACACCTCCTTCATCCCCACCTACCCGGCCACGCAATGATCGCAATGTTTTCTCYCGTCTGACAAGCAACCAGAGCCAAGGGTCTGCCTTGGACAAGTAAGTCCTATTGGTGTGGGCTGATTTGAGTGAGGGGGATCGATGCTGTATCAGCAAGCGGCAAATACCAGGTCCCACTACAGGGTATAGAAGCACAGGAGCTGGGATGGCTCCAAGCAGACTCTCATCACCATCTTCCTTCACTGCTGCTCTCTGCAACGGAACAGATGCTCTGCAAGGGCCAGGCTGGACTCTCTGCCCCTGTCCTGTGGTGACCTGGTGTGKGTTCCCTCAAAACTGGCTGCTCGCTGGAGCTCACAGGCTTGGGCTCTTGCTGAGCCACGCTTGGAGAYGTGATGGTGCCAGTCTTGGGCTGCTGGGAAGGACTGCGGAGCAGGATGGGCTGGGGTGGGGCAGGATGTGAGGCTCACAAGAACCTGATGGACTTGCACAAATTCGCAAATGCTGCTCCGACTGCCCCTGTGGCAGATTGGTCACTTGTTCCTAAGTTTGGTGCCTGACTTAGAGCAAATCTAGCAGCATCGATGTGCCCGACAGAGATCTGCCGTTTGATCCTCATGTCACATCCTGCTCCTTTGCCCTCTCCCCTGATTTTCCCTGTGTGCTTCTCTCTGTTTCTCTCTCTCTGTTTCTTTGTCACATGCTGACTTGGATGCAATAACAACCCTCCATCTCTGACTCCTCTTCTGCCTCTTCTGTTCTGGGTTTTCTCTCCCATAATCCTGCTAATTTTCTGCCCCTAGGTCTGATGACAGCGATTCCTCTGTCTCGGAGGTGCTGAGGTATAGACAACTTTCTATTTATTATCACTTCTTCCTCTCCTCCTCCTCCTCCTCCTCTCTTTTCTTAAGATTCCACTCTCCCTGGTCCCTGCATGTTCCACCTGTACCTTGCTGCTCTGCCCTGTCTCCCAGGCCTCTTTCCCAGACTGCTAGTGTGTGCTGTCCTCTCTCCTTGGCATGCCAACTCCAACGTCTGGTGCTGTCCTCTATTAGTTTCGAGCTGTTCTTGCTTTGATCAGCCTTTGTGAAGGTGGCACTGGGGACACCTGTGGCCTTTGGCTGGATGGGGGCGAGCACGTGTTCTGCTGCACCTCTGGTGGGCTCTCAGCAGCGTAATTTCAGTGTCCCGTCCCTCCCTCCGCTCTCCGGTAGGATGGCATGATGCTAGGGCAYTGGAGTGGCTCGAGCAACACTGGCCACTGTCCGTGCGTCCTCCCTGCACRTGTCTTCCAGGTGGATATCTGTAAGCGCTCCCCACGTCTGGATGTGCTTTCCCAGTGCTGGGCTGAGGAACAGTCAATCTCTTTCCTCAACCTGCAGAGAGATTTTTTCTCAAATTAGTCTGCAGCCCAGAGCTTAGCCTTGGGGGTGAAGGGAGCACTGGGCTTGTCCCCCTCTTTTATTCCACCATCTGCAGTTACTTACCAGCATGGCAACCTTTTCACTATCCTGCAGGAACATAAACCCTTGAGCTGGGTGTCTCCTTGCGCTGCCTGTACTTTGAGCTGGCTTAGTCACTTCGCAGGGATGGTACCAGTGACTTGGTTGTACTGGTGCGTGCTGGGCCCTCGAGGTTATTTGCAGCTGCAGCACCCATTGATAATATTTCACCCCACGTCAGGGACCAGGGATTTCCATGTGGTTTCAGTGTTGCCTCATGATTGGGTTAAACACTAGGAGTCAGGGGAGGATCATTTCATCTGCGTTTGTCAATGCATTTCTGAGAAAGAAAGAGCACACGCAGAAAGAAAGAGCACACGCAGGTGACCTTCAAGCCCAAATTAAGGAGCCCCCATGCTTGCTCTGTCCTCCCAACTAATTCATGGCCATGTGCTGGCCCCTCTTCAGCCCTGTGTCCCAGTTTCCCTACGTGTTAAAGAAAGACTAGCACAGCTCCAGGCTCTGCTTGCAGGAGGAGACTGCGCTTTGGCATCTCAGCTGGTGAGAGCTTTTAGTGGCCGTGCACATGTCCCTTGAGGACGGGGAGGGTGGAATGGTCAATGCCCAGTGCCCGATACGCTGCTGACGTGGAAGGGATTGGCAGATGCTCTGTATCCTGAGGTTGCATCRTGCATTGACATGTTTTGAGGAAGAAAAAAAAAAAAAGCTTTGGCAGGGATGCCGGGATTTACCTTTTTCTGCTTAGAGCCAGTGATAGGTAACAGAGCTCTCATGGCCACTGTAATATAGATGCTGCATGCAAAAAAGCTACTGTTCTTTGCCATGCTTGTGGTCTTGCAGCAGGGCCTTGTCTGTGGCCCACAAGCCATGGGMTGGAGACCCCAACCTCCAAGGAAGTGGAGTTGCAGATGTTGCTATCCTGAAACATTCATGGTGAGCAGAGCCCTAGGCAAGGCAAGGTGCAGGGTCCCATTTGTCCCAGTCTGGTCTGACAGCAGATGAGCTGGGTCTCCTTGTTCCTTGGGTCTGTGCCAGTGGGGCATGACAGTCTGAGCAGCAGAACAGAGACCACTAGATAGATCTCTAGACGGGTTCCTTCACAGGGACAGAGACATGAAGCATAGGTTGATGGGGATGGGCATGGACAGGCACAAGGATCTTTGTGCTGAGGTTTGTATGGGCATGTCTAGAGAGGGGCTCTTCCTTTGGCTAGCTAGTGGGAGATCTTCAGGATGAGGCAGTTCTTGTCCTCTCATGTCTCTGGGCCTATGTAGCTTCATACCTGTCCACACACAGACCCCAACATTCTTGTTCTCTCTTTCCCATGCAAGGGGCATCATTAATCCAGTGGGTGGCACCAAGAATGCCCGGACAGCCCCACTGCAGTGTGTCTCCATGGCAGAAGGACATACCAAACCTGTGCTTTGTCTGGATGCCACCGACGAGTTGCTTTTCACTGGGTCTAAAGGTGTGTGACACAGAGAGAGGATGTGGGAGTTGCTGGCAAGAGGGAATATGCATGAAGTGCCTGGCAGCAGGGGGGATGGTTCTTCCTGGACCTCTGTCCTGTCCTCAGTATTGAGGCTGCCCCTGGACTATGCTGGTGCCAGGGCTGGCCGGTGCATTTTCCCTTGAGACAGGGGAAACCCTTAACCGCCCAGACCCAGTGAGAGATTTGCCCTAGTCTGACGCTCTTGGGTACCTTCCTTCTCCCACAGACCGGAGCTGCAAGATGTGGAACCTGGTGACGGGCCAGGAAATTGCTTCCCTCAAGGGTCACCCGAACAATGTGGTTTCCATCAAGTACTGCAGCCACACAGGGCTGGTGTTCACCGTGTCTACCTCATACATCAAAGTGTGGGATATCCGGGACTCGGCCCGGTGCATCCGCACCCTCACGTATGTAGCAGGCGGGAGTGACCCGGAGGGACCATGGAACTGGGAACACCTCTGGCTTTGCAGAAGCCAATGCCAGGAGCTGTTGGGGCCCCAGGTGATAGAGGCAAAGCCACAAGCCAGCAGTTCTGATGTCAGTTTGCAGCAAATGCAGTGCTGCAGTGCAACGGAGCAGAGAGACTGGGGGAGACCTGGGACCACCCTGCAATGAGGGGTTCTCTCAGGGGWGAGAACCTTGAAGGCTTTTGGCAGGTAGCAGACATGTTCCTGTATGTCTGGCAGTCCAGAGTGGAAACTTGGATCTTTAGAGAGGAGTTTGAGAACTAGAAAGGAGGGAGGGACTGGCTGTGCCTACTGTCTGCCAAACCAAAGCGAAGCCCAAAGGTTGGCAGAGAGCGAGCTCTCTATGCCCCTAGCTCACTCCAGCAAAGAGATACTTTCTCCATCAACCTTGTCTCATCTGCATTGATCTGAAGGTGCTTCTCTCTACCACCTTATCCATGATGGTGAAGCCAGATACTTCTACCTCCTTGTGCTACCTGCCAGCCAGCTCTTCCTCTTCCTACATGGAGGAAATGGAAATGGGAGGAAGAAAGAGCAGCCCAAAATGGAAACAGGGGGCAGAGTAGGATGCTTTATATCATGCACACACTCCAAGTGAAGTGCATGGTTCCACTTCCCARGGAGAGCGGTGGCCAGGAAGACAGGCTGATCCCAGGGTGGTCCTGCAGTAGGTGATATCCAAGGGCTTTCCAAGACATGGGATCTACCTGTGCCAATCTGGAGCCCAGCAGTCCCATCGAGTTACAGAGCAAGGCCTCTGCAGTTCTGGTCTTTGCAGACCAGAACTTTGCTCTCCACTTATCCTCCCTCCTCCGTCTCTCCGTTCCATAGATCTTCTGGCCAGGTGATCTCTGGGGATGCATGTGCCGGTACCAGCACTCGCACTGTCACCAGCGTACAGGGTGAGCATCAGATCAACCAGATCGCGCTCAACCCCAGCGGCACCACGCTCTACGCCGCCACCGGCAACTCTGTCCGCGTCTGGGAGCTGAGCAGGTGAGGGCTGGTGCCACAAGCGGACCAGGCAGCTTGCTGACCTTCAGCAGACACTGGCCCTTCAGGAGGGCCTGGAATGACTGCCCCAGCCCCCCCATCCACTGAGAATTAGGCAGAAAAGGGGAAAAATACAGACAGTGGACAGGATCCCGCTGGTTGTGCTGTTTCTCCCTTCCCTGCCAGGTAGGCACCAGGTTGCTGAGCTTTGGCTTCTTCCTGGACTCTGCAGAGGCTGCTGATGTGTCCCAAGGCTGCTTTACCCCTGGTATCACTAGAAAGTAGGATGTCCCAGCTCATATTCCCCCTGGGCACTGTTCCCTATCGGAGGGGCACCAGGCATGTGGGGGGACACCAGGCGTGTACCTAGGGGAGCCTCTTGGAGGGGGTTTGGTGCCCAGGGAAGGGTGAGCTGACCCTATGCCTTTGCTCCAAGGTTACAACCCATCGGGAAGCTGAGTGGCCACATCGGGCCTGTGATGTGTCTCACAGTAAACCAGACTGCAAGCAACCATGACCTGGTGGTCACGGGCTCCAAAGATCACTACGTCAAGGTACTGTAGCCCTGTGCCACGTGCTCTAGGTGACCCTGCGTGTGCAGGGGAGTTGGACTACATGACCTCTGAGGTCCCTTCCAACCTTAAGCATTCTATGATTCTATGATACTACTCTTATCTAGCTCTGGGGCAGAGCCCAATGTCCATAGGGGAGCTCAGCAATTCCCAAAGCCTATGCTCTCCTCACTCAGATTCCTCCTTTCCCTTGTCTGTGGCTTTTGGCCCATCTGCTCCTGCCCAGTCTTGCCTTTTGCTTTGCCCCTGATACAAATTAAGTTTTGGAGGCAGGAGTTTGCAACCTTCTTAAACCTCAGGCTCTGTGGATGACATTTGCTTGTTGTGGCTGGCACAGATTAGCAGCTTGCTCTGTCCTGCGTATTCTTTATCACAGATACAGAGACCTTGTGCCTGCCTGTTCCCAGCACTGACACAGTCAAAACTTCCCCCCTCCTTTTTCATTTTCTGATCTTTCTTTCTAGCAGGTTTAGTAGGAATTGGCACCAGGGAAGCAGAGAGAAATGAGCTGGGAAGAAAAGCAGGATCTCACTCTTCTGGTAGCCGCAGGCTGTTAACTTGGCCCATTGTGGTGTGTAAAAACTCCCCACGGGTAAAATGCAATGGAATGRGGGTTGTCTTTGGTGGCAGATTCCCATGATTGTGGCAGAATCCTTAGTTAGACCTTTGCCTCCCCCTAAAAAGCTGTAATTAACTCTCCCCTTTCCAGCAACTCTATAGCTACTCTGAGCCTAGAAACAGAGACTGATGGCCAGTTGTCCAAGAGCAGGTGGCCTCCATTCCCATCTGAGGTGTCTCACCAACTGCTTTCCCCCAGGTCTTTGAGATCACTGAGGGCATGGTGGGCAACATTGGCCCCACGCACAACTTTGAACCCCCTCACTACGACGGCATCGAGTGCCTGGCCATCCAGGGAGACACCCTCTTCAGTGGCTCCAGGGACAACGGCATAAAGAAGTGGGATCTGGAGCAGCAGGAACTTATCCAGGTCTGGAGGGGAGTGGATGGAACAGGTTCCCTGGGTTATGGGGGGAGAGGAGCATTGCTACAAAGGGCCTAAGGAGAAGTTCAGAGACCTGGTATCAGTGTCCTGCGCTAAGCTAACCTGAAAGAGCACCTCTATTCCTTGAACTCTAGCAAGCCCCACTGCTGTGGGAAAGTATGCTAGATGGCCCAGTACTCCTAGATGGCACCCAGGGGTATCGGGCTGTGGCAGGAAATGCTGTTCTGGGTACCTGGATGCCATGTTCCTCTCTGAAGACAAGACTGTTGCCTCCTGCCCAAGAGACAATCCCAGCTCCAAGTATTGGATTGAGCCCCATGGCCTCCTAACTTTGCAGTGTCATCCCTAGCATCCGGATGGATGGGGACATGGCAGGCGGCGGTGATCTGAGKGTTCCTGCTTGCATTTAAGAAGCTCTTGAATGTGTGCTGCAGATTAAATTGTTGCTTTAAGGATGGTAATGGTCTCTGTCCTGTCCCCCTACCTACAGCAAATCCCCAATGCACACAAAGATTGGGTCTGTGCCCTGGCCTTCATTCCTGGTCGCCCCATGGTGCTGAGTGCCTGCCGTGGAGGCATGATCAAAGTGTGGAATGTGGACACCTTCACCCCAGTTGGGGAGATCAAAGGGCACGACAGCCCCATCAACGCCATCTGCACCAACTCAAAGCACATCTTCACTGCCTCCAGGTGAGCTTCAGGCTTTCTGGTCCTCAGAGCATCCTGGGAGGGGGAGACCCTTGGGTGGAGGTGTCAGCCCTGAGCTGGGGTGGGTTTCCACTGAGAATGAAGGAAAAGTGGGACAAGGAGGGAAGGAAGAGGGGCTTCCCTACAGCTTTCTAGTCCCYGCACACCTGCATGTCATCCTGTTGATGTTAGCCTGCCCCATGGCCAGGCTGGCCGAGCATAGCTCCTGCTCCTGTGCCCCCAGCCCACATTGTGGTGGTGCTGTGGTTGTCCCCAACACAGTGACCCGTCTTCTGTGGGGGCTGGTCACCCCCTGTTGCTCTTGGGGAGTTCTCCAGCAGCAAGATTCTGATACCTTCTTTTCAACCATGTCCCTTTTCTCCCTTCCTTTTTCTCTGTCTCTCTGTCTCTCTCTCTCACTCCCCACCTCCCAACCTCCCATCTGTGCCACAGTGACTGCCGGGTAAAGTTATGGAATTACGTGCCTGGGCTCACCCCTTGCCTTCCACGACGCGTCCTTGCCATAAAGGGCCGTGCTACTAGTCTGCCTTGACCCTCCTGTTCTGGCTCTCTCTTGCTCATGCACTCTTATTCTATCTTACTTTTCTTTTCTCTCTCTGTCCATCTCTTCCTTCCTCTGTCTTTCTTTCTCTCTGCTGCTTGCTTTAGCTCCTCTCTCTCTCTCTCTTTCTCTCTGGTCTGAGCTGCTTCTTAACGGTATGAAACTATTTTGCGTTTTTCTCCACTTGATTTTTTTTTTTTTTGCTAGAAGTGACTTACCCCTTTGCCCCAGTCACATTCCTGGTTTTGTTGGCTTTTGTTTTTGTTTTCCCAGTGCCCATATCTACTGCTGCAGCTCTGTGGGAGCCATAGCCTGCCTCCACCCATGCATGCGTGACAGAGCAGGAGCTGGCAGCTGCTCCCCAAAGCACCCTGTGCCTCAGGGAGGCAAAGCTCACCCGTTCCCTGCAGTGTCACAGGACCCTGAGAATCCTCCTGGGAGAGTCAGCTCCGGAGTCCCCACAGATCATAATATCTTTGTTCCTTGTCATCAGCTGCTGCCACTAGTCTCTAGAGGCTGAGCCCCACTGGGCCTGCCTGCTCCCCAGACTGGGTTGGGTGACCTCCTGCCAAGAGGAATTAGCCTAGAAAAGTCCTTTTTTGGGGGCTGCATGCTACTGTGGGCTGGGGGTGGAGAACATGTTTCTTGAGCAATGCCTTCCGTGGTGTTTGCCCCTCGTTTATCCCTCTCACCTTTGTTTCTCAGTGACTTGACAGTGAAGCTCTGGAGTGGGAGGAGATTACCTACTGGATCCAACTAGGAGCTGCCAAAAGACTGGAAAAAGTGACAGGAGGGCAAAGGTCTTAGTCCCTCTACCTCACTATTAAGACCTTAATATCTGCAAGAATTCAGCCCGGTAATGGGAACTTCTTTGTGCCTGATCCCACAGGATGGATGATGTCCTGTCTGGTACTTTGTGCACTGCCGGCTTCCATGAGGAAGCAGCTTTGTGAGGCATTGTCATCTCCCCTTTTCCTCCTGCTGCAGCATCCCGATGGTTTTCTTGTGACTGGGAAACGCTTCAGCTCCCTTTTCGCTCAGCCTGCTGTAACACTTGATGGGATTCCTGGGTGTCGGATTCCAGATTGACTCCCTCTTGGTGACATTGTTTACTCTTCTACTTGAAATGTGTTCATGCAGCCTTTGTCAGTGCTTCTTCAGTTGCTGTGGGCTCCAGAGCTGGTTCCTGCAGCAATCTGTCTCCACCTCACAATGTCAAAGCTGATGGGTTTTGCTGGCCAGGACAACAGCATGGAGGGGGCAGAGTGTGGTATCCATAGRTATATAACCCAGCACTGAAGGCTGCTTCCCTGGAGAAGTTACGCATGGGAGAGTAACTCGGTGTGGTAGCAGATCTGCATAAGGGTGTCCAGTTGGATCCATTCCCCTCAATCGGTCTACCTGGCCTTAATGCTTGGAGATGTGCATTGGATTTACCTCACTCAGCTGCTTTGCTGGGCCCTAGCCATGGGCACAAAGAGTAGGGTCAGCCTGGAGACACCTTCCCTCGATAACTTGAAGACCAATTTGCTGCACGTTTCCTTCCCAGTCTCCACATTGTGRTTATAAACTTAGCTGAGCCATTGCCAGGAGGCAGGATTGGTGCTGGGCATGGACATGTGGGACTGGGTTCCAGCAGAGCCCGGAGCCAGAGGATGCCCAGCAAGCTATGGGTGTAGCTGGAGGAGAGGTGCGAGTCATCTGTACTTGAAGCACAGGAAAGGGTTGCATGCACTCGTCTTGCACTGATTCACCCCATGCTTGAAGGACAAGTGTGCGCGTTCTTCATCCCCTGTAAATGACCTCACAAAGTTCAGCTTCCGCAGAAGGCTGGGGACTCATTCCAGGAGTTTGTTTCCCAGAGGACACCACCACTGTTCTCCCTTCCACCTGCTCAAGGGGCCGCCAAGGCCCCCTCACACTGGCACTTTCATGACCCACTGGATCATCCCCCTCCATCCTGTATGGTATCAGACAGGACTTGATGTGAGACAGCAGAGGAGACGCTGGGAAAGGCACTCTYATGTTCTTCCTCCCATTTTGTCACAGAAGAAGCAGTATTTGAACTCTGATTTAAGGATTTCTCCATGTAATCCCRCCAGTGCCAAACTGGGACCTCCAGGATCTGCCTAATTGCTCTTAAAAAAACACCCACTGTTTTATCCCTGCTTTCTCCAAGAATGGGTACTTGAAGACCAAATCCAGTCTTTTTGCCACCAGGACTCCTCAAGACTATTCCAGCTGGAAAGTGGGAATTCTTCTGCATTCCAAAACACAGGAGCATCTCTATTTATTTGATGGATTTTTTGTTGTTGTCTTTTTAGGAAAAAAAAAAATCCTGCTGCCACATCCTGATGGAAGGCATGGTGGCTTGTTTGTACTCATGATACTGACAAGGACAGCGAACAGCCTTCTCCTGACAGTTGCCGAGCTCTGCTCAGCCTGGGATTGTAGGCTGCTTTGGAGGTGAGGAGACCCCCTGGAGCCCCTAGCACCTGGAGCTGGCTCTGGCACTGCACAGGGGCTGATGCCAGAGGGATCCTAGTGTGGTRGAGACTGAAGTTCTTGAATGCAAGCTCCAGGACCTCTCCTGTCACCAGSAGATGCTGGTGTACCCAGAGAGGTGACAGGAGGAACAGCTACTGTGGACTTGGTGTACGCTGCTGGGACTGGGAGCGGGGTAAATAAAAAGGCACAAGGTACTCTGGCCACCAGAATAACGCACAGAGATGAGATGGCTAAGCAGGAGCGAGGAGGTGTTACCCTCCAAGGGCRCGAGCATCTTGGTTAGGGTTCCTCTGCTCTTTGCTCAGCCTGTTCAACTTGCATTTGGCCGAGGGTGTGTGTGTTTGAGTGTGTATGTGTCAGTGTGAAACTACCTGTAGCCAGGGCTTGTGCACCATGTAGACCATATGTGGACCATAATGTGTCAGTGTCTACGTTCAGATCTGCTAGTGCCTGATCTAAAACCTCTCGATGCTGCTCCCTGCTTGAAGTTGGTGAAGGGACCTGCTGCTGGGGGATTTTGGTTCAGACCTTCCATGGCTTTTATAGAATCACTGAGGTTGAAAGGGACCTTTAGAGATCGTCTGGTCCTACCCCTCTGCACACACAGGGTTACCTAGAGCATGTTATACAGGATTGCGTCCAAGCAGGTTTTGTGTATCTCCAGAGAAGAAGATTCCACAACCTCTCTTGGCAACCTGTTCCAGTGCTCTATCATCCTTGCTGTCAATAGTGTTTTCCTTAAGTTCCTTTGGACCCTCTTGTCCTTTTTGCACCCTCCCTTAATGCATTTACATATTCTGATCAGATCCCCTCTCAATCTCTTCTTTTCCAAGCTGAACAGGCCCAGCTCTCTCAGACTTTSCTCATAGGGCAGATGTTCCAGGCCCCTGATCATCCTCGTAGCCCTGCRCTGGACTCTCTCCAGCAGCTCCACATCCCTCTTGCACTGGGGAGCCCAGAACTGGACACAGTCTCCAGATGTGGCCTCACCAGGGCTGTGTATAGAGGGACGATCACCTCCCTCGACCTGCTGGAGACGCTCTTCTTCATGTGTGCCAGGATCYYRTTGGCCTTCTTGGCCACCAGGGCACACTGCTGCCTCATGCTCAATTTGTTGTCCACCATGAGGCCCAGGTCCTTCYCTTCAGAGCGGCTCTCCAGAAGGTCAATCCCCAGCCTGTACTGATGCGTGGGGTTATTCCTCCYCTGATGGGAGAGGAATACCTTGCACTTGTCCTTGTTGAACTTCATCAGACTTCTTTCCGCTCACTTGCACAGTCTGTCCAGGTTCCTCTGGACARCAAMACAGCCCTCTGGGGTATCAGCTACACCTCCCACTTTGACTTTACTGCAAGTTTCTTACTATGTGCAGGCAGCAGATGCTTACTTAATCTCCCGTGGGAGTGAGGGRCCAGTCCTAGGAAGACCAAGCATATGTTTTTATGCCTTTATGCCCAGCACCATGCCAGCTGGGCTTCCAAAAGTGGRGAAGATGCATGGAGACTGTGCCTCTCCTCCCACTGCAGCCAGTGAGGAACCAGACGGTCAAGTCAAGGCTGCCTTCTCCAGATGCAGGGTAAGAAGCCAAGCACTGCAGCACATCTTCAAGCAGGTCAGAAGGGGAGGTCTTTGAAGCAGGACTCAAGTGTGGTCCCATGAGTCTGTGTGTGTGTTTGTGTCTCTGCCTCCATGGGTTAGTATTTCCCATGCAGGAGAGTGGTTCTTGGGTGTTGATCTGGTTTAGCTACCTCACGGTGCAAGCTGGGTGTTGTCATTGCTTGGTTTGGTTTGGGGAATGGGATAGGGCGGGGGGTGGGGTTTGGGCTGGTTTTGTTCATCATTGTTGTGATGGTTATGATTTTGACACTTGAATTAGTCCTGGGGATACATGGCCTCGCCCACAAGGCCTCACCTTGCTGCATCTCTGAGCCGTCCTTCACCTCTCCTCCCCTGTCTTCCCTGATGGTGGACAGCAGGGCACGGCAATGCAATCTATTATGAGCACCCCTATGTCTCACCTTTACAGTGGGAGATTTTGCTCCAGCTGCTGGTCGATGCCCAGGCCACAGTTCTGCATTGTTGCTCTGTGCTGATTTGCACCTTGGAAGTGGTTTCTCCTGTCCTTTGGAAGGATGGAAAGGGATCTCTGTGAGGCTCATCTCAGCCTGTAGTCCTGTTTCTGCAGATTGCTGGTGGCTGCAGCRAAACGCCTCTTGTCTTTGAAATATCAGGAAAAGCTCCCAGTTTGAATGGTCCTGTCCAAGCTAAAAATTTCCAGAGCCTATTCTGATTCGGTAGCAGTCTGGAACAGCCTGGGTTGAGTTGGCCTGTAAGTCCAGCTGAATCTTGCATGTTCCCAAAAGATACCTGAATCCAGATTGTCTCTTGGGCATTGAACATCAATTAGGAAAAAATKTAATCATTGCTGATCACCCCCACTGTCCTCTTCTGGCTGAAGAGCAAACCTGACTCTCACAGCACGATGGAGTTTGGCAAGGAGTCATAACTCTGATGCACAATATTGGGGGAATCATGTTCCTCTAAACACTGCAGCACAAGATCCCACCATGCACTAGCAAATGTCGCCCCTTGGACTGTGGTCCTTCATCTCCTCTCTTCACTGCTTGCCCTGTTYTTAGGAAGAATCACAGCACATGCCCAGAGCTGCACTTGCCCGTTTTTATCTTCTTTTGTAAGCCTGAGGTGACATTGACCGAACACTTGGGCTGTGGCCATGGGCTTAGCTGCCCAGAAGTAGACGTCAGGGGTATGGGAGAAGGTGAGGAGTATTTGCCTGTGGAAGGAAGCTGAGGAGATGTTTCATGCTTTCACTCTGAGCCGGGTTGTTCCGCTTTTCTTTGCCATCTCCACACATCTCTGCCAAACCTCTCCATTGCAGGGAAGATTTGGAGCTGCCTTCACTCATTTTGCTTCTCCCTGGGTGCCTTGGTTCATGCCAAGGATGCAATGATTCCTGCTGTCCCAGGATGTCCTTCCCTTGATGGGAAGGACGCATTTGCTGTGTGACACTGGTCTTTGTGCATGCACTCTCTCACTCCCTGGGTCTTCTCCCTTCAGGACGCAGTTGCCTGCTCCATCCCCTGTGTGCAGTTTTGTTGTGGCCCAGGACTGACCTTTGCACAAAGGGGAGGGAGATGAGTCACAGAATCCTAGAATGGTTGAGACTGGAAGAGACCTCTAGAGATMATCTAGTCCCACGCCCCTGCTCGAGCAGGGACACCTAGACCACATTGCACAGGGTTGTATCCGGGTGAGTTTTGGCTCAGAAAAGCCCTGGGCTGCTAGACCTCTGTGAGCCTACCCAGGGAGCATAGGCATAGCTCTCCTTCCCTGCATGCACAGCTTTTATGGCACAAAGCAGCAGGCCAGCCAGCCAGGCCAGCTAGCRTGTCCAAGTTTAGCATCTCCAGATGCAAAGAGCCAAAGCATGAGGGTCTTGCCTTCCCCCTGGGTATATTTCCCCCTGGGTGTATATGAAGACCTCTTCTCTGGAGGTCTTCAAAACCCACCTGGATGCCACCCTGTGCCACATGCTCTAGGTGTAYCTGCTTKAGCGGGAAGGTTGGAYTAGATGATCTCTAGAGGTCCCTTCCAACCTTGGATATTCTGTGATTCTGTGATTTTCTCCCCCTCCCCAGCACCTCTAAGCACAGCTGCAGCTTTGGGATCTCAGCTACTGCCCTCTGGCCTTGACTCTGYGGAGTCAGTGCTGCTCCCTGAGCCCATCTCCTGCTTCTTCGCCAGTCCTATACGAGCTGGGTAGGTCCAGGTACCACCCCTGCAGAACACTGAGCTCAGATCTGCATTTCAGCACTGTCTCACAGCTGACCTTCCCTCTGCATATCCCTTTCACTGTCCAGAGGAGGAGGTGGATCCAGTGACCCTGGCTCCTTTGCACCTTGGTGCAGATACTCCAGCTATAATGGACAGGGAGCCCTGCACAATCACAGCCCACCAGGCTCAATTCTGACTTTCCTTGGGCTTCCTCCCTTCCCCAAGGCTCATCACCCAACCTGCAACAGCTCTGGTTCCCAAGCACATCCCCGTGGTACCTGCCCGACTGCTGAGCATTTCCCACCTCCTGGGACCAACCTTAAGTCCAGCCCAGCAAGAGGGCTTGTGGAACTGTAGGCGCACACAGCTCCAGGAGCCCTTCTTGCTGCAGGAGAATCGCAAATAGCAGGTGCCTTTTCTAGCTTGGAGCTGTTTTGTAGAGGCCAAGTTTTGGAAGGCTTTTTTTCTCTGTTGGTTTGGGCAGACCAGCCCAGTGGTCTGGGTTTGTTCATAGGTTAAGGCATGTACATATATTTTATACCTCGATGTGTTCTTGTAAATAGTGTAAGTTATTTGTTTCATGACGTAATTTTCGTTTGTTTGTTTGTTTTGATTTTTCCCCCAATGGATGTGTTTGTTCCTTGCCTTTTTGTCTTCACAAATAAAATGTGTTGAACTGATGGAGCAGAGCTGGGACCTGCTTGTGCTGATGCATGTGGTGAAGAGACTGGAGGAGATGATGGGAGAAGTGCTGCCGTTACAGTCCTTGTGGTCTTGCCTTGGGTGTTGTGAGATGAGGACCTTCACCTACATCCTTCTGTGATCAGATGGGACAGATATGGCTGGGCTGCCCAGAATCGCTAGGGACTGAACTGGAAAGGCTGCCCCCCTGGCCAGACTGGCTCTGCGCCTCTCTCCTGGTGAGAAGGGCGATGAGGGGAGGAAGGAATCAAGCTGGGCAGTTCCAAGCCAAAGTGTCAGCTCTCCCCTCATTTCCTCCCCAGAGAGCAGAGCATCCCCCAGCCCATGCTGGCTCTCAGCACCTTCTTGAGACWGGGTCTGCAGGGACATGTCCATGGTGAAAGTTCAGCACTGGAKCAGGATGCTCCACTCCTTCTGCACCTCCTGGACAGAGTGCTGATGCCCACACACCTGCCCTGCTCTTCCTAGGATGCTGCAATCCTAGGGGATGTGAGAGCACTGCATCCCTTCTGGGAATGAGGCTCTTAAGGCATTGGCCGTCTGCAGCACACTCTATGTCCCATCTTGGGAAGCAGCCTGGCTGGGTGAAGACCACCTCCGCATGGCTGGTGGCCCAGGAGAGCAAGGGAAGTCACAGCCAACGGCTCTAGACCGTGGGGACAGCCAGCAGGTGGCAGCCCCGGCTGTGGGACTGCGGCGTCTGGTGCTGGGGACAGCAGTGTCTCCACGGGGATGCCTCACTTCRGGCCACCCAGCCCCAAGATCCATGAGGAGATGGAGATGCAGAGGAGGCTGGAGTGTGTTCCCAAGRTCACATTTTGCTGCAGAAGTTACTGGAAAGATAAATGGCAGTGGAAAGTTGGCAAGGGACTCCTGCYGTGCCAAGAGCTGTGGCTGGGACCCTTAAGCATAGATAGGAATGCCAGGACATCTGGGTTGCGCCTTTGGTGCCACTGAGTGCATGGTGATCCTAATACCAATGTGCAGTCCCAACCAAGCATGCAGAAGTGATGTGACACCATGCTCTCCTCTCTCCCCTTCCCCCTAAAATGCCAGGCAGGCAGCAAACCTGCATCACAGGGCAGGGAGGACTGGCCATGAGCTTCACCCCTAGTACTCACCAGGGCAATGCCTTGGCTCCAGCAGCCTCCACTGTCCCTGAGCAGCTGGGTGCAGGGAAATGCCAGTTCCATGCTGTCTCTATGCCAGGCATGAGGCATGACAGGAGCCCCCCAGTGAACTGTTCTTCACAGCCCACCTGCATGGCCAGCGCTGAAGCACGTAGGTGGGTGGGCAGGCAGGAGGGCCATTTCCACAGAGAAGAAGTGTCAGAGGTGTCTGCTGGTGTGGGTGGGGATTGCTCAGAGCCCATGATCTCCTGGCTCCCAAAGACACTGTGGGAGGATGGTGCAAAGGGAAGGGGGCAGGCTAGGATGTGCGGAGGGCAGAGCCTCCAAACGACCCACAACAGTGGGCAGGCTGGGCAGGAGGGTCCTAAATGCTAAACACCAACTCCACTTTTCCCTTGGCACGTGGCACTGGTAAAGTGCAAAGCATGGAGCTCTCGTTTGGTGCTCCCGCTCCGCTGCATTTCAGCAGAGAGTGGAAAAGCTCCCTCACGAGCAGGTTTCTAACCACAAAGGCTGGAAGCTCAGCCTGGCATCCAAGTGCCTGGCTACAACAGGAGCCCTGCRCTCCGCTCTCCGTGTGTCCAGCACCAGTGTGTTCCCCAGCGCGTGTGGCTTGGTCCATGACTGATGGCAGAGGCTGCTCCCTGGCACGCAGACAGCCCTCTGCCCCGCAGGATGCTGTGCCTGGGGAACAAAAGGGCAAGGTAAGACCCAGCTCTCATGACTGTGCAGGGCAAGAATGAAGCTGGAGCGGTTCCTGAGCTGGYGTGACCTAGTGCCTCCTGGATGGCAGGGTGGCCCTGCCTGCCCTGGGTCTGCGGCAAGGATCCTGCCAGGACAAGGGATACAAGAAGAGGGATGGGGCGTGCAGCCACAGCGCCCTTACCGGCCACAAGGACAAGGGTGAATATCAGTATTGCCTGATGTGCTCCTGTCCGTCACACCTGCAGGAACCCAAGTGGCTTTGCTCCAGGCACCTTTTCAAAGCAAACAAGAGAGGGCACCTAAACCTGGCTACGCGATGCCAGAGTCTGCCCTCTTCACACAACATACAGGTTTGCTTCAGGCGAGTGTTGCATGGATGATGCTGGCTCTGCTGAGTACCAGCTCCAGGCAAGCGGGTGCCAGGCCATAAACTTTGATGAGCCCAGACTTCCCCAAAAGAGTGCCGGGCCAAGAAGAGCACAAACAAATCCAGAGAGAGTCCCAAAGCCCCCTGCCCAGCAGCCAGAGAGGCAGAAGCCACCAAAAGCAATTCCTCAAATGCATCCTCCAGCCCYGCCCTTCCCTTTGGCATATTTCCTATGTGTGTGCCCATGCCAAGGCACTTGTGAGATGGCAGGGGATGGACTGCAGCCCATCCTAGCCAACTGCAAGTAAAGAAAAAAAAAAGGTCTCTCCCAACACGGAGAACAGAAATATTCAGCCGTCTGTCTTGTCCCCACTTTGTGTCCACACAGACASCCTGATCCCACCTAGGTGCCACTCACAGCCTCTGCCAAGCTTTGTCACCTAGTCCTTCCTCCCCGCTTTGGGTTGAGCTGTGCCCACGCTGGACCGATGTCCACGAGCCAATGCTCGACATGGGCCACTGGCTTTGTCTCCCAGGGCTAGGCTCCCCTCCTGGGTTTTCATCCTGGGCAAGACCTCGCAGGGGGATACTCAAGAGCAAGGTTGGCCCCTGGGGCAGGTTTCCAGCCCCTTTGCCCCACCAGAGCCCCGCGAGAGGATGTGCAGCCCCACGGGGCCTGCCAGGAGGCACCCGGCCCTGCCCAGCGTTTTTCCCTTGGAATGAACCTGCTGCTGGGAACAAACAAACAGCAGGGAGCGAAGAAAACACCCCAAGCAGCCAACGTGGGTGAGATTCTGGGCATCAGCGGGGCACAGGGCTCTGACAATGATTAAACTGGCCAACCCAGATTTCCCGGCAAGGCAGAGCTGGGCTGGGACCTGGTGGTTCATATTATGCAAATCACCTGGATCTGGGAGCACGAACGTTTCAGGCTGGAATTCCCCTCAGGCCGCCCGATCGCGTTACGGCTSTGCGCGCTATAAAAGAGAGACAAGGGCAGGGCCTGCCCATAGGCACCACACTGCAGGCCAGGGCCCCCATGAGCAGCGACTAGCTGCAGGGCACGGCGCTCGGGGTCCTCCTCTCGCCGCTCCGGGCGTTGGATTAGCTGCTGCTCACGGGATTGCCACCACTGAAGGTACCAAAGCTTTTCCCTTCGCTGCCCGTTCCCCGGGGTGGCTGCTTTGTTTTCCTCCCCGTGCATCTTTGCTCTCACCAATGGGTGCAAAGCTCTTTGTTGGTTTTGTTTGTTTGTTTTGTTGGTTTTGATTGTTTTTTTTTCCCCCATAGCTAAACACCTGTTTTGTCACCATAGCCCTGAACCCTTTTGGGGGGTAAATGAAACAGCGATGTTGAGGGCTCCCTCCCAGCTGCCCTATTTTCTCAATCAAGCAGCTAGATCTGGCTCATCCAAGAGAGCCAAGGGCTGTCTTGATGCTCTCCTGGCCAGAAAGACATGGCGATGTGCTTTTTTTTTCTTTTTTTTCCCCCCCCCTTTACGAGGAGCCCCAGGGACTTGATCTGATGCCGGCTCCGCAGCAGGGTGCGATGCCGGCAGGGTCGGCAGTGCGCAGAGCCGGGCTGTGATTTTCCGCGGGCCTGGGGGAGCGCTGGACTGCTGCATGTCCAGCCCCACCGAGGGGCCAAACCCCCACTAACGGGCAGCAGGATTGCTTGCTTATCATTTGCTTGCCTTGACTTTGAGAGAGGTCAGGGAGGACAGATTTTTGGAGAGGAGACTTTTTTGCAAGTGTGCCGGTAATGCTTGCGAGGCGGTTCTGTGTCCCCTGGCTCTGCGCGAGCCTCCCTGCTCTGGGGAGGAGCGGGCACTGCCTCACCAGGAGCCCCAGCACGGCAGTGACTCAAACAGGCAGGGTGCTGGGCACGGGTGGCCTCGGAGGAGGTGCCAGCTGCAGGGAAAGGGGTCCGCGAACCCAAGGCCCCCTGCCCGGATGGCACCAAGGACTCACTGTGGTCTCTCAGCACAGAGCTTGATGGCGGGATCTTGCGAGATCAGCAACATCTTCTCCAACTACATCAGCGCCATGTACCAGGCAGATGAGGGGCAGCCAAGCCTGGATGTGCTAGGACAGCATGGGAATGACAGCACTCTGGGGTTGAGTGTCCCCACCAGCCAGCCTTCGGCAGAGAGCGCAGGTAAGGGGCAAGCAGYGGTGGGCTCTACAGGGGACCCAGCACGCAGGATAGAAATCAGGCAGTTCTGGTGGCTTGGAAGAGATCCTGGTCCTGCTGGGGCAAGTCAATGACTTGTTCCATGCCTCAGTTTCCCCAGGGGTGTGTTGGCTGGAAGCTTGCCAGAGGAGTCCAAGATGGCACAAAGTTCAGAGTGCCCTGGCCGCATGGGAGAAGAGGGAATCATTGCTATCCCTCTCACCCGCTCCAGCACATCCCCAAGATGCAGACTGTGAGGGTCACATGAGAGCTTAGGAGCAGTTTGGAAGGAGGGTCCTGGTGCTTACAATCCCACTCTGCAGGTGGGACCATTGCAGGATAGCTCCAGGGGAGGTGTGGGGAGCCTGGAAAGAGCCACACAGCCAGCAGAGTAGGGCAGACCCCAGCACGGATGGGGCAAACAACGCCTAAACCTGACGGTGGGGAGGACATCAGGTCATCACTGTTACCCAGAACATCTATGGAGCASAGTATGTGTGACTGGCAATTCTGCAGGAAATGTCAGGCACGTGTCAGCCCCATAGAGTGCTAAGTATAGGGTCTGCTGTGCCCTAGATGATCATCACGGGGATTGTCCCCACCCAGGCAGCCCATGGCACCCTGCCTTGGTGACACCTCCCTGTTCCTGAATCCCACTCTTCATCCCTTGCAGAAAAGCCGGAGTGGTTCAGTGAGCTCCCGTACTTCTGGACCAAGGTGCAAGTGCTAGAGTGGATCAGCTACCACGTGGAGAAGAACAAGTACGACGCGAGCTCCATCGACTTCTCCTGCTGCAACATGGATGGGCACACGCTGTGCCACTGCACAAGGGACCAGATGCGCCTCATCTTTGGGCCCCTGGGGGATGAACTCTATGACCGCCTGCATGAGATTAGTGAGTGGCCCCAGTATTCCCTCTGTCTTTGGGCTGCTGGGCTCTGAGCATGAGACTGAGAGCTCCCTTGTAGCCCCGAGATCCCCTTGCTCACCTGGGCAGTGCAGAGGTCTGTTCTGTGGGGAGGCTACCTGGAGGGGAGGTGGACATGATGGCACTGGGGAACGGGGACACTGCCTTTAGCCAGGATCCTTGACCTGGGCTCAAGTCCCTGCGTGTGCCGTTGCCCTCTGCATCGCTCATCCCAAGCTCTCCCTTTCTGCAGCCTCTGACGAGCTTAACTGGATCATTGACTTGCTGGAAAAAGAGGATGCGACTTCCCAAGAGACATTCCTGGATACCACCCACCTGGGTAAGAGCAGTGCCTTGACCAGGCTTCGTCCTCAGGAGCCAGATGTTGTCGGCAGGGCTAACCCTTCCCCTCTGTCCCTTCCAGAGCTGGGAAATCCCGGTGCCAAGGACTCCCTGGAGGACATGAAGTTCCCAAGCCCTTTCCTCTCCACAGACTTCACCTGCTTGCCTGGTGCCATGTCTCCAGACAGCTCGGATACCTCAGGTCAGTGTTCAGCCTACTGTCTAGGCTGCAAAATCCCATCAAGCTGGGAGGATGATGGGATCCTGCCCCAGCACAGGTCTAGACCTTGCAGAGACACTGTGCTACAGGGGCCTGATGTGAAAATGAGGAGCAAAATCCACGGGAAGGAATCTTCAAGTGTAAACTGCTGGTGATTTGAGCCCTGTCTTTTTACCTCCAGGGCCTATGATGTCTCACAGCCCCAATTCCCAGGACTCCGGTGGAAGTGACCTTGACCTTGACTTCGACTCTGCAGAAGCAAAGCTCTTTCCTGATGGTGAGTTGTTCKCTTCCCACATAGGAGCTCAGAAATGAAAGCTTGTTCCTGGCTGTTTCCAGCTTTCTGGCTGCAAGGGCCAGGTGGGAATTGTGAGGGCCAGTGCAAGGGTACTATTGCTCTGACACTGGTTTAGAGAAAACATCTTCTGAGCTATCGCCACACAGGGAAAGGGGAGAAGATTGGCCTTCTATGTGTCTTAGACCTCTTTCGGGGGGATGCAAGGGAGCAGCAAGGTCTTCAGGGGAAAACAACATGCTGCCCTATGGATGTAGAGTCATCTTCCCTGGTGGGGAAGGGAATGGTGGCTGGAGATAATGAGGACCCTTCTCTCCAGAAGCTGGTTTTCTGGTAGCTGGGCTTGCAAAGTGGGTTCACCCCCCGATCCTCTCCACCACTATCTCTTCCCTGTGCTTTTGTTCCCAAAGAAAGAGATTAGAATATCTCTGCCTAGGGAGGTGTGAGCTGCAATCTTGGAGGCTCTGAATATAATGCATCCTCTTCTCTGTGTGCTCAGACAGCTTTGCAGGTGGCAAGAAAGGAGACACCAAACATGGTAAGCGGAAACGAGGACGACCCAGAAAACTCAGCAAAGAAAGCAGAGACTGTCTGGAGAGCCGGAAAAGCAAGCACTGTACGTGGACCCTAGCCAGGAGCTGGGAAGTGCCTGACTCCATGGGTGGGAAGGTGGGAGGAAAGATGGTGTCCATTGACCATGCTCCTTGGTGGGGGGCTCAGGGGGGATCCAATGTAAAGGGAAACCAAGAGCTTCCCCCTAATCAAACACCCTGTTGTCCTGCAGCCCCAAGAGGTACCCATCTGTGGGAGTTTATCCGGGACATTCTGATCCACCCTGAGCTGAACGAAGGGCTGATGAAGTGGGAGGACCGTCGGGAAGGTGTCTTCAAGTTTCTGCGCTCAGAGGCAGTGGCTCAGCTCTGGGGCCAGAAGAAGAAGAATAGCAGCATGACCTACGAGAAGCTGAGCCGAGCCATGCGGTGAGTGCCCTCCCTTACTTCCCAGGGGTACCTTGCCCATGGGGCTGGGTCAGATCCACTAGAGTTCAGTCCTTGTCCCCTGCAGCACATGATGCTGCATCCAGAGCCCTGATTCCACCTCTATCCTCTCCAGGTATTACTACAAACGGGAGATCTTGGAAAGAGTTGATGGGCGACGGCTGGTCTACAAATTCGGGAAGAACTCCAGTGGCTGGAAAGAGGAGGAGGTATTGAACAGGAACAAAGAACTGTAAAGATCCTGGATGAAAGGTCCTGGCAAACCCCCCAGGACCTGCCTTGAACCTGGCTCCTTGCCATGAAACTTTGCCTACGGTTGGATCTGGAAGCTGCTGCCCTACGCAGCGTGTGAGACTCCAGCCCCCTTGTGTGGGCACAGATGTGCACGCTGGTGACTGCCAGCACTGAGATATTTAAAGCTAATATTTTGGCTCYAGTAGGTTATTGTAAACCATTATTTCCCTCGTTGGATTTATATCACCATCTAGAGTTTCTGTGACTTTGGCTGTGTCAAAGCCTGGATAAAGACAAAGGGGAAAAGAAATCTGGGTGACAGATGGCACGAAGGAGAGAATCCAGCCGGTATCCTGCTGGCACCCACCTCCTGCCCGGGCAGAGGGACAAGCACCACTGTGACCAGACAGGACTCATCCCAGCTGTGAAGCCTTTCTGAAGTGTCCTCCCCCGTTGCTGCTCATGACCTGGTGCTTGCTGCCCTGGTTYCTCCATATGGGATGAGTGATGCCCCTCTGTGCAGCAGTTTTTCACCACAGCATCAGCCAAGAGCAGACAGAGACAACACATAGTCTCGTCCAATGGAAAACCCACAGAAGGAGAGAGAACTCCAAACAGGGCCTGTCTGAATTTCCAGCCTGGACACTTGTATCTGGAAACAGGCCCTTTTTTTTTTCCCACAAGTAGCTTCTAATTTATGTAAGATAAAGAAAGGCACAGAATGAATGTACATATCTATTTTTTTTCATTAATTAAGATGTTCCCGTGTGACCATGTGTGTTGTAGGGCACACGTCTCTTATGGAAGGTGGTGATGCTCAGCTGGACTGAAGCAATGGCACGGGGGCACAGACTGGATCTGTGCCAGCCACTGGATGGGGACGCTAGCCCAGGCAGGCACCCAGCAGGTGCATGTGGTTTCCTCCTTTTGATTTAGGATCATAAAGGAATAAATTCTTACTTGTTCGTTTGTTTATTTTGTAACTTCTTGTATGTCATTTTGCTTGTTTGCCTGTCCTTGCTCAGTGCCGATACCAGCCTTGCCCTGCGAGCGCAGTCATAGGGAGGCAGGGAAAGAGGCTGAGGTAGCCCAGCTCCTATTCACCCTCAACAAGACCCTGGAATCCTCCCTCTGTGCTTGGGGCTGAACTGGGTCTGGGATGCTCAAGTAAAAGCAATGATACACCCAAAGACACATCCTTGAGCAAGGTTATTGCCTGGAGTGAGTACAGAACAGAGCCACACCACCAGCAAGGAGGTAAGAGTGTCTTGGTGGTCTTCCCTGAGCAGGGAGAACATTTTGCAAAGATTCAGAGGTGCGTTTTTGGCAGGGGCACCCAGATATTGCACCCTGACCGCAGGGTATATTGTACCTCTTGCTGCAGGAGATGTGGCACTGCTAAAAATGATTCATTCTGTGCCTGAAAGAGGCTGACTGTTTACAAAAGAAAGCTGAGACCTTCAAAGCAAGGTGTCATGTGGCCCATCTGTACTGGCTGGCTCCGGGAGCTGACACTGCTCCCAGTTTCCCAAGACAAAGCTTGAGGGAGTTGCTGGAAGGCTAGAAGAGCCCCATGGCTGAGCCACTGTGCTGCCTGGAGAAGTCCAGGCCTCCACTTCACACTTGTGTAAGTAGGAAGGTATGGATGGGGGGATTTGAGACTCTGCACCAAATTTCCCTTTCTCCTCCCAAATTCCTGATGGCCATGATCAGAGCTTTGCAGGGCACAGTCTGGGATCCACCATAATAATCAGACTGCTAGTATCCAAAGGGAAAAAGAATCCTCCTATAGGCAATGCAACCTGGTGGCAGGTTGGAAGCTGAAGGATCAGCTGCCAACCTGGCAGCTGAAGACATCAGTGGCAGCTGAAGGATCTTCTGATCAGGGCACTGAAACTGCGGTGGCTTCAAGCACCCACAAGGCAACAAATGCAGGACACAGGATGGCAAGAGCTGAGCTGACTTGCTGTTGCAAGGAGGTGCCCAGGGACCAGCCCAGCCTCTTTGCGATAGCTTCACCTCTTATCTGCGTGAGGAACTGCCTTGCTGTCTCAGTTGGGYGGCCTAGTCTCCTGCCATGCTAGAAATCCACCTTAACCATTCAGCAAGACAGTTCAGGAGAGGAGATCTGTGGTCACCCAAAGCCCTATCAATGAAAAAAAAAT
The DNA here is from genome assembly GCF_003342845.1 of Nothoprocta perdicaria. NCBI lineage: Eukaryota > Metazoa > Chordata > Aves > Tinamiformes > Tinamidae > Nothoprocta > Nothoprocta perdicaria. The sequence continues at coordinate 1,072,625 of NW_020456276.1, read as the reverse complement.
ACATTCTAGTATTCTGGGGTGGAGTTATATGGGTCACACACMCACGGCCGAGGTGAGGGCATCAAGGCTGCCTTGTGGTGCAAGAAGAGGTCCCAGTCCCTGGTCTGAACCGGGACTGAGTGTGGTCTGGTCTGCAGCCAGCCCCTTGTCAGATAACTTGCATCACCTTCCCCCGGGAATGGCTTTTCCCAGTCGGAATCTCTTGGCTCCAGCAAACAGATGTTGCTCCAGGTCCATCCCCGGCCTCCATGACCTATTAGAAGCAAGTTGTACTGAGTGTCAGTAGGGCCCATGCTGGGATGCTTGGGCTGCCCATACACCTACCTGTGAAGGCAGGGGCCATGCTGGGACTTGGAAGTGTCTGAGGAGGGCACAGTGGGAGCAAGGCAAGCCCAGGGCCAAGCCGGGTCTCCAGAAGCCGTCTGTGTCATCTGTGCTGCTGTCCCTGGGAGTTTGGCTTTGTGGGCGAGGTGTTTATTCTCAGTCAATAGATAACCCTGGCATATTGGCAGAGGGAGAAGAGCACTTTGTCACGCAGCCGGCCGCCCTGCCAAGCACACCTTGTTTGCTCAAGCAGTTTCATTTCATTCTTGCTGCGGTTTGTGTTACCTAACAGGCCTGAGACAATGTTTAACCAGCTCTGGCAACAGCAGCAAACCTGCTTCACCATGTCCCCAGCGTTCCCACCACCAGCCCCGCCACTCACAGTGCCCTGCCACAGACACTGCAAGAGAAGGGCATCCAGTCTGGAGGCCTCRGGCACAGAGTCTGTTCATCCCACTCCCCTGTCCTGTCCCAGAGAGGGGAGTGAGGGGACAGAGGTGGGAAGTGAGCAGATATGGGCTGGGGGACCTGGTACTGCAGCCTCCCATGAGGTCTGCGTGAGTCCACAGGAGGAATGAGTCTTGTAAGCCTAGAACACCTGTGGCTGGACCAGTAGAAGGCATCCAAGATGCAGCTCACGAGACCACAAACACACAATGATGCTCACAATGATGAGCACAATGATGTGAACCACTTTTCCAGCATAGCTGAGCACAGCAGGACTCTTGTCTGTCCAGGCTGTAATGGCAAGGTTGACAAGAACCCCGTGCGGAGTGAGGACAGYCTTCAGGAGGGTAACAGCATCTCCCTAGGATCTCCCAGCTTTCCTTCCTGCTCATTCTACCTTTTCTCCAAACTCCCCACAGTCTTTGCTGGCCTTCACYATCTCTTCCTCTCCTTCTGGCTCAGCGTTCCTGGAGGACATGGCTAAACTCCCTRTGGGGAGGAATAGAGTGGTGGCAGTGACAGTGGCATTCCCATTGCTATGTACAGGAGCTCCCAAGCAGCACAAGTATGGAAACTGCCTCCAGATCCACAAAAGTGGAACACAACAAGAGGGACTGAGCTCTTGGTCAAAAAGCCGGGGAGTTGAGAACTAGACATTCATGGAGGAACTAGAGGAATGGGGGAATGAAAGGGTGTGGGTGAAGCTGCACTGCTGTAAGCTGCGCTGCAGCCCTGGGAAGGGCTTCATGGATGGAGCTTTTAGGGAGTGCACTGCTGGAGGAAGGAAAATGCTGTTGGGGAATGTGCTGTGAGGAACGGGGCAGTTATATGACGTGGGATAACTGCACTTCACTATGCTGAATTCCATAAGGGAGAGTTGTAGCCTGGGGTGTGCATGCACGGAGGGCAGTTACTGCTGAGGGATGTTGCCAGGGATCCTAGCGAAGCACTGCCACAAYGGATCCAAACTCGGCCAGGTTTCCAGGGCTGGCCTGGCATGCCTGGAGCTGGRCGCGTGCCTCAGGGCTGCGTCCCGCTTTCCCAGGGCAACAGCAGTTACCTGGCATCCCAGACAACACTCTCCTCTGCGCAGGAGCCCAACAGTTTCTTTTCCAGTCGCTTTCAGCAGTAGCTGCTCGGGGGATGTCTGGCTTGTCTAGGAGAGCTGCTCGCTGCTGGTAACTCACCTGTTAAAACCCTGGGCTGTTTGCTTGTTAAACACGAGAGCAGCTGCTCACGCTGCTGGAACGGGGAAGGCGCCGTCGCAGCTGCCTGGAACCAGAGACAGCAGAATGCCACCACGCCACGCACACGCGGCAAGCCGCAGGGCATGGGGGTTGCCAGCCCTGGGCAACCAGATCTTTGCCCGTAGTTCCCTTTCCCTGTGGCCAACCCTGCTGCTGAAGTCCTACATCCCATCTCCATCCTTCACTCCCAGTCTGAACCTCCTRGAAGCTTCCACCGGGAGAACCTCTGCTTGCCTCACGAGTGTATTTGTAATGGGGCCAGAGCTACTTATGTCCCAAAGAGGTGGCTCCTGGCATCTTCCACACTGATTCTGTTCTACTCGGTCCTCTTCAGCCTGTCTGCCGCTCTTTCAGTGCCATTCCTTCTCTTGGGATGCTGGGTAGGACCGGGAATTTATCCCATGGCCTATTCCCTGCTGTTCTTGCTGCTTCTCTGGGATCAAGGCTTAGTGTAGAGCTTGGTGGTGCTCCCCATTTGTGGCTCCTGCTGGCCACATGAGTGCCCTTCACTGAGCTTTCGCTTGCTCCTCAAGAGCAGATTTAGAGACTTGCTACCAGAATTAAGTTTTATCCCCACCTAGGTCTGGCAACACAGAATCTCCCCATTTGCTCCAGCTCTTGTTTCTTTCACAAATACTTCCTCTCCAGCAGAAAATGACAGATTCAGGACTACCCAGTTCAAGACTGATGTTCACCCATTGGTCTCTGGCATCCCCAGAAGAGTGTCTTTGCTGAGTTTCACAGAGTGGATGTTTCCTATATTCCTCCCTCCCCTTCCTCCATCATTGCAAGTAAAAATCTCCGTTCCGTCTCACTGTGAAACAAAAACAAATGTTCGCTGCATTCTTGTTTCCTGGCCAACTCTGCCCTTTGTTATCCACCAAACACTGCATGGAGCCTGGCACCATAGCAGCATGCAAGCACAAGCACTGGAAAGACAGCATGAGCTGGGAAGCCCAGGAATTAGCAAGAGGGGGCTTAAGGAGCTCATGGCTTTGTTAGCAGGCTGGGCAAAGCTGAAGATGCTGCCTTCGGTTACTCATGCTCACTTCCCATCTCACATGTTTCACCTGGGCATGGTCAAGGTCTACTGGAGCGATATCTCTTATGTTCTCATGTGAGAACATGTGGAGATAGACATCCCACATGTTTAGTCATTCTCCCTGCTTCCTGCTGAGCAGACCATGATGAAATAAATTCAGAAGTCCTCTGTCAAACCATCAAGGTCTGTGGTTCTGAAAGCCTCATGTACTGGAAGGAGCATGCTTGGTGATCAGAGCACCCTGGTTACCTGCCCAAGACACAGGGATGGGGAATCCTTGCACATACTGCAGGTGTAGGATTTGAGCAAGACAACTATGTTATTTCATGGGTTGCAGCTTCCAATGTTTTCATTCTTCCTGCATGCAAACATTGACTTCAGGTGTTTAGTAATCCTGATCTCTTCCACATATTTCTTGCCTTTCTGTCCACTCTGAAGTTGGTGGCTGAGAGCCCAGACAATAGAAAAAGGTTTTTGAGCCCAGCAGCCTATTTTGAGCATACCCTGGGTTGCAGTAGACCTAGGTACTGAGCGTTGAGTGAGTCCACATCGTGAAGGCCATTGCAGTTAGGGCACCACTTCAGGGCTGACCTTCTTCACTGCTCTATGGAGGTGTGTACACGCAAGGCAACGAGACTCAGCCCAGCTCAGCGCCTACCCTAGCTTGAGCACCCCAGTGCAGCAAAGCACAGGAATGCATACAGCCAAAGAGGAAGGAAGGGAAGAGCAAGCTGTTGGAAAGGGAAGGAAGATGGGGGAACACAGGTGTCTGGAAAAGCCTGGAAAAAGCTGTGAGGGAGTAGTGAGAGCTGTGGAACAGAAACTGGATGCCCTGGTGTGACACCACTTTCTTGAGTGCCTAAGGAAGTCAAACATATAAGGAACCATTTGCTGATCATTTTATATTGTCATTAGCATCAAATATGTTGATCCTGAAGGTCGGACTATGGGGCTGGATGCAGAGCTGGAAGCTCCAGAAACAGCTGGGGGAGGGGGTCATCCTGGCAGCATGTGCTCCCTCTTCACCAAAAATACGTCAAGGCATGAGGGCAGTCAGTGGTCAATTATGGTACAGGAGCAGAGCGCGCACAGAAGAAGGGTATCTCTGAACACCCACCCATGACTGAAGCAAAGCTATCTGCCACCCCTTCTTGCGACCAAGCCTGAACTGGTAGCAGTGTAAACATGTCCTTGCCAAGATCCGTCCCATATCTTCTGTTGTGTCCACACAAGAGAAGGCCATGCCTGCCCGGTGCTAAATTCCTGCTCACTCAGTCAGCGTATTGCTCTGTGGTGGACAAGGGGGATCAGCACTGTGGCAGGGAAAGGGGCATCACCACCCTCCAGCTGTCACAGCTCAAGTGTCTAGTGAGTGGAGACGAAGGCCATTGCCAGTGTTCATCCTGCTATACCATGTGGTTAGTTGTTTGTCACATTCCCTATCGTCTGTTCTCTGATGTTGACAGTTCAGTTATAGAGGGGTGAGAGGGAAGAGGGGAGGACCACAGCATTCCAGGTCCTCCCAAAGCTCCTGGAACTGCACCATGGACCACCATAGATCGTAGGTGCTCCACTGGGCAGGAGCTCCCCCACGCAGCCAGAGTGATGTAGCCTGTGATTTTCCATTAACAATCAAAATTTTCCAGTTATGGCTATGTGTGTGCACCTCAGAGACCAGGATGGCAGTGCCCTGTTGAACTGCCCAGGCACACCTCACTGAGCTCAAGACACGCTCTTGCGTCAGCAGCATGCTCCTCCAGAGCCCCAGGGCAAAGGTCTGCTTAGGGTGGAGATGACAGAGCTCCCTCAATTTCTGAAGAATAAAGTGGACCAGGAAGGTGACGATTTAGAAGAGWTGAGATGAGAATCTGCCCCTGATCATCTTAAAATGAAGCCTTCAAGCCTTCACATTGATCTGTCTGGAAAGAAAATATTCATAGACTTTTGAGTCTTTGGGCTCTTAGGGGAGCAAGTCTTTACTGTCACAACACACAACAAGGTTGTTTTGTCCTGACTGAAAGCTCAGGTCACAGCAGTATTTTCCATTTTCATGATTCCAGTTTCAGCTCAGATGTGTTCAGGTGGCTGAGGTGCTGTTATCATGGAGTTATGTGGTTGCAGCACTTCCAGAATCCTCAGGCTCCTCTAGTTTTGCCTTCAGGACTGAAGGCAAGCAAGTCCTGGCCTGAGCTTGCTTTCAGGCAAAGGGTGGGTCCCACAAGAGGATCTCATTGCTCCAGGCCTTTCTAAAATGAGCTGAGTTTCAGAGCACGCTTCATGGGAGCCACCTCATTCACTGTCATTACATAAGACATACTTTAATGGGCCACCGGATTGAACCATTAGAAACCTGTGTATCAAGCACAGAGATGGCCCTGACCTGAACCATGAGGATGGGAGCTGTGGGATTAGATCCTGCATCATGAAACTCTCTAGTTACCAGTCACATTGCCCCAGGGGAGATCTGCACATTGCAACACCCTGTCCTTCAAATGCACCAAGAGCAGTCTCTGCAAGAGAGGCTGCTTCACATGGGAGTAGAGTCTCCCAGAGCAAAAAGGTAAACTGGTCACAGTATAGCTAATGCCTTTCAAAAGCTCTTCACCAGGTTCACAGTTGTGGAAATGCCAGAGTTTCTGGGTGTCCCAGTTCTCCCCTGCAAATTCCCAGTGTATCCCGTTGAACACAAGCAAGATTTGACTCTGCCTGGCACCAGGTTCCTAACAGAGTCCTTATGAGCTCCTGGCCTTATCTAAGGGTCCAAGATCAGACTAAGGACCCAGGTCCAGGATTTGCTGGGGCAGATGGGCAGTGATTCCTGGAATCCTCAGCCGTGGGTCTTGGCGGGACAGGTAGGACAGCCTTGGTAGACGAGGAAGGGTGGATTTGAGGGTCTTCCGTGGCTGCCAGGAGGAGACGACATGACCACATGGAGGGGTTGAGCGTTCAGAGACTGTGCTGCCAAATCCTGGGCACACTCTAAGCCTTAAGCACCCTAGGGAGCAATCTGGGAGCACGGCCCAGAGCCACAGTGCAGGGGAACAAAGAGCTTGTTTAGCTGCGAGCAGGTCCCCAGCCTTTGTTTGCCGGTGCTGAGACCCAGCCCTCTCGCATCCTCCCTTCCCAGAAGTGACTGTGCAGTGCACAGGCCCTGGCTGGGGGCCAGCCCCACCTGTCTGACAGGTAGAGCAAGGGTGGGGACAAGTTGCTGGCACTGGCCAGCCCAACAGCTTGCCCAGACCTGCAGGGCTGCTGCCAGGGGTTGTCCCGCAGAAGCAGGCACGGAAAGCAGCACAGGTCCTCCTGAGACCATGTTGCTTCGTGGGGAGACCCCACTTATTGAGTGGATTATCCATAATCTCACTGAGTTATACATGCAGATGCATACACAGCTGCCCAGGCAACTATAGACATACCGTAGATGCCTGCACGGTGTTACACTGCATGGGTAGATCATCACATGGAGTGTTGCACACTTACATGCACAGATGCACACGCTTGTGTGCATATTTTGCACATTTACACACAAGAACACACACAGGGATGCATACTGTGTTACTCATGCATGGGAGCAGCTACACTCAGGGTTACTCACAGGCCCGCCTACAGCTCCTCGTCTGTGTGTGTTACACATACACCTTCCAGTCAGCATGCACTTGGCGTGGCAGTATCAGACCTTCAACGGGTWGCGCAGACACCCCCCACCCACCAAAGAAGCCCATGTGCTCACCAGCTCCCTGCCCTCCTGGGGCTGCTTTGGCATTCCCCAGCATCGTGACCTGCCCCTAGCACCCCTCAGTTGGATCTGCCCTGCTCCCTCCTTCAAGGAGCGCTTCAGAATGCGGAGCAAGCCCTGAGGGGTGACAACGGGGCCAAAGAATCACAGGGCGGTAACATACCCTGCTCCAGCCCCRGACTTGCAAGCAGCAATAGGTGAGGGCACCTGAGTGTGCAGAGTGAGAGTCCATGTCTAGAAGGGAACAAGGAACCTCAATAGCCAAGAACTGGCCTCCAGCTGTGCCTCGTGAAGGCACAGGCTGATCAAGGACAGACTTCACTCATCCAAGGTCTTCTAGCGAGAGGTGACAATGCCAGGCAGGAGCCTGCGGGGAGTGCTGGCCGGCACGCTGCCTGCCCTGCCATGCTTCCACACAACGCTTCTCTTGCAAGGACTACATCAGCCTGAGTCCGGCGTGGCTGCCATTGTCTAGGGGCTGTGTGAGCACACAGTTTGTTTTCCTAATTTCTGTCCTCAGGGACGTATTGGTGACCTACACTGACAGGCTCTCCTGGGGCCAGAGACCTCTGACATACACAGTCTCTCAGTACGCAATTAGGGGTCAGAAACAACCTYCAGGATCTGGCCAGGCCCTTCCAGCCACAGGAGAGAAGCCTCAGCATCTTGCCCAGCCACTTGCAAACAAGCCAAAGGGCTCAAATTCTCCCAGCCTGTTTCCAACAATCCCAAACTCCCYGCAGATAACACAGAGATTTAGCTTGTGCCTCTCTCACTAGAGGACAAAGCCGGTCTGGGATCCCCTYGTTGCTCCTGCTTGTGACCCAAACCCCTCTATGGCTTCTGCTTTACACATGATGGACCATGAAGCACTGCTGAAGATTTTGTCCAGCCATACTCCATGATCCAAGCTAAGAGTGGCAGACAGCTGTGCAGACAGAGATATGTGGGGCACCCTGCCGCCCTGGCAAACTGAACACAGAAGGACAACTGCTTCTCATGATTTGCTCAGGTAAAGGCCGCCAAGCCTCCCCTGGGATTTGTGGTATCGGGATTCTCAGAGAGCAGGGATCCAGTGATGGAGCTCTGCTGCATAACAGCAGCCATCACTTCTACCACCAGGCAGATGCACTGGTCAAGGCTCAAAGCAAATCACTGGGAGAAGAAGACGACCGAGGATGTAGCAAAGCACACAATGACTTGGCACCATGCGGACATCCTGTGCATGTGTGTGTGTTGGAGACAGGGAGAAAGAGGTGTTCAGACGCTCACACTTGCTTTAAAACAGCATTGTTGGAATCTAGATGTACAACAGTCCTCAGCTTGGTCCCTCTGTCCCCAGAAGTGGGCCTGCAAATCCCATTTTATACCAAGCAGGCAGTGGTTCAACAGAGTCCTGCAGGCTTGCACAGACAGAGAAAGCATGAGGGGGTCGGGAAGAGGGCAGGGCCCAGGACAGGGTCCTGTGCTTGCTGTTCCCATGGCCCTATGGTTGCCCCCCGCAGTCCCTAGCACGGGGATGAGCTCATTTTGCTATGGCAACACTCCTTGCTGCATGCCAGGTGGTTTGTCATGAGGTTGGAGCAGGAGTGGGAACAGGTTATTCAAGGTCTGCATGGCCCAAGGCAAGAGCAGGTGAGCTGGGGGAGCCGTGGGCTGTGTGGGGAATGAGAGTCGGGCTGACCCAAGGAGGGCAGAGCCCCCAGCTCCACCTGTGAGTTCCCAAGGGGAAACAAGGCTCAGGGTGGTGTTGTCCTGACGCAGTGCCAGGCCAGGCACCCCATAGTGTTTGGGGGGCACAGATGGGGTGAACAGGACACAGCCCTTGCCTGCAAGGTGCACCTGAGCTGGCTGAACAGTCCATGGAACATAATTAGAGCATAATTACAATCGTAGGCTGAAAAAGGCAGGCTAGGGTCAGTACAGATCTAGGTCACACCTGGAGACTTGGCATGGATGCAAACAACAGAAACGCTCTCTGGGGAGAAAAAAATAAAAAGAAATGGAAAAAAAAAAAAAAAAAGAAAAAAGAGTGAAGTATACCCCTATTTGTAGCATGAAACCAACCCTCCACAACTTGTGCAAGAACCTTTTCCCCTGGCAATCAATTTATCCTTCACTGTCCTCAGTTTCAGAACCACAGAGTCAGGCGCCCCAGGATGGCTAGAACATTTCTACAGCACCAGATGCCGTCCCACTTCATGTCTTCTCTAGTCTTTCCTGTGCATCCTGGTGTCATCATGGCATCAAAGTGAGCAAGTCCCTCTCGGTGGAGTCAAGACTCTGCAGGACAGCAGGGGAACAGGCACAATTCTTCTCGGATGCTTTCCTGAGGCATGCAGACACTCTGAGCCTCTAGAGACTTGAAGATGCTTTCACAGGAAGCTGTTTATCTTCCTGCTCTCTGACAAATATCATTCTTGCTGGGACCTACCATGGCTGTGTAGAGCCCCTGCCCACACCCCCRCCACAGAGAGGCTGCAGCACCAAGGCTCAAGCAGCCAAGCCAGATCCCCTCCTGTCATCTCCCTATGAGTGCAACCCTTGTCCCTGTGGTCCCACGTTCATCCCGCATCTCTGGAGACATATGAATGCAGCAGGAGATGTCATGCAGCAGGATATGGGCAAGGAGCCTGCAGCTGCATGCCCAAATCCCCGCTGCCTTCTCCCTCCATCTGCAAAGAAATTCACCTCAACCTGTCCCTGTCACCAAAAGCCCTGTGTTCACTGCTCCCTGCCTGCACAGACCCTTCGTTCCTATCATGCACACCCTACACAGTCCACCTACTTGCACACATACCCAGGGGCTGCATGCCCCTGCACACACACACAAACATGCAAAGACATCTCTGYTTCTTCTCCCCTCTTGACGACTGGGATTTCAGAAATGTAGGGACCCTGCAAACATGACTCATCTCACTGTTCTGGACCAGAGCAGGTAGGGGAATCCAACCCTTGACAGGATAGCTCAGAACATCTGCCTGCAGGTTTTAACATGCCCAAGGCAATCCTCCAAAAGTAAGGGCAAAAATGAGGGAAAACTTAGGGAAAASTGGGGGAGCATCACAGTTACTGCAGTGCATCCCCCTACATATCTCTCCCTGCACTGATCCTTGGGTTAAGGGCACATGTGTTGCGAAGGGTTTTGACTGCTCCCTCAACCAAAAGTCCCCYTGAAGGGACTGGAGATGGAAACCTACGACCACATGTGGTTTGTTCAGAGAAGACCTGGCCTTGGCCAATGTCTCAGGCCATAGAGGAGAAGCCTCAGTGCAAGGAGCAYGGTGAGGAATGGGGGTTGTTCCCAAGTTGACTGACCACCCACTACCCAAGGCCTGCCCTGTGGTGGCAAAACTGGTCCTGTCACCAGCGCATGACCAACCATGAGGCGAAGGGCTAGCTCTGGTCCTGGATCCAGCCACCTGCCTGGGAAGTTATGTCAGCTTCTTCTTGCCCTGGGGATCAGCAGCTTTCTCTTCCCACATGAAACATGGGCACAGACAGTTTCTTTGGTTCACACCTCCACGTGCAAACTTTGTCCTGTAGCCAAAAGAGCTCTCCTCCTGCTCTGCTTGTCSTCCTCCCAGTGAGCCTGCATGGGACAGTCAGTCAGTGCCAATGCCAGGCTTTGCAATGTGGAGCTGGGAGCAGGGTAGGTCTTGAGGGCATCTGATCTCCCCCAAGAAGCAGGGTGGAAGCGGTGTCCTGTCCCTCGGGGGGCACACAGGGCACTAAGCTAGCAGAAGCCCACGTGGGCACAAGCAGTCCCTGCACAGGGGTAGCTGAGCCCCTGCCCAAGTTGCCTTGCCGAGGGACTCCCCAGCACTTCATAACTGTGCTGAGCGGAGCCGGGGCTGCAGTAACCCGAGCTCTGTTTGTGTTGTGGGAGGCGTGTGTGGACGCACGCGCTCCTGCGCGCGTGCGTGGACGTGTGGGCACGGTCCCAGGACACGCATCTGAGCTGGGGTGTCATGTCAGCCAGGGGCGCGGCGCTGCCTAGAAATTCGTTTGGCAAACAAGCTCGAGGTCATGAACTAGATCAACTGCAATTGTGGGTTCTGCGAGTGCCGAGCCTGAGCCACACCTGCCTCATCCAGGTCACCCCAGGAGAGCAGAGGCAGCAGCAGGGCATGGGGGAGAGGGCAGTGAGGGCAGTACGCACTGCCACACTCCTCACCCTGTGCTGGCAGGATTTTCAGACAAAACAGGTCGCCAGCTAGCGTGAATCTGAAGCGATTTGGGATCGACCGTTCCTACCAGATGCACGGCAGTTTTGCATTCCTGGCAGGCCTCCTTAAGCAATGGACACACAAACCTGCATTTAGTGGCCTTCTGGAGGGATTCCTTGCAGATATGCGGTAAGCCAGGAGATTCCTGACATTGATCCAGATCTCCAGGGCAGGCTGCCATGCTAAATTTCCCAGGACTTCTCAGGGGATCATGGCTTTAGCCAAACTCAGCCCCACGCTTCGCAGCACCAAGTCTGAAAGCCCTGAGCCTCCAGGCGCCCTATTCTTGTTCTCTTGGTGCTGTGGCAAAAGGCAGAGCCTGAAAAGCCTCTGCGTGCCCTGTCTTAGCAGGGCTGTTCACATCCCTCCCTCACCCCAGCGCGGTCTGCAGGCAGCAGTAGCTGGAGACTGAGGAGCACTGTGCTCTTCTGCTCTCCTATCCCAGATGTCTTGCAGCAGGTGACATCAGGGTGTAGCAAGGGGAGACCTCCGACCACCTTGCCAGCCCCAGAGCAGGCTCAGGACCCCACAGAGAGACAAGCAAGAGGCATGGAGGAGGCCAAGCGCAGCGCTTCCACGCTGTAGGACAAAGACTTTTATTCATTTAAATATAAGATCATACAAGATTTCAGACCTGGGATGAAAGCAGCACTTTTTCCTTGCTCCCCAAGGAAAGGAAGGGCTTGCAGGGAGATGATGGGGCTTCAGGACCTTCTGAACTCTCTCCCATCCCCACTCTTGGCCATGAGGAGAGACATGCAGCACTTTTACACAGCAGATAGGCAGCCTTGCAGGCTCTGCCTGAAGTTGCCATGATGTTTTTAGGTATGTCCTCAACCTTACTCCTTGCTACCTGAGCTGCTGACTCACAGCGTGACCTTCAGCTGGTCACCTCCTCTCCCTGTGTCATTGGACTTCCCAAGGAAAGGAGCACGCTCAGCAACAGGCTTCCTGGCAGTGGAATTTCCCCACGTTTCTCCTGCTCCCGGGACCCACTCCACCTCAGCACACGGAGATGGCAAGGGCACCACCAACAGCCGGTCCTGCATGCTCACCCTAACGGATCCTGCACACTGGAAAGCAGATCACGTCCTGACTTGGGCTTAAACCTCAGGAGCCTGAGGGATGAGCAGGCCCCAACAGCATCGGAGGAGGAGCCTGACTGCAAACACTGGCTCCTTTGTAATGGCTGGGAGCAGACGAGTGCCAGGCTCCTGGTATTTATTTATTTATGGACATGAATGCTAGCAGCTTGAAAGGAATACATGTTCCTCAGAGTCCCATGCACAGCAGTCCCTCCCCTTTTCCTGTGACCTTGGCCATGCTGCTCTGCTGCATCAGGGTCCTGTGGGAGCAGAAGGCAGGGAAGACAGGTATCCCTGCAACCTGCCCTCCTGGCCATGGTTGGACAAGTGCCTTGAGGGCAAGTAGGGCTATCAAGCACCCGGATCTCTGAGGTCTCTTGCAACCTTTGAGGTCTGAGGTCCCTTCCAACCTTAAGCATTCTGTGATTCCGTGATCTCACCTAGTCTCCCAGCCCAGATCTGGTGGGCCATCGTGGCAGCTCTCCAGGGGTTTTAGCAAGGGTGAGACTGCAGCAAGGCAAGGAGAGGCAGAGCAAAATCCCCRAGTCAAGTGTTTAGTGCCATCGAGGACTTGCCTGGATCTGCCCTGACCTGACACAAGCTCATTCTGCATCTGGAATAGCCCCTAGTTCTCTATGCCCACAGTGGGCAGCTCTTCCCTGCTTTTGGCTTATGAAGACAATGAAGATACTACTGGGCTGCAGCAATTCGGTATGTGCAATGCCTGTTGACGTGTCTCTGAGTTTCCCTCTGCACCTGGCCAGAACCAGTACTRAGGGCTGCAGGAAGGGTTAACAAGAGTCAAGGTGAGGCCAAAGCCAGGAAAAGTAAGCGTCTTTTGTCACTGTTGCTTCAGGCTAGTCTAGGGTCAGAGGGATTTTATGCCCAAGTCAGGTCCCTACTACAGGTCTTGACTGCCATGAGTCTTCACTGTGGCTGCACAGAGAAGCTGCTGAGATGTTCAGATGTTCCCTCACCTTCCTCAATGAATCTCATCCATGCTAAGTGCATTGCCATCCAAACTCCTTTCTCAGTCCTCCTATGTCTGATCCAGTTGGCTGCCTTCTTCCCCAGTGCTGGTGATCGGATAACTCACCTGCCTCCTCTCTGCCAAGAAATATTATCAGACCTCTGTGGGGGTTCCTGGTAGAGTCACATCCAAATGGCTCTGTGACCACCATGGGTATTACTCCAGCAGTGAGGTGCAGCATTTCAGAGCCAGAATCAGAGACCCCAGGGCCACCTCTCCAGTGTCACAGGAAGCCTGAGGTGTWTCACCAGTGCATGCTCCTTCTTCGCTGCTAGTGACCTGTGGAGTTGAATGTGTGCTTCTGGGGATACTCCAAGTCTTCATTGGCTTCACTCTCTCTGGAGGATGTAAGGCACACATCGAAGAGTAGCAGGATACAATGGTGTGAGTGCACAAGTGGATGTGCCTACCAGTCCTGCAGGAAAGCATGAGGCAGCTTGTGGTCCCCCAAAAGTGCGTTGTTATGATTCTTGTGTCTGGCAAGGCTGGGACAGACTTCAGTAGGAGCAGGTGAGGTTTAAGCTAATCAGCAGCAGAGGTTGATTGACAGTAGTGCTTTAAGACTGGGCTCAGCAAAGCAATGGAGGGCAGCAGGAACACACTCAAGCTGCTTCCATGAGTGCAATTCATACTGGTGGTGGAATGGCCTGAGCCAGTCTAGACCACCTCCAGCCTTGTTCGCACATACACATCCAAAGGCTGCTGACCTGAAAACAGGATTAGCCATAGGACTGCAATGACCTCACAGGACGCCCAGACTGTGCTTGTAATAGCTGTATATCTGCTGGGACCTGTCCTGCATGGAGTTGATGGACCCATCCAACCATGTGGGTCATTCTGCAAGTACAGATCCGGGTTGTTTGCTCTTTTGAAGATACAGCACTGCTTTTTTTTTTCCAGTTTGACTAAAACCAGCTTCCAAATTATATAAACAAGCACATCGACAATGCTATTTGTGCCAAAAGGAGTTCATCTGCCAACATTAACCACTACAACCTTACTGCTTTGAATTCACCTCCGGGTTGAGACTAGGAGCATTTTGCTTTGTAGACAGAAGCCTCTGGCCTAGTGATACCTTTACATGGATTCCTGCGGACTTTGAGAAATCAATTTGAAAATGACCTATATCTCATCAGCACAGTTTCTGCAGAGATGGTCACCTGGGAACAGCCAGCTGAGACTGGCTGTTGATCAAGCCGGCAGYGCTGGTCCAGAGGATTCGGTCCCCAGGACAATGATGAGGTCTTTCCCCCCAGTCAGTTCTGAATAGCAGTGAATCTGCAGCATCAAAAAGGCATTGAGAAAGCCCAAGGAGCAGAAAAAGCAAAAGTCAGAGCCTTGTAGTGGCTGAGATTTTGACTTTGGGACAAGGATGTTACAGAAGAGGGGTGGCAGAGGTTCAACAGTCATGGCTGAACTGCTGCACACACAGAGTAGACCCAGTTTTCCCAATACCTTATCATGGTAATGTAGGAATATTGTGTTATAGTCATCACCATGATACGGGTAAAACACACTCATTCATCTCTATAAGTGATGAATCTCTCAGCTTGCCAGGTCTTCCCACACCGCAGGCTCCCGGCTCAAACTGGATCTGCTCTTTTATTGGGAAGGGGCAGGGGAAGGTGGCTGTGGGAACATGGCTAGCACTGGCTCTCCCTGCTGCCTGCTCATCACTCCCGGGCACTGTTTGCTCAGCACCAGCTCCCATGTGAAGGCAAACACTGCTGTACAGGAAGGAGCACAAATGTGGGCAAACAGAGGCTGGTGAGGTCCTGTGGCCTGTCAGCACCACAAATGGCATCTGGGCAGAGTTGGCATTGTTCCTCCTTACAAAGCTCCAGATATGTCCATGCTGGGTGTCACCCACCAGCAGGAGGGGCTGACCGTGGTGCACCTCTGTCTTCCACTGCTGTTAGCTCCCTTTGACTGTCCTGGGATGGAGAGCAGGCATTTGAAAGGCAGAAATGTCCTCCTTATCCTGTCTTAGCAAGGATTAAGACAGGCTCAAACCAGGCAAGGTAGAAATGGGGGTTGCATGTCCCTATTGGACATAGGCATGTGTTTGCCTGACCTTGGCCTGTTATTATGGACATGTTCCACAGGGCACTGTCCGTCAAGGCTTCATGCATCGAGACAATAGCACTCAAGAGAAACAAGGTGCCTGTTTGTCCCAGGAGGAATATGCTGTGACCATGAACGCTTCAGACCTTCTGTGACTTGAAGCAAGCAACCAAAGGCAGCCCAGCTCCAGGCCAGAACCCTGCCGTCCCTTTGCCATAGGAACCTCTGAGACAGTATAGATCATCTTCACTTTGATTAGTTTAACGGTTTGGTGGGGAGCTGGGCTAATTCCAGAAGTGACATCCGCAGGCAGAATAGTCACATTTCTCCTCCTAACACCTTCTGAGCCTGCTAACCTGCAAAGAACATACTCAATTCATCACCTGTTTGCTGTGAAAGGCTCTGCTCTTGGCTGGACTGAGAGGCAGGTAGACTCCTGGCTCCGTATTTTGGAAGACATTTGTCCTTCTGCACAGGGAGCCTGAAGTAAATTCTCACACCTCCCTGATCCACATCAGAGGTACAAGTCATGAGGAGCCAGTGTTCCTGCAGTGCCTGAACTACCGTGTGCTGACTAAAGCCAGTGGGATGTGGCCCTGAGGAACATGTCCCGGTGGAATAAGAACACGGGCATTCCCAGGGCCACCTTTACTAGTTAAAGTGGGCAGAGAAATATGGTGTTCACAGACTGAGAGCTGCATGCACGAGGTGTGTCTGCAGATAATGACAGTGAGGTCTGAAGTCCACCGAGATAAGAGGCTGGGAAAAGCAGCCTAGGGAGCCATAATTTCAGGTCTCTGCAAAGCAAGATTGTAGTGCACAGTGCTGAGCCCTGCAGACCAGGCTCGAGGGGCCGGGTTTCCACTAGCCACTGGTAACTTGGTCAAGCCACTGTCTGTGTCTGCCCTCATCAGCCACGTGGCCACTAGAGATAGAGGACATTAGTCAGACATGGATGGACCGTGGCCCTTTTCCTGCATCTACTGTCTTTGGCAGAGAAACAGGCTGACMTCTCTGCAGGATGAACCTCACACAGCTACAGGGGTGAGCAGTGTCCCAGTGAGGGATATGGTGGGAAACAGGGAAGGGTCAGGACATAGGAACCCGGGAACAGGTACCTGAAGCCAGGCAAAGGGAGGTAAAAGCATCTTGGTCAAAGCTCTTCTCCTGGTCCCAACAAAGTGACCCCAGCACCTGTCCTTCCCTGCACGTACTGGACAACAGCCCTTTGTGCCCAACACAAAATGGGCCATGTCCCTGCCACCGCTCCCTGAGTTAGCACAAAGCCCCACTGCCCCAATGGCTCTCACAGGTAAAATGGGAAAAATTAGGAGGAGGTGCCTTTTATTGCAGTTCTCTGAAACCTTGGCAGAGCCAGGCCTAGAGGAGCCTTTGATCTTAGCCTTTGAAACCCTATAACTTTCCTAACAGAGCTGCTCTGTCTTTCCAAGCCACAGGGATGATCATTTCCATGCGGGAACAATAAGCTCTTTATGCCGCTGTGCGCGCCGGACCCTCCCTGTGTCAAGTGGGCCTGGCACAGAGGGAGGGCTTGCATCGCCACACGAGTTGTTGTCCATGCCAGGGAGCAAGGGGATATGGGGACACCCATCAGGGGGAGCCCACCTGGCTCCCCAGGGCCAAGCTTTGCCGTCACGGAGGGTCAACATCATCATCATGTATCCTGTGACCTGCTACATGCCCTGTCAGAAACACGTGAATGCATCAGCGCTCTTAGTACCAGAAGGTCTATTGTCCCCTTGCTATGCCATAAAACCTTAGTACTTTCCTGAAGGAAGCCCCTGCATGTCTCGCCTTACGTGTCTCCAGCCCTGGAGACTTCATGCTCAACTCTTCAATGGGGTCAAGCAGACACATAAGTTTCCTGTGTGAAGACACCTGGCATCCCAGCATGTTGAACATGAGCACCAAGAAGGGTTTTGGGAGGAAAGCCCACTTGACCCACTGCCAGCCCTTGACTCACTTTGGAACTTTGTTTGACCCAGTATAGGAACAGCATATAGGAACACATAGGAACACATATCACAGAATATTCAAGGTTGGAAGGGACCTCTAGAGATCATCTAGTCCAACCTTCCCGCTCAAGCAGGCACACCTASAGCATGTGGCACAGGGTGGCATCCAGGYGGGTTTTGAAGGCCTCCAGAGAAGGAGACTCCACAACCTCCTATAAGAAAACGGTGAAGGCATGTGAAAGGCATGTGAAAGGCATGTGAAAGGCATGTGAAACAACGTCTTCAGACCTAGGCATGCGACTACCAAGTGGCTGGCTTACAAATGGATAGATATAAGGGCAAGTAGTGCTCCCTTGAGATGCAGCTCCCCAACCCAGGCCCTGTTTGTTGTTGCACATTTCCAAGAGGGGAGGTGCTACTACTGCTCCTTTGGAAAACATCCCACTCTTGATGTAAGATTCCCACAGTAAATCCATGACAGGGAAAGAATGCCTCGAAGGGAATTGATCCACACCCACGTTCCTGGTTTCCTCATCCCAACACCCCTTTCCTTGGCTCCATGGTGCTTTTCCAAACTCCACAGCCTCTCTCATCCCAGAGCACAGCAGCGTCTTCTTCATCCCTCCATCTCTCCTTCCTCTCCCCACTGCAGCCAGTTATCTGACTTCTCCACCTACAGGAGTGGGGAGAGGGAGACTCTGTACCTCCTCCCTTCTCTGGTTCACAGCTCAGCATGGGGCTGCTTGCTGCTATGGCTTGCATTTGCCTTTATAAAGATAACACATTGTTCTCCAGCAGCAAATATGGGGACCACTCATACAAGTTTCCTCAGTCATGACAGTCAGTTTTTCATGGGCACAAGGCAATATTTTGACTTAGACAACCTTCAAGCTCTGATACCCATCACACCAACAAGAGCTTTGGGGCAAAACATACCTATTTGAGATTCATCTAGGACTGGAGCCTGACCCCTCTGGGTCACGCTTGGGTGGGATTTACAACATGCTGGAGCCAAAAGGTATCTCATTGCTGATCTCAGCCTGAGGAACCACATGAGTCATCTCTCAGGAATCTAATGGAGATAGGCACTATTTTCTATCCCATAGCAGGAATTGGCTGCACTGACATTTATCAACCCATCCCAACTGTGCTCCTGCCTGTATCCACAGGGGCTTGACCTGTGGCATGCTGAAACCTGAGGTTAGATCTCGCAGTGGCAGCTACAGTGGAGATGGTGGTCAGTGTGACTGGCCAGCTGAGCAGTTAATGGATTATGTAGATAGAGTTGTCAGTGTCCCTGTGTACATTAACGGGGTTAGTTTGCTGCCCTTTTCCCAGTGGATGTCATCTTCTGGCTTTGCAAATCAAATCCTAGCTGTGAGGTGGCCAAGGTGCAGGAACAGGGACACCTGCTCATTTGCCAGGCATATTTCCCAGGGAGAACGAAGGCTAGGAGCCAGCCTTTCTACCAGCAGTAGTCATTGGGGCTGGTCTATGGGGTCTCCAGCCCCATTCCACCCCCCTGCAGGCTGAGCAGCCTGCAGTTCTGCTCCCCTTCTTCACCATGCTCCARCAGAGCTATCTCCAGACAATTCAGAGTGAAAGAGCGTTCCCTCCCATGCCAAGCTCTGTGTGACCGTGCTGGCACATACCTCGCATAGCTGGATACAGGCATCACCAGGAATGCTAACCCTTTCCCTCTCTCCCAGACTGGAATGCCTGCTTGGGAGCTGGCCTCCCATGGATGCTGCGGACCTCCTGACTCAGCCCCAGCACCACAAGACACTACAGGCACAACTGGAATTGAGCATGTTGCCTGTCATTCATGGATTCTGCATGTGTTCTTGCTGCCTGAGAACCATTTTAATGCATGAGCAGGCTGGAGGGCAAGTCACCCCTGTTCACATCTCTACTCCTACGTGCTGATTTGTCTCTGCTCATATCTCCATCACACTCCCCTCCAGCAGCCCTTCAGGTTGGGGGGAAAGACATGTGAAGTCTTTGCTCACATGGCCTTGACACAGAGGCAATGAAAGGCTTATAGATACCTTTGGGGGTCATCCAACTCCTATAGTAGTCTGGGACTCCTTATAGCAAAGGGGCAGGGAGGGACCACCAGGGCTCCGCTGAGTACTGCTGCTGGTGAGATAATTCCTGCTGGATCCAAAACCTGCAGGCAGGGCAGATAGAGTGCCTGCATTTTTCTTTCTGTGYCTTGTTAGGTAAAATCTACAAGCTGCATCTGCTCCATACATTGGTAAGAGGTATTTCAAGACCCTAGCAGCTTTGATGGATCCTGGATTTACGACCTGGATTTAAAGGAATCTTTCACKTTTAGAATAGAGAAGTGGCCCCTGCCTTCTGAGACACCTGTGTGAAAAGCAGTCCTCTGTGACGTGAGGAGTGTACCACATCGTGTGCCCAACCCCAAACAGTGGGTACATCTGGCATGTCCGTCCTCTCGGARGGTACTGATAAACTAAGTCAGCCCCCTCATGACCAGAGAGGCTTCTGAGAGGTCCTGCCAGGGAGGGGGGAATGAGGCAGGGCAGAGGCAGCCACTTTCATCCTCAGGCCTAGCTACAGGGGCGCCAGGACCCTGCTCTGCTGCCCACAGGAGGCGGGAAACTGCTCAGGTCTCRCTGTGCAGGGGAGCAGACAGGCTGGTGGAGCAGCGACCGCGCACGGAGCAACCTGCAGCAAATGACTCAGCTGCCAAGGGAGGTGAGGCTGAGGCTCCGCCAAGGCCAGCCTTTCGCAACGTGTTTACCTGCACCCAGCAGCAGGTGCCTTCCAGGATGGGCAGACCAGCCCCAAACCCGCTTGCCAGGCTCAGCCAGGGCAGAGGAAGGGCCCTGCTTCCACCCGCGCTCCCTGGCTCACCGGCTGGCACACACCGGCCAGCTTTCTGCTCACAGATCTGCAGCCCCCCCTTTGACGTTCCCCTTCCATAAGGGGAAAGGGATGCACCCATGGGGACCCTGGGGAAATATGCTCCAAGAGCAGGCGGAAAGTTGCTGAGTGAATGGAAACAGCAGCAGCCCATGGGGAGGTGGTGGCACTTCTGAGCATTTATATCCCCATTACATCATCCTGGGGAGGGAGRCAGGAATTTCCCTGGTTTCTTGACACTCCCAAGCACCCAGCCACCTTCTGACAGTTTCCAGGTGGGCAGAGCACAGAAGGTGCAAGACAAGTCCCTTTTTTTATGGAAGACTTGGAAATAAAATTCTTAGTTTTGAAAAAAATATATATATATAATATATATATATCCCTGTAGGAAAGCTGAAAGGAACAGAACCAAGTTGTTGGTAATTGAAATTTCATTTTCAGCTGCTTGTGGGGTTTGAGATGAAAAATGTTTGTCAGAAGCAGAAAATACTAATGTTTCATTCTGAAATGAGTCAGAACGGACAGTGTCAGATATTGGCTCTTTTCCCTGGTTTCCTGAGAGGGTGAACTAACTTTTCCTGCTGCACTGCTCCTAGGAGTTAGCATCCTACTGCTGCAATCAGTCACCAAGTTCCTGCAAGCTSTTGCCACAAGGAATCCCTTTGCCACACTGTGTAAATGAATTGTTTTCAACAGTAAATCTCAAAAATGCACTTCCCAGTTAACCCAGTTTGGCTCTGAGCAAGGCTGGACCCTCCAAAGAACACCCATGTGGGACCTGTCTCCTGCTGGTTGCTTTGTCTGACAGGTTTCCAGCTTGCAACCCCTTTCAAAACCTACTGCCAAATGCTGGGAAAAGACCCGTGTCACTGCGTTGTYCCCAGAATATTTACTGCCGACCTGCTAGGTTACCAGACTATGTTCAGGTTGGTGGGAGATGACATTACAGGCTGCAGGTAGAAGCTGGCCTCCCAGCCCTGGCAGGACCAGTGGTGGGAGAAGTGATGGTGCTGGGCAACGTTGCTGAAGGGATGCTGCCCGCTTCTGTGGGCATGTTGGGGCAGTAAGGACAGAGATGGCCACCTTCTGGGTGCTGAGGGCCACCCTGCTCCTTCTGGGTGCTGCGGGAGCCAACGTGGATTACTTGTAATATCTGCTTGGATTACTTCGGAGCTGCTGAATAAATTTCTCTGCCCTCTGGGCTCCCTCTCAGGCACTCACTCCTCCCCACCAGCTACCCTTGCTTTCACCGGTGACTCCTCTACCACCTCAGATCCATAGCAGAGATGTCAGAGACGACAGGACTTGCGCATAAATAGGAAACATCTCCATCCACCCCATGCCATGAATATCTGCCCAGAGGGTGTGTGCTTGTGTGGGCATTGCCCGTCTGACATCAGCCGCTTTTTAGAGATGCACCCATTGTGTGAGCCCATACCTCTTCCTATCCAGATCCTCCAGCTAGCAGCAGTACCCAGCAAGCTTCCAGCTCCTAGAAGATATAAAATCCTCCCTAACTAGTCCTAAGGCCACAGGGTGCGCTGGGGAGTGGGGAAAGGTGCGGTATGGCACATCCAAGGGCCGCCCATGCCTGTAAATCAGTAATGAAACTGGCAGATCCGTTGCTGCTCCCATTTTCTCACTTATGTGACACTCCCCGTCTGTGGCCTCTCCCTAGCTAGTGGGCAGGAATAGGTGATGACTGTGACTCCAGTGTCATGCACCTCCAGCCTGAACGTGACCGGCGGTTCTGGGGCACTGAGACAGGCACTGGGYGCTAGAGGAGCACGAGCCACGAGGAGGGCAGGATGGTCCTTCCTACCAAGGGCATCCTCTCTATCTGGTGGAGAGAGAACTGGCTGCGTGGCAGAGTTCAGAGGGCTGCGATCAGTGGTGTAGACTCTACTCGGAGGCCTGTGGCCAGTGGCGTCTCCCAGATGCGTTCCCCATCTCACCGTCTCCCAGCACTGGCCCATAAAGACCCCTCTCCATGGGTCAACTGGAAGACTCTTGAGGATTGATGAGGCCCCACACAGCCTGAAGCCCTTCCCCATGGAGTTGGGCCATCATCCCTAGTATTGGTCACTCCACTCTCTTTTCCCTGCAGATTACAATGTGAAGGCAGTGCCCATGGTTRTGTCCTGGGAAGGTCATCTTTGCTCAGCTGGTAGCACATGGGGCAACCTGTCTGCAGACCAATGAGGCAGAAAAACTCAAGGCAGAGGCAGAGGTGAGCTCAAGTGCAGGTGTCCTCTTGAAGGAGCTCGTGTCACATCCTGAGGATGCTGAGGCTGTCTGACTTCCAACCATGGGGTCCCGTGCTCTTGGGAATGACGGTTAAAGTCTTGGACCAGTTTTTAAGCTTCTGTTACCTGGCTCTTGCTCCTACCAGTAGTCTTAGTGCAAGTGCCAGAGTCTGAGAAAACAAAATAATAAAGATGGAAAATTATTCCGGGCTTCAGTGACAGCATTAAACAATATCTCTGATTTCTCAGGAGAATAATGGAAGGGAGTGGCTCCATGCAGTAGACCATGGAGTAGGTCATAAAGCAGATGAGTAGGCAGATACACTGGACGAAATAAAATAAAATAAAATGGGTATGAGAGAGCACCTGCATTCTCTCCCTCATTATCTGCAACCTGTTGAACCTCCCTTTGCAATGTGCTGGTCTAYGACCACAGCACATAAAACAGAAAGGTCCTTTCCTACCCCATCATGCACATGCGGGTGTTTTTACTGGAAATCTCTGTCATTAGATGCCAGCTTTATTCCCAAACATTTATCATCATAAGCTCTTTCCTTAGCCTCTAATGCCATCAGCAACAGCAGCTGCAGCAGGGATCTCTGGGAGACTTCTCCAGTGACCTCTTTCTTTGCATGGAATTGTACTACCAAAATCACTCTGACTTTTCCCCATAACACATTCGCCTTTGGGTGAAGAGTATCTGGTACTGGACATTTTTTTTTCACTTTTCATRTAACCAGTGTGCTCTGAAAATTTTGTTCTACTGACATTTCCATATGAGGGAGTTCATCTAACTTCTCCGCTATGATGGGAAACCCCCAAGTTCCTTGGCAGGAAACAAACAATGTGATGGATTCATGTAACTTCTCTTTTACAGCTTATTTTCCATGAAAACTTCTGCTGTGCTCCATTGTATGTGGACTCCAGCCTCTTTGGCGGGCATCCATCTTTTGTGTATTTGACAAACTTTTGAATGTTAGCTTTTGTGCTTTTAGAAAGTTGTTCCTCAAAAAAAATTTGGCTAGCCTTATTGTGGTTTTACTTTTCACTTTCCAAAGTTTACAGCCTTTGCTGTTTGTGTTGTTTGGACATGACCAATTTATTCAAATAAATCACTTCACTTCCAGCAGGCTTCTATACTTACTTTCTAATCATATTTACTATAATACTTCTATAATCTYTTTGGATAGACAGTGTACATTTACTCTCTGCTTATAATATCATCTCAAATAATATTAATGCTATCTGAGAATATTTTAACCTTTTAGATGCTACTTTTAGTTTCTTAATTTCTTCACTATCTTAATTTCCACATTTTAATATAGTCCCTCTTCTTGCACTTAGATATTACTGCTATTTTTCCTGTACTAAGATGTTGATGACTTAGTATTTATAATGATATCTTGTCTGATGTCTTGGTTGGAGAGCTGTGAAGCAGAAATATTAAGCCTGGGATGGAAGAAGTGTGGGTGGGAATGCCTGGATGTGAAAGCACCAGAAGAAACCCTGGAGAGGAAATTATGAGAATGTCACGTACTGTAAACCAGAGACACACTCAACAACAGACAAGTGTTGAGGAATGTAGTGTTTGCATCAAGCCCAGATGGCTGCTGTCTGATAAGGTCCTGGTGTTGATGCCTCCCCAGCAGAAGACTTATGCTTTGGTAACAGGAAGATGGCAAGTAGGTCCCAGCGTCTCCCTTGTGTCTTCCTCCTATGACAGCAT
Source organism: Nothoprocta perdicaria (assembly GCF_003342845.1). Lineage (NCBI taxonomy): Eukaryota > Metazoa > Chordata > Aves > Tinamiformes > Tinamidae > Nothoprocta > Nothoprocta perdicaria. The sequence continues at coordinate 1,048,581 of NW_020456276.1, read as the reverse complement.
TTAGACAGATGACAAACATAAAGACATCCAAAATGAGGAAGCCCAAACAAAGGGCAGCAGTTCTGCCCAGAAGGGAACAAGATTTAGAGGCATAAGATATCTCTATAGAAACTCTTAATTCCTGAAGGTTGTGAAAGCCTTGGCATTGCTAATGTGTTGCCAGTTCAGAGGAGCCCAAAAGATGCAGTGAGAACTTGACTGCTGGCATCCCTTGTCCTCTGTCTTGTGTACACATCTAGGTGTGGAGGAGAGTGCAGTGAGTGAAATTAGGAGACAAGCAGTATGAGAGAGTAGATAATTCATGTTTAAAATAAAAATAATAGCTCACAGGTCTGTGTGTTCACATCAAGGTGCAGGTATGGGCATGAGAGCTGTGATCATGTCACCTTCCTGTAAAAGAGGTTGCTCACAGGTTCAGAGATCTCCTGGCACATAGGGTAGGTTGTTGCCCTTCTCCTGTCACCCTGTCCCAGCTGTATTTCTGCTTATTGACTCACATATCTGAAAAGACTACCTGTCTCTGCCAAGCAGATTCCCCTGCAATGACAAATCTACCTGGCCCAGTCTCTGCATCCCTCCAAAACAAGGYAGAAACAAGAGACTCTATGGAAACCAGAGCAGCACCAGGTCACTGGCATCCAGCAGTTGAATGYTTCCTGACACTTTTAAATTGCAGAGTAGGGAAAGACCAGAGAATATGGGAAAATCCTAGTCCAAAAGGAGGCATTCTCCAGGCCAAGGTAAGAACATATCAGCATCCTTGAAGAAAGATGAACAAATTTGCAGTAGGGAACAGAGAAAAGTCATCTCAGCAAGTGATGATTGTTTAAGCAAAATGCATAAAGCAAAATGAGTACATAAAAAGAGAGGCCTAAAGGCATCTTAGGGTTCGAGACTAGAGGTATCCTTTTTATATCACCAGTGGCAGGTGATACAATACAGGCAGAGGAAGGCATCATAAATTACAAAACTATGCTAGGTAGTTGAAACAGCAGGACTCTTCCCAGGTGACAAGAACCATTAGGAACTGAAGATGACTMAAAAGAGAAGTTCTTCAAAGAACTACTAACCATCTGGCCAAAGTCATGGTACTGATACAACTGGGTTGAGGGAGATCAGAGAGTCTCTAGGGGCATAAAATAATGGAGGAGAATTAATGTTTGACTAGTTCTGAGTATCTATGATTTACTACTACAGACCTAAGGAGAGGAGATTTTTATTTTTTATACATCTCGTGGGCTTCTTTTAACCAGGACCAAAAATCTGTCTTTTGGGCAGGTTTTGGCCAAGCATGAACAGTTATTATAGTGAGATTTTTAATCTCTGAACCATGCTCACTTCACCTTCTTTTGAGACTCAGGCAGAGTGTCCCTTGGTCTTTCATTTTGAGAGTCTTTATGTCCATGGTCTATCTTGTCCGTGGTGAGATGGAAGACACATGGACATGCAGGTAGCTTGTTGCCATCCTATTGTTATGAGTGCAGCCTCCTGGACTTGCTGTGTACACCACATTTCTCAGGATGTGTCAATTGGACTGTGGTCACTTGTACCTCTGGCACTGTACCTAATTACACAGTTCAGTCCCATCATCACTACATTAGGATTCCTTCCAGTGCTTTCACACTCGGATGCTTCCATTCATGCTTCAACCAGACCTGTCCTAGCATTTTGGTTACAATCTCTACACTATGATCCTGCCAGAGTCCTTGCTTAGAGATGAACAATTCTGGGGTCAACCTGTAAGGCCTGGGCTGCAAAAGTGTCTGCTGAAACCCATGTGTGTAAGTAGCTTTGACAGCTGATAAGGGAGCATTTGTGCTCCCGCAAGACTAAAGATGATCACTCTACACAATCTGGACATATTTATATAATTTCAACTGAGAGTTGATAGTTTGAGTCGAGGAAGATGAGAGACAAGTTGACCAGATGGAATTTTAAAGGCTTCTTAAAGACAGTTCTTAACTAAAACATATTTTAATTACCTCTTTCTCCCTTTCATTTGGAAAATCTCCCATTAAAATGTCCTGAAAGCCTCCTTTGGTGTGTTATTTCTGATCCATTACATTTGGTGCAATTTTTGCTGCCCTTCCTCTGGGAGGAGAGAGCCCTAAAAGCTCCAGGTTAAGGGGCAGGATATCCTCAGATGCAGCTTTTCCAGCAAGTGCATGACCAGTTTACMCCACTCTCCACTGGCAGGAGTGTCCTTGAACTGCCTGATAGTGTTACCACCTGCCTGGCAGCTTGTCCCTCCACAGAGCCAGGAGCCTTGCATGGAGCTATCCCAAATATTCAGGCATGACAGCTCGCCTGACAATTTGCAGTGAGTTCTGGGAGTGGACGGAGAGCCCTAGATATCTGTGTTTGATGTTCTTTCTGTGCCACAACAAGGAGTCCAGGCATTCCCGGCAAGAATACCATGGCTATGCCCCATCTGCCACAACCTGTTCTGCTCAGTGCTGACTCCCCACTTACCCGGAGAGCTTGCTCACAGCCCATGGGGCTACTCTCCATGTAGCCAAATTTATATTTCCCTTTTCTGTCTTTGGAGGTTTCTGTAGCACCCCGTGGGCAAAGGGGTACCATGTTCTGAGGTCCTAGGTGCTGGAAATCCTTAAATGCTTGCCATGATGCCTGTGGGATATCAGCATTGACCTTCTCCTCCYTTTGCACTCTGCTGGCAGCACCAGATTTGCTCCTATATAGTGAGTTCAGACAAAGCGCTTTATCTTCTAAGGGTCCCATGGGAGAGAATCTCCTGGATGGGCAGGACCCTACCCAGTTGTGCTCACCTGCATGGTTAAGACAATAGGATTAAGAATAGTCTTGTCCAATAATTAAGAGACCCTAGGAGCTCAAGAATGTTCTGGGACTGCAGCCAGTTTTAGGACTTTGGCTATCCATCATGTAGCCCAGTCTTTTAGCTTTCCTGGGTTAATTCCAGCCCAGGTGGTTTATGACACAGAACAACTGCCCGCTGCCTCCTGTGGACCCCAACGTGTAACTCTGGTTCAGCAGTTTGCAGGTGGACATGTCAGGTGCTTGGCAGAACAGCAACACCACCTCCACTTCCCAGGCAGAAAGCTAAAACAGAAATGGGCCTAAAGCTGTTTCACATCCAACAACAGTGCCTGGATCCCCATGGGAGACATGTCTGTGACATATTGCCCTTCAGGTTGAACTTGCCATCTCTACCTGTACAGCACCCAATGGGCACCACCTACCTCGTCTGTCAGAGCTCCCCAGGAGTTAGAGTTAGCTAGCAGAAATGTGTCCCAGGAATCCTTACTCTCCTCCACAGGTCCCATTCCCACAGTTCTCCCTCTGTCTTGGATGTGTTTGCAGCCACCCAGTGCTGCATTTGGTGTGTTCCTAATCAGAGACTCTTGACACTCAGGGCGTGATACTGTGGCTTCAGTGAGCCCAGCTCTCCACTGATCACAAGGATACTGCCCAAGTCTATTTGTTCTCAGGCTGTCCATCTCAGCCAGTGGAGCAGGCTTGGAAGCTACCAAAATAATGATGAGGACACGGCAAACAGTAGAGCATGTCCGTGGCAATGTGGCTTGCTGGCATGGGATGGGGACAGCGGGGTGTGGAGACTGGCTCAGAAGCCAACTTCAGACAGGCCCAAAAGGTTTCTGTAGAGCTGAATCAGTTCTCCCAGGAGGCAGAAGTCCCAATTCCAGCAGACTTTTGACACTGCTTGCACTCTGTCTTACCATCTCCTCAACAACTGCTCGAAGCCACGGAGTCTTTGCCCGACCTACATAGTCATGAATGATGGGAAGGAGTATGATTTGGATCAAGACTACACTGCAATTATTGCTGTATCAGTACAGCCTTGGTGCCACTAGGCTAGCAGGACTCACATGACCCATTACTGCCACACCTGGGAGATATCAGTTGTATTAGCTGGTGACTCATGACCACTGGCTGCGATGTTAACCTGGAGACTCTGACCTGGATTTAGGGGAGAAGATCTTGCAAGCTCCTGGCTGCCTCCTGCTTTGGTGCAGCACTCCAGTCTTTGGTGAGTTGCTTTGCTGGAAGCCATGTGGGTCTGTACCTCAGTGCTGAGCAACTCACCATGTGGGACTGAGTCACACAGAGAAGAGAGGAGAACAGAACAGAATCTGGGTTTTCCTCTGTCAGTGGAAGATCTTGACCTCTCCATCCTCCACAGCCAGCTGCCACAAACTCTGCTGCCACATCAGAGCCCAGCAGACTGCAGAACTTGGAATCTCTTTGGCAGATGCTATCATGGGCCCCAGGAACCCAACTTGAACTGAAGTTCAAATTTTGTGCCTGGTCTCATGTTGGTCATGAGGGTGTCAGAGTAAATTTGTCCGTTTTTGATGGAGCCCCTGCCTCCCTCAGCTGTGGTTGTGTCCCTTGTGGCTCTTACATTGGCTTCCCAAGACACAGAGAGCCCAGTCTCCCTTCTGACATAACTGCATGTTAACAATTTTCAGGTTTTCCCCTTCCAAAACCTTGCATGATTTAGCTTCTTCTAAGCCTCCCAGGCAGTACCACAAAGGAAGAGGACTTTGAAGGCAAGGGCTTAGGAGTTTCCTTTCCTTTTTGCTGTGCCCTGCCCTCCTCTGGGCCTGGCCTGTAGATACCTTCAGAGTATGGTGTGTGGGTTCTGCATATCTCTGGAGCCTCAGAGGGGTCTTCACACCCCACTGTTAGGCAAGGCCAGTCCACATGACACCAGTGCAGCAACATGGTGCAGCTGGCATAGGTACTGATCCTGCATGGCAGAGCATGGACAGATCGGGGTCTTCCTCCACAAATGCCAACCCTGCAGGTATTTGGGTGCTATCTTCACCCCCGCTTCCTCAGCCCCAGCAATGAGAATGTGATCAGTCCAAGGATACCTTGCTATTTGAATCCTTGTGTGGCTCTTCCTGCATGAAGCTTTAGCAAGGCTTCTCAAAGGGACATCCTGGCTCCAGAGAGTATGTTCTGTGGGAGAGTGAGTCTGGAAGGGCATGGAAACTATGGGAAGGGGCATCAGACAGTAACCTTCATCCCCAGCTGGGGTGGGGCACCCACAGCAGCCCCCAAATGTCACCACCGTGCCCCACTGCTTACCAGCAGGTAGACAGCAACTCCCACCGCAGCAGGGGACACTGGGCTGCTAGCAAGCAGATGGGGAAGAGCATGGTCCAGGCCTGTGCTCCCAGCTCTGGGCACCACCTGGATTGCTTCACAGGGAGCTGGAAAGCCACCCCTTTAGCCCATCTTGCTCCTTGCCCTTGCGTCTCCAGGTCCTGTCACTGATGCCCAATGCTGGAGGAAGGGATGAGCTCTTACAYCTGCTCTGTGATGCTTCACGACCTTCAGACAGGACAGACATGGACCCCTTCCCACAACCGGCAATACAAAGGGAACATCCCTCTACCAGCACCAAACCCAGCTGCCCTTGGGTAAGTAACTCTCTGCTTTGGGGAGCTGGCAGGTTCATTGTCCTCAGGCAGCTCTGCCAGGAGCACTGGCACACACTGAGAAGCTGTAATACCCCTGGCAAAGTGCAAAACACCCTGAATTTTGCTTTGAGACCTTGCATGGTTTGAGCAGAGAAGGGAAGAGGTCACTGACCAGCTTTGGACAGGATTGCTTGGCATCTCTTTTCCTTTTTTACATCAGTGTTTCCCCAGTGCCCTGATTTTGGCAGGCAGGTGGATTACAACGGCAGGACACCCAACCTGCCTCTCCCTCTGCTGACACGAGCAGGGATGGCAGGCGAGACAGGCGTCATGTCTCTGACACTGACACAGGTTCATTGTAAAGCTCCTCAGGAGGAGCTAGACCTTTATTGGATCCCATGACTGAAATACAATTTATATTGTATCAGTCCCTTATGTGAAAGAGAGGTCTGAAGCCCCTCAGTCTCTGCATGCCACTGCCAAAGCAGGAGCACACTGCAGCTGCAGAACCTGAGGCTTAACTCCAATGCACCTAAAAAAGGGGAATCATCAGAACATCACTAGTAGAGTCAGAGAGACTGCACTGCGGCAGATGGGGAATCTAGGTCCACCATTCCCTGCTCCTCTTCCACCCTGTAAAGAGGGAGGATTTGAAAATGGTTGGCTTTCATATGAAACTTAGGACTGTTTTCCTTCCAATTGCATTTTGGCATTTGTGAGTCCACACGAATAAAAAGGGAAGTTGCAAGCTAAGGGCTCCGATAAAGGCAGTGAGTTCAGAGCCTCTCCACATGGCCTTTTACTTCTTCTAGGAAATTGCTCGTTTTATTTCACTGACAAATGTCTTTGCCTGGAGCTGAACTTCTTGGGTTTCAGTTCCTCCCCTGAACATGAAGTGATCCCCCTGCTCCAGAACAGAAAAACAGCCTTTGCTCACATGAGCTGATGAAAATGCCTCCCTCTGCAGACAAGTCTATGTCTAACGGCAAGAAGAAAGCTCTGAGGTCCCCTGAGTTAGTCCCCATCGGGAACTAAATTCTTGCTGTGGAATGAGATTCTTGCTGTGGCGCAAGGAAAATCCCATGGCATTTTTGGTTTCCCCACTGCAAAATAGGGTTGAGTGTTCTTCATATGCTTTAAATTAATCACTACTGGGAAACCTGCCCGCGGGGAGGAGAGCTCGCAGGTCCGCAAGTGGACGTGAAGGCAATGGTGGTTGGCTTTCAGCAGTGCCAGCTGGCCACAGTAAGTTCTGCAATTAAGTGGCTGTGGTTAGAGGGGAGAGGCTTTTTGCAAGATCCTGGAGAGGAGATGTGGGTGTAGTGAGAAGGAATGGGTTAATCCACAGGAAGCCGCTTTCAGAAGCCTTTTATTTTTTATGATTCCTACTGCGCAGCTGGTTGGCTCATTCATTTCTAGCAAAGAGTCAGCTATTGATTTGAATGTATTTGGAGCAGCTGATCAAACAGGCTGCTTCACCAGAAAAACTCCAACCTTTGGGCTGAACCTTTAACCACCATCGKTATGGTAGATGCCAGCTCTCACATTCAGTGCCATTAGGAAGCTGATAGGATCTCCAAACACCACCACTATCCGAAAGGACTGAGCAGGTAGGTTGGGTCCAGCACACTAAGAATTAGTTGTGAGAGGTGGGAATTGGAGTGGCCACAGATACGAAGCTGGGGTCAGCTGCCAGCATAAAGACAGGAGAAAAGACGAATTAGACAGATGGTCATCTGCTGGGATCATCCTATTTCAGGAGGAAAAAACGTCACATGAAAGCATCTTTGTTCAGGACAAATGGACATAGCTGTGGTGGGTCCAATAGTGCCAAGGACCAGAGGACCATGGTGTAGAGCTTCTTTGCCCATGTCCACCTCCCACATATACCTTTAGAGCAGGATCTGGCTTAGGATTTGTCTCGGACTTTGCTAGGTGACTGCAGCCTRTTTGTATTTACCATGTCCCGTCCCTGCCCTCCACCCAGAGAGCCATGCACATTAACAGCACCAATCCAAGAGGCACGCATAAACCTATTGCTGTTCTCCTCCCTTGTAGTATGGACGATGGAGTGTTTGGTAAAAATAAAAGGGAGACGTTTGCCTCCTCTCACAGGTTATTTGCATCTTGACTACCCTGCCAGTCACTTTGGTAGCAGGTGACATTGTGCTGACATGGGAGAGGCAGCCTTGGCAGGCAGTAGCAGTGGAGGAGCAGAAAGGCTCCAYAATGCAGCTCATCCAATTGAGCTTGCAAAGCAGCCAGGACTGACTCTGCTTTGGTATATGGTGTCAAATACAACCCATGGCARCCCTGAGTCCTGAGGCCAACTCATCTCAACATGGCCCCGAACAGGCTGAAACTTCAATTGTTTTRTTCTCACATGTATACTGATTTAATAAAAAGAGTATTTATATCAACAGTGAAAAATCAGGTGTGAAATCCTCTCTGAAAGTGCTATTTTTGGCTCTTTTCAAGCTGCTTGTAACAAGGAGCTCTCCTTCACTCACAGAACCATGAGACTCTGAAAGAGTTGATCTACCTTGTGTTTAAATCCACCATTCAGTTTTGACTAGGGGCATGTTCCTGCCAAGAGAAGAACATGAGACAGATGAGTYTCAAACTTCCTATAGCCCTTAGCTGAAGTTGCTCCGCAGCAATTTGGATCAGCACAACAGTGGACAGACCCACCAGCTCTCACTGCACAGAGCCTCAGGAGCACGGCCATGGGGAGCCCTGTTTCTCCTAGACTCCTTTCTCCTTGAGAACATGGATGAGTTCCTCAGGGTTAAGTTGCCATGAGAAGCACRGCAACACACCCTCCACACAGACCTGCCTTTTCAAGATGCCTGGAAACACAGTTTGACATCATTAGTGCTCTGACATCTTAAGAAAAATGGTTTTCATGGTTCACATGAACAGTCTCTTTTTCCGTTCACTTATTCAGCTCAGTGCATGGCCTAATACTTGACAGTAGAGTGTCATATTGTTGTTCAGGCTGTAAGCTGTCTTGATTTCAGCTATGTCCCAGTGCTTGCGTGGCTTACAGTCGATCACCCCACAAATCTCACGGTCTGCTAACAATGCCATTTAACCTGAGAGGGATATAACTYGCTCCACTAGGATCCTTTGTGAGGTTGGGTGGCACTGCACTGAAGTATGTGCAGGATGACAGTGGGTCTTCTCACAGAGAGAACAAGGGAGTTAAAAAAAACCTCTGCCTGACCCTGGAAGTCCTGCCTAGTATTCATACCATTGCTATCTTAGTGCAGCATCCTTTGGGTCCTTTCCAGTCAGGTAGAGACAGTCTAGCAATAGAGTCAGAGAGGTCATTCATCTTTCTTCATCATTGCCCTTGCTTTCAGCAAAGCGCTTTTGCTTTGGAACAGTTCAAGGAAAGGAACAGTTCAAGAAAGCCCCGGAATACCCCACGAGAGGAATACATTTGGAGTGCTGGAATGCAATCTCAGAATATTTCTAACTTTTGCCCCTTTTCTATCATGTATTTCTGAACTTGTTACTGAAGCGCGCTGATCCCACAGGCCCCAGGAAAAGAAGAGCTTAGCTGGCGTGATTTTTATGCAGACTAAATGGGCACATTATCTAAATATGTGGAACAAATGATTTCCTATAATACAGTATTTAGGAAAATCCTCTCCTGGGTTACACTTGAAAACTCTGACCCTGATAAAGTACCTCCAAGGAGATGTCTGCCAAAGATATACAGTCATCTCCCAAGAAACAGCCTCAACCCATCTGTGAATCTGGACTGGATAAGATGCTGCAGAAGATAAAAGTGCAGTTCCCAAATGACTTTGGGCCTCTTGTCTGGTACTCAGTTTGGGGATAGACAGGGACCCCACTGACCAGGATCTCCTGGTTACTGGCTGGTAACTCCCAGCTGAGAGAGGGAAGAAACACTTCTCAGACAGGCTGCTGGGGGCAGCAGTACCCTTGGTGACAAAACCTGCCCAGGTCATTCCTGTGCTGCTGAAATGTCACCTTGCCCTGGTGAACCCTGCTGTTTTCTTCAAGCAATTCCATGACACACCCGGCTGTTGTGTAACTGCAGCGTAATGAAACTAAAAWTAGCTCCTGCTCCTTGCAGGAAAACACCTGGCTGTGTTGCGCCATGGCTGAGACTGTGCCAGCCACCAACCATTTCTTCACAGGTGCCTGTCCCTGCTGCACCCATTGTTTGCAGAAGAGACCTCATGCATTTCTGYCAACCACCCTGGAGGACTGAGAAAGGCATAAAATCCGTCTTTTCCCTTTCCCTTCAGCATATCTATATGATGCTCAGAAATCATAACGTTAGACAGGACATGGGTGTGAGAGAAGTATGACAAAGGAGAGCAGATAGATAGCCACAGCTGGACCAGTTCCCGCCTGCAGGACCAACACCAGAGAGCCTTTGGGCTAAGCACTGTCTTGAAGAGATTGGGGTCTTCAAGAAAAGGTGCTCGTCTCCTGGTGTGCCTTGGATTTCTATGGTCTTTGTTGATTGACAATTGCATGCAATAGAGAACAAGATCCAGCCCAGAAGGGATGAAACACTTCCATTTGGCYGGACTTAACTGCTTCGGGAGCAGAAGTTCCTCCTGCCTCACCCTGGAAAGTTATGGGGGCAATGAGGTCTCTGTTTGGCCCACTGAGGTAGCTAGGGACCAAGGGTCAGTTGAGTACAATGCAATTTTGAGCAGAGTATGAGTCTCATCCTGGCCAGGATCCCATGTCAGCAGAAGCCCATGTCAGCAAGTGTCCTGTTCCCTGCCAGTTTCTGGAGAAGGGCTCTGGTGACAGATGAGGGTCAAAGTTCTCCCAGGACTCCAGTTCCCTTCTCTGCCTCTCTGTGACTCTATTAAGATCAGTTGTCTCAGCTCCCAGTAAGAGGCCCATATTCTCATGCCCTGGGACTTCAGGCAAGTGGCCCTTGTAACTAATGGAAAAGTGTGCATGGTGCCATTCGGAGAAGGCAGCACGTTCCTGACTGTGAGGGGAAATGAGATTTCCTGCAGTGGGACAAGGCATCCTGCCTCCCTGACACTATACCATGCAATGACAAACTCACCAAGCTCCTGAGCAATCCTGCTGTTCCAACCCTCATGTGCATCCCAGTGTGCCGCCCCTCTGCCACAGGATTAGTTCTCACACAGTGATCTTTGTGAACCATTGCTGGGGGAGCCGTAGGTCAACAGGCATGGAGAGGAGATGACAACACAGTGGAGAGGTGATGGGTGAGTGACAGTTGACCAACACAGGGAGAGAGAAAACGTAGGACAGCACAGAGAGGTACAGAGGAAAGAAGATTAACATGGGGAGAGGCGATGGATATTGGGAGAGGTGATGGGTACTGGGAAGAGATGATGGATACCTGGGATTGGTCACCCTTAATTCTGTGTGAGCACTTATTCCAAGCGGAAAGACAAAAGAAAAAGCAGCAGCAAACCTTGGGAGAACAAGACCARCAGCCCTAATTCCTCCAATGTGGCTATCAGGGCAAGGACATGCAAGTGGCTTCCCTGGGAGCCAGGCAATCCTTCGCTTCACCCTCCGCACCATGGACCATCTATCCAGGCTCTCCAAGCTCAAGGCAGGGTGGCTTGGCTGTTCAAAGACATCCTCAGTTGAGATTATTTGTGGGGAGCTGAGTTGGCAATGTGGAGCACAGCAGGGGACAGGCCATGAGGTCCTGAATTTCAGGTTTCGGGCATCCTTAATGCTGTTTGCCTGGACGGGGGTTGTGAATGAGGAGGGCTCAGCCTGGCACTCAGTCACACCAGCTGCCGAGCTGCCCAGTCCTGGATGCCAGTGTGTCTCTGCAGCGCTTTGCAGCCTCCTCCGAAGCGGAGCCGTCACCAGCAGAGGGCCTGGCACTGCCGTGCTGGAGCACGAATTTTTATTCTGTCCAGAGCTTTGCGGAGAGCCCAGAGCAGCAGTTGGAGCTGGACGGACAGGCTGCTCCTCGGTACAGCTCCCCAGCTTCCTCCAGCCCCAGGATCTCTGAGCTCGGGGCTGCTCTGCAGCCTAGGACATACTTGCTCCAGAGAGCAACAACAGGACCATGCCTTCACCATGCCACCTCGCACTGCTGCTGCTGGTGCTGCCGGCGCTGGGAGCTATGGCCATGCACAGCAAGTTCAGGCAGCCCGAGGAAGGCAGCACCCCACACATGCAGGATGGAGGAAGGACTCTGCCCACGATGGCCCAGGACAGAGCAGAGATCCGGCTGACGAGGGAAAGGCTGCGCCGGGGGACGGAGAAGGACTCCAGGTCAGTCCAGCAGTATGTGCCAGGGGTCCAGGTGGAGTTCCCACGGCCTGTTCACCCTGCCAGCCTGCACCCGACCAAGACCCTGGTGCCCTCCAGCACAGACCCATATGAGCCGCAAGAAGGGGTCCCTACGGATGGAGAGGGAGCACACCCTCGAGCCAACCTCACCACAGTATCCGACAAGCGGATGCAAATCCAGAACCCTTTGTATCCAGTGACAGAGAGCTCCTACAGTGCCTATGCTGTGATGTTCCTGTCCCTCATCATCTTTGCAGTGGGCATCATTGGAAACTTGTCTGTCATGTGCATTGTGTGGCACAATTACTACATGAAAAGTGCCTGGAACTCAATCTTGGCCAGCCTAGCTTTCTGGGACTTCCTCATCCTCTTCTTCTGCTTGCCTGTGGTCATCTTCAATGAGATCACCAAGAAGAGACTGCTGGGGGATGTGTCCTGTCGTATTGTGCCCTTCATGGAGGTAAGGGGCTGCACAGGGCTACAGAGTGCTCGGAGATTTGGGTCCTCTCTGTTTTGAGGGCTGTTAACGCTGTCCAGGGCCTAGCACAAAGCCTGTGTACTGCAGAGGCCCTGTCATGGGGTACTGCAGGGATCTTAGACATCATGTTCCCAGTACAAAACTCTTCAGCTGTCTGGACCCAGGAAAAATGTGTTATGAATGGGAGAGCAGAGCAGCCGTGGGCCCTTGCACAGGGTCTGCAACCAACGCAATGGGTCCTGGGGCTGGAAGGAGCCTGTGAAATCCTTCCATGTCCAGCTTACATGGGGCCATCTTTCCACAGGGCCCAACTATCCATCTGCCCCTTTTTCAAACTGACACCTATCTCCATCTTGCAGGCTCAACTCCAGTGTCATGGGGAGCTAGATGTGATGGGCTGGTATGAACAGGCACAAGAACAGCAGGATGCAAGTGGAGAGGGTGGCTGACAGGGGAAGGAGAGTCTGCGGTTGGCTTTAGGAATCTGGAATCCACGCCTGTCACAAGCGTGATGCGTATCTTCCATTCAGGTTGTGTGCCCTGGCTGCAGGGACCATAATGAGCAAGCAGAATAAACAAAAGATCCCTAGATGGCAAGGTTTTGCCCATGTCCTTCTTTTGCATTGAGAAAACAAAAAAGAAAACATTATAGGGCTTTTCCTGTTCTGGGGAGATGTCTGGCATGAGGCTGCTGCCTTCTGTGGCATTCCCAGCACCCATCGCCAAGACCAGCCCTGCCTGTTCTGGTGTTGTCAGCATCACATGTCACCAGAATATGGCTTTCTGTCATTGCCAGATCTGTCTGTGCCCATCACTGGGACTCATGCCTGTGGCTACTTAGAGGAACAGCAGTCTGTCCCAAGTGCTGGAAGGGGACTGAGCACCGATCCTTGTACTTAGATTAGGAAAGCCTGTTGGCACAGGGAGCACTAGATATTGGAGAAACATTCTCTCCTCCAAATTCCCCTTGAAGTCGTGAATGCAGAGTGGGACCTGCAGGGCCCTTTGGGAGAAGATCCTGGCTGGTCCCTGCCTCGTGGATGGCTGGATTGTCCTCTGCTGCTTCATCTGATGCAGGGTGCAGGTTGGGGTGACTCCAGTGCAGCGATTTATGTGTGGGACTGTATCAGAGGGTCCATTTTGTGCACACTGAGCAGTGGGCACAGATGCTTCTTGAGCTTTAGCACCAGCCCAGGTGAGTAACAAGAGAGCTCCAATGCTCCCCATGGGATGCTGTTGAATCTTGGATGCTGACGTCATAAAAATGCCTGAAATGTCCAGTGCCTGGCGCAGCACATATCTACTAGGTCTGGAGTAAGACACCTCCATACCTCCATGCTGGCAGGTGAGTGACACACATCACCAGTKGTGCAGCTCTGTCCCACCGCTGTCACCCACTGGCACTATGTCAGCGTCAGCTCATGTGTGAAGTGCCTTTGTAGAGGGTCTGCAAAGGCCTAGGGGTCCCTGGGGCTTCTCTCCTGGCTTGAGATGCACGTGACCTAAGCAGGAGACATGCGTGATGCCACTGGATTTTCCAGGTACAGACCTGGGCTGGTGGCCCCCACAGGCTGTGTAACCTGCTAGACAGAGCCTAAACTCTGCCTTGATCACAGACACCAGCTGAAAGTTACAGCTCAGCAAGATGAAGTGGCGTTTGCTGGTGCAGCTGTGCACTCCCAGTGTCTCTTAGCAACGTCTTCATTGTTCAGCAAGCAAGAGCTGCTCATTTCTGGATGTCTCCCATCCCAGCCTACTCCTAAATTAAATGTTTGTCCTGTCCCTGCCCCCTACTCCAAATCTCTCTTCTCCCAGCCAGGCAGAGACAAGGCTCAGAGAGGGTCAGGAAAGTGGATAAGCATCCAGGGTGGCATTTGCCTGAGCCCACTTGCCATGGGATTAGTGCCCTCGGTGAAGATGGAAGGGAGGGGGGATGGATGCAAAAGAGAATGACCCCAAAACAACCTCCTTCTTGATGTTTATGACTACACATAGCCACACGTGGATTCAGTGGCCATATCCATGCTGAGATCCCTGGGCAGAGGAGGGGTGGTACCTCCATCTGCAGTGATTAAGCAGCACCAGAGTGCCTGCCAGTCCCTTGGGATAGCTCTGTCCCTGGAGGAGTCAAGGGCAGACAATGGGATCTTGGAGCTGATAGCTGCACCGGTTGTTGGGATGACTAGGGAGGAACGTGGGGTAGCTAGTGTGAAGACTGTGTATCCTCACTACCTCACCACTGGCCACAACCTTTACAGTGAAGCATGGAATCACACCCTGGAGCTCGTATCAGCCCAGGCTTAGATCAGCACAGGTCAGTGTGCTGGAGGCCCGGTCCCRTCCCCATCCCTCCCCCAACTCCTTGAGCTGCTGGAGGCATCATGTCATAGCAACCCTGCCCTTCTCCAATATCTGCCCCCATGATGAAGGCTGGATGTGACAAAGCACCAGTGAAGCATGTTCCCATCATGGTGCCCAGATGAGGCCGCGTCCATTTTTCAATCCAGCCTTGCCCTTCTGCCCCACCAAGGCTGGTCTGGGCAGCAAAGCAAGGTGAGAAAGCAGTTGCAAGGATTTTCTGCTCATCTGCCTGTCTCTCAGCACCCAGGGACCCCTCAACCTGGGTGAGAGGGCATTGCCAAATCAGAGCTAAACACCCACCAAAGTACCAGCCAAGAGGTAATTTGGAGTGTAAATTACTAGGACTGTACCTAGTAACTAATGTAGTAGTTAATGATGTTGAGTGCAACTGGATGGTGATGTTGGGCACCAAGCAATGTGCTCTGCAATGCTACTTGCAAAGATGCCAGTCCAGGACCACTGAAGAAGGTTCATAGTGGGGCACCAGGCCTGTTTCTTTCAAAATCCTTTGTTAGATGGTTGTCCACAACACGGGCATCATGTGATGCCCTGGAAGGTTTTCTGAGCACTGGGAATGTTCCTTGGCATTGGGTGAGGTTATGAGGCTTTGTGAGATCAAGAACAGCCTTTGGCATGGAAGGCAAGACACTCCGAAGCACCAGTGTGTAACCCTGCTGTATCCCAGCCTGAGGGTTGTGGGACTTGGCTCAGAAAAATGATGTAGCTCTGGAGCTTGGACTATTAATGCTGATTTTGATCCTCGGTGTCTTGCCAGCGCTCCCAGAGCCGTAGCAATCCCTCGACCTCCTTTGGCCTCTTCCCTTTGGCAAATGGGGATGTTTTTTCCTGCTAATCTCAATGCAGCGGAAATTGCCCAGAGCTGATTTGTGACAATGGCAGCTTCAACTTATTTGGCCTGTCTGGGAAGCAGGCAGCAGCTCTGCAGAGCAGGGCAGAGAGGAGTTACCTGGGGACAATGGGGGCCCTGGGAAGGCACTGATGGGAATGATGGGTCCCCGTTTTTCCTCTCTCAGAGACATGTACAATAGAAAGAGCCTGAGGGAAAATTCTATCATTCCCGTCCTGGCCAACAGGGATAAATTGTTTAAGGGACATGTTTATCCACTTCCTTTTTAAGAGGCACAGGGAAGGGCTGCAAGCTGGGATGACTTTTGTAAAATGTTGGAGAAAGTCTCTTGGGTTGTACTTTTGGCACCCAGCAGCTGCCACCAACCTGGTAAAGCTGAGTCCATCTCAGTGTCCCAGCAGTGAGGTGACCTTGTTTTCCCTCCTCCCTTGCTAGGTGTCATCACTGGGGGTCACTACGTTCAGCCTCTGCGCACTAGGCATCGACAGGTTCCATGCAGCCACGAGCCCCCAGGCCAGCGCCCGGCCCATCGAGCAGTGCCATTCCATTATTGCCAAGCTGGCCGTCATTTGGGTGGGCTCYATGACACTCTCCGTGCCAGAGATCCTGCTGTGGCAGCTGGCACAGGACACATCACCTGTGTCTGGTGTGGTGACGGAGTATTGCACCATGAAGCCTTCATCCCACCTGCCAGAGTCTGTCTACTCCCTGGTGCTCACCTACCAAAATGCTCGGATGTGGTGGTACTTTGGTTGCTATTTCTGTTTGCCCATCCTCTTCACTGTCAGCTGCCAGCTGGTCACCCGGAGGATCAGTGGCACTGAGAAGAAGACTGAGTGCCGGGGAGCCAAACACAGCCAGTGTGAGAGTCACTTGAACTGCACCATCATTGGGTTGACCATCATCTATGGTCTCTGCACCACCCCTGAGAATGTCTGCAACATCGTGGTGGCCTATATGTCCCCTGACATGTCCAGGCAGACCTTG
Source organism: Nothoprocta perdicaria (assembly GCF_003342845.1). Lineage (NCBI taxonomy): Eukaryota > Metazoa > Chordata > Aves > Tinamiformes > Tinamidae > Nothoprocta > Nothoprocta perdicaria. Next base: position 1,032,164 of record NW_020456276.1, on the reverse strand, counting down.
GACTTGCTCAGTCTCATCAACCAGTTCTTCCTRTTCTTCAAGTGCTCTGTGACACCAGTCCTGCTCCTGTGCCTCTGCAGACCCCTGGGCCAGGCTTTCATGGACTGTTGCTGCTGCTGCTGTGAGGGATGCAGCCCGGACACCAGCTCCAGTGAGAGCAGCGCTGACAGCAAGCTCAAAACAGAGATGTCCTCCTCCATCTTCTTCGACAAGCCCCGGGAGTCACCCCCACCAATCCTGGCCCTTGGCACACCTTGCTAAGCACTGCCAGGGATACGTAGAGATCATTTTACCACCTTCTCCCAAGACCAAAAGTTTTGTTTTTGCAGTTAGTGCCTGTACCTGGACGTGGAGCATGCAGAGCAGACAGCTCAGGGGCTGCGCTACAGGATTCAAATCCCACCCCTGGCAAAGGGGTTTCCAGTCCACGTGGCTACGTAGGCAACCTTCATGCCTCTGCCGAAAGACCATCCAGGACACCAGCATCCTCCTTTCCAGGCTTCCCAGAGCAAGGGAGACAGGAAAGGTCCTATCCAAAAGCAAGGAGTGTTTCTGTGGTGACTGGCAGAGGACATGGCAAATACAGCTCACCCTGGTCCTGTTCCACCCTCTCTGCAGCAGAAGGCCCCAGTGACTGTGTCCTCCCACTTCCAAGCAGTGCCCTGTAAGAGCTCAATAAAGCAGTAACCTAGAGCACATTGCACGTGCTGCCATCCGGCACCGCAGAGTCCCTCGGGAGGGCAGGGCGGGCGGGGGGCTCTGTGTTTTGGATATGTGACCGCACTGCTCCCTGAAGACACGGGCACCGCGAGGTGGCCGCGCCGAAGCCGCCCCGAAGCCCRACAGGAGGCACGGGGACATTGCGGGGCAGCCGGAGCAGGCCAGGGGCGGCCCAGGGCAGGCTGGGCACAGGGCTGGCCGCGTCCAGGCCTCCCTTGCGCCTCGCGGCCTCTTCAGGGCCGCTTATTAAAGCTCCTTGTTCTCTCGCCTTGGCGGCCACCCCCGGGGCTGCCACATGCCAGGCAGAGGGAGCCGGTTGCTACGGGCGCTGAATGCGAGGGGCTCACTGAGGGCTTTGTGCCACCGCGACACCCACCGGGCCTCGCTTTCTCGGCCCAGTTGCCAGGGAAACAAAAGCCCCAGTTTCCTTCACAGAACACAACGCTGGATTTATTTATTTATTTTCTCCCTCCCGCCTCCCCTGTCCTCAGCATGTTCCCAAACCCCGCTGYGGCCCCCAGCAGCCTTGGGGGAGGCTTCGGGCCAGGGGCCCACGGGGAAGGAGGACGGGCAACATCCATGCCCTGGTGCATGGGCATGAAGGAGGTGTCGTGCCCACGCTGCCCACCATGCCCTCCGCATCCCCGTCCGGGCCCAGCGGGCAAGGCGGGAGCTGCGTTCCTGGCAGAAGGAACGGGCGCCGGGGGCGGCGAGCCTCCCCTCGCACGCACGCGGGCTGGCGCAGCGGGCGGGAGAAGGGGCCGCTTTCATGCGCTTTGCGCCGTGCCGGTTTGTCCTGAGCCCGGAGCAAGGGCGAACAAAGCCGGGTTTGTTGCTCCGGCCCTGCTGGGCCGCGGGCGCCGTGGGGAGGAGGAAGAGCTGGGGAGAAACGCGGCGGCTGGGGGCAGGGAAGCCGCAGGCGGCACCRTTGAGGTCGTGGACAACGCGTCAAGCCAGAGCGCAGAGCCCAGGGCACGCAGAGGAGCTGCGGCCAACAGGAGCTCTGGTACCAGAGCCATGGGCTCCCAACGAGGTGAGTACCAGCTGGGGCAGGATGTGCCAACAGGCTTCCCAGCAGTATCAGCTACCCCTGGCCCCTTCAGGGGTGCAGGAGGGCCAGCACCACAAGGGAGAACAGGGAATAGGGATGCAACGGCCAGGTGGGAGGAGGGCAGCCTCCTCGGTATGCATTGGGCGGACTGCTCCACTGGGAGCTCAAGTACCCTGAGAGGGTGCTGCAAACACGACTTCAACATGCCCCCCACCAACAAGGGCCACTGCCCAGAGCAAGAGGCCCTGAAGCAGATTCGTAGCCCTGGCTTAACCCCTGCATCAAAGTGCTGAATCCTGGAGCCATCTCAGGCTACAGCAAATGGTGGGAGAGGAACRTGTGGCCATGAGGAGAACTGTGGCTGGAGGTCTCCAAGCCCATCGTCATATGTAGGCCAAGAGAATAAGGCATCTGGAGCCATCGAATTTGGGCCAGCACCGCTTTGGTGAGGGTGGTCACAGAGGCACCCAGAGCTGCCAAGTCTTGCAAGGTGAGCACTGGCATTTTCCAGCCTAGCGGAATGCCAAGGGGAACTGGTGAAGCCTGCGCCCTGCACTCCAGGGTATGCACGTGGCCCCACAGAAGGGGGTGGATGGAGAAGGGAGAAGGAGAAAGCAACATGACTGCAAGCACACCCACCAACGCAAAATTGTTAATTTATTATTATTAGGAGTCAAAAAAAAAAAAAGTACAGTTACAATAATCAGTTCCCAACAGAGGTCAAATCTGAGCCAAAGTCTCTTAAAAAAAGAAAAGAAAAAAAGAAAACAAGGGGGGATGACAACACTTTACAGTTTATTAAATTAAAAAAAAAAAAGAAAAGAAAGAAAAAGGAAACCTCTCTTTGTGCAATTCTGCAAAAATGAGAACAGAAGAGAACACCACTGTCTTGCTGCCCCCAGGAGCCAGTCCGCGTACGGGAAAAGGGCTCCAAGAGGGACCCTGCAGCCTCCCATACGGGCTGCAAGCTGTCTTGCAGCAAAATACAGGCAGGGAAGGAAAGCAATGGTCCCCGGGTTACCTCCGTCCTCTCCCTGCAACCCCGAGCTGGAGAGAAGCAGGAGACGCTCCAGTGTGCCACAGCTCTGACCCCACTTAAGCGCCTCTGGCATCAGTGTGTCTTCCCCTGTGCCACCAGAAAGCCAGTCTGTGTGTCCCTTCACCTGCAAACTGGCCCATAAGCAACCTGGCAAGGTCCAAGGCTGTGCTGGGCAGAGACCCAGCAACTCAGCACAGGCAAAACCTTGCTGACCCATCYCAGAGCCTGGGTTTCCTTTCACTCCTTCTGCATGTGCAGAACAATGAACACTGACACCCACCAGCGCTGCTGTCCCCTCAATCAGTGCCCTGAGGGCCCTGTAGCTCCCTTCAGAGCCAGGATATCCTGGGCAAGCATAGCAGGCAGCTCCAGGATGGCAGCACAGGGCAACAGGGAGCAGGGCACAGCCTGAAGCAACATCTTCCCTCCCAGTGGGGACCACTGCCAGGACCAAAAAGCTCTCATGGTCCTGCATCCACAAGGGGAAAATTGCCTCCTTCTCCACCTCTCAATGTTCCTGTGCAATGTGTTCAACCAAATCAAAAACCAGCAGCTCCAAGCCAGGGGTAAGGTGATGCCTTTGGGCTCGCAGAAAGCAATCTTGGCCATCCAAAGAAGTTGGGCAATGCAAAGCTGAGAGGAAGATGTGCCTGTGGGGCAGGGAGGGGGCAGGGGCCAGCCCCATGCTCTCCACTGGTGGCCACTACGGCTATCGGAGGTTTGCCAGGGCCACATCCTGCCTGAGCGCAGCATCCAGGCAGGCTCAGCCCCCAGTTGTGCTCCCTGTGCTGCACATTGCCGCAGTGCAAGGCGGTCCGCGGGCCCTGGACTCTGCCTCATCCCTGGTCAGGAGGAAACACAGGGATAGGAGACAAAATTGCCCACAAAAGCRAGAGGAGGGTCTGGGGCAGCAGTAATGTAGCTGGAGATGCTCTATGGAGGTTGATCTTACCAGGTCATGAGAGATGTCCATTCCCAAGGGCAGTGATAAGAGCCTGTGAAGAGGAAGGGCATCACCTCCCCAGACAGCTGTGCCCATTGCATTCCAGGGTAAGCCCTGCCCAAAGGAGGCCAAAACACAGGGAAGGGTTGTTCCTCCACGAAGACTGGGCAGGTGGCAGAGCAGGAGCACTCCTAACGCCCCCAGGGAGGCCCAAGCCCTAAAGATCCAGGCAAGGTCACAGGGAAGAGGTGTGGGAGCATGGGGGGCCTGTGTGCAGCCTGCAACAGMCCCTGGGCTGAGTTCTGCTGCCTTGTTCATCTTCCTCCCAGCACTGACCCTCGATTGCCCTTGGGGGGCCCACAGCCTTCCTTAAGCTCGTACAGTCCAGTTTAGTAACAGCGCTATCGCTTAAATTAAAAAATTAAAATATATATACATATATATATATACTGTATACACAGACAACAACAGAACAGTGCCAAAATGGGAGGGAGACAGAGAGAAGACAGGAGAGGAGAGGAGAGAAGAGCAGAGTTGGATATTTTCTTTACAATAAAAACAAGGGCTCCACCTCAACACAAGCGGAGTCTGGGGTCCCCTAAAAATACCCATCTAGGGAGAGAGCTGAAGGGACAGAGCAGGAGAAAGAAGGGGGCATGGGCTTGTACAATGGCATCTTCCCAATAAGAGCTGTGGTCCACAGGATCTCAGCTTCTTCTAGACTTCGAGTGCTGAATAAGCCACTGTAGGGTGATATCTGCAAAGGCAAGGGATGGTTACCTCCCGACCGTCTGGCTYGGAGCCCTTCTTGCACTTGAGGAAAAGCAGCCTGGCATAGGCTAGTGCAAGGCTCCCTCATCACCCCAGGATGCAGTTTTCCTGCCATCACTGGTACAGAGATGCCAGTACTCACCAATATTGTCCTTTTCTTTGCAGGAGATAGAATAGCAACAAATCTCTCGGTCCTGGATGGCAGATAGGTTCCTGTGGGAAAGACAGCAAGCTCTGAGTGCCCAGTGCAAACCTCAGAGACTGCAAGCATCTTAGCACAGGGCAGCAACTGGATGTTCTCTTAGCAACCACTCACAGGGGCCCTTTGAACCCAGGGTCTGAGATAAGAGTCTTTCCAAGCAGCATGGGGAGCTGCTACTGCTTGTGACCTCCAGGAGGGTCAGACAAGGACACCAGTTCTTGGTGTCAGTGACAGCCACAGCATGCTCAGGATGGGCTTCCGACCATCACATGGGTTAAGCAGGTTCGTTCTGAACTGTCTGCCAGCTGCTAAAATAAGGGGCAGACGTCCAGATCCTAATGAGAACCAGGCTAACAAACTATGCGCCTTCCTTCAGAGCTCCCCAGAACTCATGGTTACGTGGAAYTCCTGGGAGGGAGCAAGCGAAACCGGGGCCAGGGTGTGGGGCAGGATTTGCAGCGTGGGGTGCACACACAATACGGCGGAGCTTTGCTCAGAGGCTCTGGGACGCTGCAGCCCGACCCCAGCAGGCGGCTGGGGGGTTGCAGTGATGCMCGGAGCTAAGCCGCTCCGCCAAGGCCTCTCAGGCGGCCGCTGGGCAGGCGGCAGCGCCGGTGCAGGCACTCCGCGTCTGGAGAGGAGAGCAGGGAAGCGCTGCCGGGCCCCGGCGCCACCGTGCGGCACGAGGAGCCGGGCCCGCGTGCCCGGCGCCGCTCCACGCAGATCCGCACCACTCTGCGCCAAAGAGGCAGGGCTTGCAAAGCATCTTCCGCTTCCAGGCCGAGCTCCCCCGGGTGAGACGTGCGCATGTGCAGAGCTCGGCTGGCGGCCACCGCGGTGGCCCTGCGGACACTGTCCGCGCGCCACCTAGGGTCCCACAGTGCGACCTCGCGGCTCAAAGCCAAGCGTCCTGCACCTCTGCAGCCAGCGGAGCAGTGCAGAGCAGGGAAATGGCAGGAAGGGACACGGGGAGGRCACTAAATCACAGAATGGCTGAAGTTGGAAGGGACCTCTAGAGACCATCTAATCCAACGCCCTGCTCAAGCAGGGGCATCTAGAGCATGTAGCACAATTCCCGCATCCAGGCGGGTTTTGAAGATCTCCAAAGAAAGAGACCCAAGAACCTCTCTGGGCAACCTGTTCCAGGGCTCTGTCACCCTCACAGTAAAGACTGAAACTTCCTGTGTTTCAATTTGTACTCATTACCCCTTGTTCTGTCACTGGTCACCATCACGAAGGGTTTGACATCCTCTTCACATCCTCCCCGTGGGTATTTGTAAATATTGATAAGATCCCCTCTCCATCTTCTCCAGGTTGAATAGGTCTAGCTCACTTAGTCTTTCCTCATAAGACAGATGTTCGAAGACCTTCATCATCCTCATTCCTCTATGCTAGACCCTCTCAAGAACCTTCATGTGCCTCCTGTACTGGGWAGCCCATAACTGCACACAGTATTGCAGGTGTGGCCTCACCAGAGCTGAGTAGAGGGGGAGGATTGTCTCCCTCAACCGGCTGGCAACCCTCCTCCTAACACAGACCAGGATCCCATTGGCATTCCTTGGCCACAAGGGCAAACTGCTGGCTCATGGTTAACTTGTTGTCAACGAGAACTCCCAAATCTCTCTCCATGCAGTTGCTTTCCAACAGGTCAACCCCGCTTTCCATGGAGTTGCTTTCCAGCAAGTCAACACATTGCTTCGCAGCATCCATCTCAAAGAAAGCAGATAGTCAGGCACGCAGGAGCTCGAGCATGACCCAGCCCACAAGAGTACTTACATYTTCTCAATGAGCTCCTTCTCATCCAAGGCACCAGGGAGGTCTCGCTTGTTCCCAAGGACTAGGACCTGTGAAGGAGGAAGGGGAAACACCTAAAACCCCTGTCCATAAGACCAGACAGAAACCTGCTTTATGCTACCCAGAACCAGTCTCTGCTTAAGACGCATCGCAGCCCTGTTCTGTTCACTGGGCCATGCCAAAGGCGGAAAAAAACTTCTCTGACAGTCAGTCAAAGAGCACTTGATTTAGCAGCCTTAATTAGCTCGTACCCAGCATCTTCTCTTATATATATTCTCTAGCCCTGAACAGAAACTAGCCTCACAATACAAACTCCCTTAAGGGCACTATTCTTTTCTCACGGCATCTAGGACATTCTCCCAAGAGCCATTGATGATCTTGGAGCAAAAAACCAAGTGGAATCTGACTGACGGGGTAAAATCTACATAATAAGGAAGGATGGTAGAGAGACTAGCACAAGGCAAAGCTGCTCTTCGCAGGTAACTAGTCTAAAAAAATCCAACCATTTGCACTGTGCACTGAAAACTCTTCACTTCAAGGCTTTACACAACCATGAAGACCTCCTCCAGCCCATGCAAAGGAAATACTAGGCAGTACTTTCTCGTTCCCCCTGAGCACACCATACARCTGTCATTTGATAAGAATAGCACTGAGGCTGTGGCTGCTGTCCCACGGTGAATTAGGGCCTCTCCAACATGACCGTAACACGCTATTCTCCCATTTAAATTTTCCGTAGACTYGTAAAGCTCAGGTTCTCCACAAAGAACACTCAGGAGTGCTGCAAATGCAGTCCATAATGTCAGGTGCTTGATTTCGTTGGTGAACATTTGGGATGTGTTCCGAGGTCCTAAATTAGCTCCTTTCAATGGATGTCACTTATGGATGCTCTGTACTTGCTCTCCTCTGCATTCACAGTGTGACCAGTGCTTGCAGTTGGTCACGCTATTTACAGTTCACCTTATTCAAGTGTCACGGAGGAGACGCTGCTCTCCTAGGACAGCAGACCTTAAGGTCTTGCCATAAATAAGGTGCAAATTCATGTGAGAGGACAGAGCTCACACCTGGTGGGTTTTTTTTTGGTCTCTTCTAAGCCTGCTCGCTCAGTTGTGAACATGTTGCTTAAACTCAGGCCTGCTTGCGATGGCTGAGCAGACAGCACCATGGGGAGGCTTCCCCAGCCCTGTCCACTGTCMCCCCTGTCCCAAACTGGAAAGCACTACTTGGCCATGTTTTTCTGCAAGTATGAAGGTATGTAGCAGGGAGAGGAAACTGATATCAAGAACCTGCTTTCTCCCAGTAACATTTTTRCTCCAAATCCTGGTGACCTCCAGAACTGCAAGTGACTAGGCAGATATCTATATGGACAATTGCTCACTGGGATGCCCTGGAGCTGTGGCTTGTCGAGCAGGTTGTGAAGTTCATTCTTTGAGGCCTCTATCTTCTCCTGGTCAGCAGCATCCACCATGTACCTGCAAGGAAAAGAACATTCCTGAGCCTAGGCACCTGAGCAGATACACAGCTCCTCCCACCAAAGGGCCTGGAATCCATGCACCTCTGAGGCTCATGTCACCAAATTTTGTGTCTGCCTTCATACCCCATCCCTCATACTCATATGGCCGCTATACCACCTCCTCAGCAAGTGAAGGTGGTACATAACCATCACCCTTCCCCCAGGACCTCTCTTTTCAAGGAAACTTTGGGGTGCTTGACAGCACCTTGTGTCTCCCACTCATTCTCCACAATCCTGGGGAGATCCCCCTGACCAAAACCCTCAGAGGATCAAGTAACAGCACGGAAAGTCCCGTTGCCAATAGATAAAGCGAGCAAAGGGGCTCCCATGCACTGCAGTAGATGCTCTAAGAAGCTGTAAGAAACATATTCCCAAGCATCCAAGAGAAGCTTCTCTGCACGTGGCATTTCTTTATGGAGGAGCAGATGAAAGGAAAAGAAAACAACAGATCAGGCATGGGTAGGTCACGATGGAGCAGAGGAACCTGCTATTCTGCCAGGGAGAGGTGGGAGGGCAACGTGCCTTAAGGGTGGCCCATTCAAATACTGCCAACGGCCAGATGCGTTGTGAGGGATTTATGTGCTGAATTAGAGAACTAAGAGCAGACAGACAAAACCAGAYGGTAGGGACACTGAATAGAGTAGCACTGAAGCAGGAGGAACAGTGGAAGTCAGTGACCAGTATACAGGGTCATAAGCAGAGAAACAGAAAAGAGTGGCTGACAAAAAATGAGCACATGATGGRGTAGAGATTCTCTCCAGCACCAGAAGGAAACTTCAGGCAAGAGGCTG
>NW_020456276.1:1009892-1022832 GCF_003342845.1 Nothoprocta perdicaria | reverse complement strand
AGCAGGACTAGAGGAAATGGCCACCACAATTCCTTCATTTCCTCTCAACAAGATGGGCCACTTTGGAAACATATCTACTGAAGTTATGGAAGGAGGCAGTAAACGGAATGAAAACCATGTGGGTCTGTCCAAGATTTTATTATTTTCAGGTAAGTTCACTGCCAAATATCAAGGAAATGTCCTAACCTAATGACTATTCACAAGAGCAAGAACAGTCACTATTTTATWCCTTCCCAAGGTCCCATAAGCAGTGATCAGTGCAGAAGGCTCTTAATCAAGTTTTAAATGTCTTGTAATCAGGAAGCACCAAGTAGAATGTGCCAAGCTGCCAGCAACACCCTAGAACCTGGCCTAGGAGACAYAGCCCAGACATGGACAGCACTGGTCTGGATTCAGATGTGCTCCTGCTATGTGGCTGCATCAATTATTAAACTGCCCAGCTGGGTCTGCAGAAGAAACACCAGGTCCAAGACATCTATGGGCTTCCCAAAGACCTCTGCAATGCTCCGAACCAGTCACGAGAGCAATTGTGTGGCTTCAAGTGTTGGGTCTTGGCCCAAAGTACTGGTTTGCACTGGTGAGGCAATTTGCAAGACATCATCAGCTCCACAGGTACTCAGAGAATCCAACCAGGYCCTCTGGGAGAAAAAAACTGCAAAGAAATAGCTTGAGCATAAACAGAGCAGCACAAACATCCTGATCCTCTGACTAGTCAAGAAGTGGACTGAGGTTCCTCCACTCGTTAGCTGTGGATCTCAGAAGAGCTTGGGATTTGCTGAACGMACATCTGAGCTGCGCTGTCAGAGAGGCAGCTCCTGTTTTTAAGCTGTGAATGTCCTCCTCTCATTCCCCTTCATTTGTCAGGTCTACAGCTCAGAAGGGCAATACCAAAAATCAAGCCCTTCTGATCCCTCCAAAACCCAAGGCATGATCAAATGGCGAAGGCCACAAAAATATGATTTTCTAACTAGTTTTAGACAACTCAGGCCTAAGCTTCCAAGGTAAATATTTGTCCTTAGAAGTATGTAGCTTGCTTCCCATGCATGTCCTGCCAAACTTTTCTCCAGCCAGGACGCTCGGGACTGAGGAGACTGAAACATTCATGAGCAAAGGACACACTCAGAGAGACGGCTAACGGTCAACAATAGTATTGCAAAAACACAGGATTCAACCAGAAGCACATACACGCTGCCACCTGGAAACACTCTTAAAATCACCCTGCTGAAAAAAGGGTGATCCACACAAATGACCCCACGAGCCTTTCATATTAACRGAGAGTACACAGGAGCCACGTGAGCAAAGAAAGGTAAAATCCAAGCAATACGGCAAGGCCAAGTRAAGTCAAATTAAAGGGAAGAGCTTGCAACGGCTAGCAGAGAACGTGCTGCTCTGGAGAGAATCAAAGTCATCTTGCTACCTCTGTGACCACATGGTAGCAAAGGAGCTGCAGCACCCCATGAAATGCCAGCATCTCATCTGAAGCACCTCAGCTCCTCACAGGGTTACCCAGCTCCTGGTGCTGGCAGTAAAGGCAATGCTGTGAAAGCCACCTCTGCTTGGGCTCCTGCTACACTGTTCAAGTGGCCCAGAAGAGCCAACTCAGCCATACTCCGCACCCTTGAGTGGAGTCAGAGGGTGATGGGGTGCCCCTAGGGATACTTACACGATGGCACTCACTCCACGGCAGTATCGCTCCCACATGCTGCGAAAACGAGGCTGGCCACCAATGTCCCAGAGCTGTGATGAGGAGAATGAGGTTTTAAACACTCTTCTGCCCTTCAGGACAGGGAAACTTCTCACTACTCACCCACTTTCCTATTTGCATTCAGCCTTTAACCCTTCCCAAAGTGGCTGACTGGCCTAACAGAGCATCTCGCAGATACACAAATGAAACATCCTCTCCTCCTTGACTTTAAATCCAATGATGAGGCTTCAAACTCAACAGGGAAGCAAGAAATCCCTACACTTGCATCTAGAGAACATTAATGGAGAAGCAGACAGGTCAACTTCATGCTGGCACTTTCTGCAACTCATCTGCATGAGACAAGGCCTCCCACTAGCTAGGAGGGAATCTCAGCCCATCCATTTGCCTATTCTTCCAAGGATGGAAGAAGAGAAAGCAGAGGGGGACCCCAGAGGCCAATTGGCATGGACTGTGCATGCTGTGTTAGCGACATGCTCATTACATTGCACAGCCCTTTGCTCTTCTCCCAAAGGACTCCCGGGGGAATAGCTTAGTGAACTACACACTTGGAGAAGAACCATGCCAGAATCCAGCAGGAGAGTCCACAAATGCCAGGAGAGTCCAATCAAATGCCAGTTTGATTGGAGCTATCCAGACTTTTGAGCTCAGTGGACACTGCTTTCTGCAAACTTAAGAGCAGCCTTAGGAACTTAGGAACAGCTTAAGACAGCCCCTAAAGTCTGGCAAGATTTTTCCCTGTGCTAAGTATCTGAGGAACCCGGAGGAATTGGCCTTTTGCTAATGCATTTTTTATTTCAAAACTCAGAATATGCTCTTTGAGATGCTTCTGAGGCAAGCAAACCTGACCACCTTTGGAAGTCGAAGCAATAGGAGATTGTCTAACCCACAATTAGTTAGTTCCCAGCTCAATCTGATACCCTGAGAAGACACCAAATGGGCAAAGATATCCTCTTACTATACTCCCAAGACAGAGACCAACATTGCTAGCTGTGAACTGCTCCTCCATCCATGAGTTTCCCTTGAACCCATCTTTTACCCTAAAAGCCCCCAATGTAGATGTCTCCTGCACCTTACCTTTATGGTAACGTTCCCCTTGGTGATCTTCCTCATATTAAAGCCCACTGTTGGGATCATGTCTTCATTGAACTGTCCTGACTGCAAGGGAGAAATCAGACAGTCAGATGTGTCGGGGAACAACAAAATAAGGCATTAAGTGCTGATACCCTGGCCAGAAATCAACCCAAATGCTCTGCCAGCTCTGTCCTGCAACAGGCACTGAGCGACCCTACCCTTGTCCACACCAGAAGCAAAAACAGTGCAAAGGAGACAAAATTTCTTTCTATAGGAGAAAAATATTTCCTCTATGTCACGTACTGAGCATTGCCTGCTTTGCAGGAGAAGACTAAAATCTTTACTTAATATAAAGAAAATGCAAATGTCCCAGCGAGCCAGCAAAATCCCAGCAGTTGCTATGCCTGAACGTCTTCCACCAAATCCCACTGTGGCTCTTCCCTGCACAAACTCCCCGAGCCCCCTGCTACAGCCCTCCGCTTTGCCTCCAAGCAATGCAGCTAAAAAAATGCGAGAGCTTCTTCACCAAAATCCTGCTCTTGGCCTGCAAGCAGAATGGGAGGTTTCCACAGCAGTGCTGTGCTGCAGCAGAGCTCACCCTGCAACTCCAAGCAGGCTATTCTGCTATCAGTTTTGCAAAAACGTTGAGTTAGAAACCCAAGCACGGCTTCCATGATCCATGCTGGTATTATTGGAAGATGTTTCTGTTTGGCCARGACTCAGGTCTTCTTCAGCCACAAGCCCTGGGTGCCTCAATGTATTTTCTGCTTTGGATAATTTAGGGTCCAGCTTACAAAACAGTGACTTCTGCTTTGTCATATCTCTCAACATGTCTGTCCAGGTCTTTTACACTTCACATTGTCCATACAAGAGATGCAGGTAGGAGAATTAAATTAGTTGCCCAGGCTAAAATGTGGAGCCTTTCCCACCTGGGTCCTGGGTCTTAGGGTTTTCAGATGCTTCCCACCCATATGAAAGTGCCCTTGATGTGAGTACAATAGGGACACGGCCCTGAGTATGGTCTTTCTGCCCTCAAATCCTCACTAATGATGACCTGTGTGGGTCACATCACGCGCTTGCCACCAGCAGTGAGAACGGGTAACCCAGTGAGACGCAGGACTCCGTCTCTCCCCACAGACACAGCTTTCTCTTTGCTGCTAAGATTTCTTCTCCTCCCCAAACCTTCCCTCGGGGAGGGCAGGACARTCCCCACGGCTGGCTCTGATGCTCTCAGAAGTGTGTCAGGCAGAAGCATGAAATCACTACAGATTTCCAGCACTGAAACGCTGCTGCAAAACTAGGTTAGTCTTGTCAAAGCCAGTGAGCAGGAGTCCTCCCCTCTGCTGCCTTAGGAGAGATCCTGGCTCTTCGGGTCACGTGCCTAGTGCTAGAGCCAAAAGGAGAGGATGCTGCTCTCCTTTTAAAGCCTATCTGTTCTTCTAGAGTTTTCCAGTCAAGCCTCAAAGCTGTGAGAAGACCTGCAGGCATCAGCAGCCAGGTTAACTGACATAGCACAGGCAGGGCCATATCTCTGGGCACCTAAACACCCAAGGCATCCCAGGTGGAGGAGAGGAGCATCCAAATCCAAKTGACACGTCTGTCCCCAGAGGGGACAGCTCACTGCTCAGAAACACAACCACCCAGAGTGATCGGTGTAGACTCCAGCCATGTCACAAGCRTGACATTTATGTCATCAGCACCAGAAATCCAGCGCTAATGTGTTTTATTCAAGTGGACGGTTTGTGGATCTTATTGCTACGGGATGTCAGGAAAACAAAGGAAAGACTTCCTTGGAACAGCAGAGGTGATCCTCCTCAAGGAGAGGGCTTGGACTAGAGGATCTCCAGAGGTCACCTCCAAACTCCAATCACTTTCTGTGATTTTGTGAGACTAGATTTCTTTGACCAAAAAATGATCTAATCAGTATTTCCAAAACAAGGGAAGATCACAAGCCCCAGGCTTCCTTTAAATTCCGTCAACAGCAAACGACCATACCACGTTCTAAGCAGCAGAAAGAAAATACGCTCAGATGAGGACAGGCTTTTTCAGCCCAACTTGCTAAGCTGTTGTTAAGGAGGCAGAAATCAGGGGCTCCAGGTGGAAGCTTTTTCATCCCGGTGAATTACTTTAATTCTAAATCAAACCAAGCCTGGTTCACAAATGTCCCAAGGCAGCTTCCAGCAGGGAGATCTGTTCGTGGAATCCCCCCTAAAAACAACGACACGCATGATGAAACCTTAGAGCCTGAGATGTAATTTTAAAGAGCTCCGAGAGCAGAGCAACCTTCCCTCTATCTCCCAGGGCGAGAGAAAAGGCAACACAGCAGCTTTTGGCCACCAAATGTCAGAAACGAGCAGAAACAACCGCACGTGGCATAACGCACCCCATCTACCCTTCCTGGGATTTAAGGGCATAAAAATAGTGTTTTGCTAGAGATTTTTCCAGGCTTTCTTACAGTTAAGCAGTACTAGTTATGCCCTTCTCTGATAAGAATTYAGTGTCTTCAGTCATCAAGTTTTCTAGATGCACCACCTCAGCAAGTCTGCAGGGGCTTCCTAGCTTTTTCCAAAGGTTCTGCAAATWCACGGCGCTTCCCTTTTTCAGTTCTCTTTTGCACTCAAGAAGCAAGGCCCGGCCATTGAACAAGGTCTCAAAGTCAAGACTCAAAAAGCACTTCTAGAATGAGCAACTGGGGAAGAGTAGGGCAGAGGAATTCCTTTAACACTGTTGGAGATTAGGGGGATGACTCCCACATATTGACTCTCACAGGAGAAATTCCTCCGGAAGGCACAAAAATCCTTGGAAGAAAGATCAGCTTTGGTGCTAGAACAGCCAGACCAGCTSATGACTGCTCTTGACAATGGAGAAGCACACCTGGACATATCTGCAAGCAGATACAGAGCAAGGAGAACCAGGAAACACTTTTGACACCCCCAATGATTGGCGAGCTCTCCATTACCATGCTATGCTCTGTGCTTGTAGACAGCCTACAGATCCAGACTTTCCTCTGCAGGTACAGAGGTCTGCAGTCTGCAGTTCGCCTTGTCTCTGTGGTATGCAAGTGGAACATTTAGCTCAGTTTTGGTCCTGTCCTCCACAATAGGTATAGACGTGCACCACCTTTCATCTGCCAGTTCAATGAAAATCCTCTCTCCGCGAACTACATCACAGAAAACACAGAGCAGTGATAGAAAACAGTGGTACCTTTCTCTGTTAAATCCTTTTTGGTGGATCTAGAAGCACTGCACACTGCCTCCACGGAATACCCATAGTCATGCATCCATCCTACCATAATGAAAAGGTGGACCAGAGCACTAACACTAGCAGTCCATCTCCTGTGAGCACGCAGGGCACCCAGGGCACAGTTCAGAGGCACAACAAACCCCACAGTTTGATATAAATGGTGGGCAGACACATTCGCACCTATGTCTCCCACAGCCACCAGGATCAGGAATGATGCAGGACAAGACTCGTACAAAGAAGCAAGTTCTACCCTGCACACCACATTTGCCAGCTGCTTTTGGAGAGCAACACACAGAACTGTCTAGACCATCTCACTCAAGCCAAGGTAGCCAGGACCTGCTCTTGTCCTACGTCCAGGGAGCTGGTACCTCATCTTCAGAGGGGATTTGGTTGCTTTCATGTGATCTGTTCTTGACAAATCCGGCATCTTCTGCTTGTCAAAACTGCACTCAGAAGCAAGCTAGAGAAAGTCCTGATCAGCTCATTTCCTGCCAAGAGATAGCAGTCACCCCCACTGCAGCGTAACTAAGAAATGAATGAAAATAAAGTAAAATAAAGTAAAGTAAAGTGAAATAAAATAAAATAAAATAAAATAAAATAAAATAAAATAAAATAAAATAAAATAAAATAAAATAAAATAAAATAAAATAAAATAAAAAAAGGCTGGCTCAGTAACCTGAAGCACATACCTACAAGAAAAACTTGGGTGTATTTGAAAGCAATGCTAGGACCTCATGTGACAACAATTACAATTACTAGCYRCTAAACACCTCTACTGGCCAAGAGGCTAGCAGAGGTCTGGCTTTGCATCGTCTCGCAGTTTGATCACTGTAATTCAGTATCACTGGCCCAAAGCACTTTGGAAACTGCATACAGGGCAACCAGCTCATCGTGCTGCCCTGCGACACAAGCTGCTACCACCCAAAACTGCACTGTGTCACACTCACCAGTGCCTMCAAGTTAGGTCTTTATACTAAAGGWACTCAGATCCCAGGGCAAACCAACAGATTGTACCAGTCAATATCTCTGCTGGTCCAGAAGTCCGTGTGAAAGGCCGAGATGATCAATACTGCTGGTAAGCYCACAGATGCCACCAAAACAGTCTGCACTCCAAGACAAATTTTTCCTGCTCCTTGCAACGCAGCTAATGGCTTTTCGCACTATTCAAGATAAAGAACAGGGTAGCACTGAAGCTCTGTTTCTTTCGGGAAAATGACGATTCTCTGACAAAAGAAAATTCTTGGTTTGGTTTTGTTTCTCCATTTACGGGCACAGTGGCCACAGTTCACCAAGGATCCCAGTGCTGAAGCTGCACCAAACTTCTCTGGTCCATCATCCTAAAACAAAAACTTGCTTGTGGAGCCTCTCTGTGCAGAAACCCTGCTTACAGCAGAAGAAATGCAGCAAGCAGGAGAGATCCTTSCAGACCTCTTGGCCTGAGAATGCACATTTGCTCAAGCCTCAGTGCAGCAGGTGAAAGGGTATGGAAGGATCGCTGTGTGGTGTGGTCAGAGCAGCTTTGCAACCACGCTTACTCCACAACCTCATCTGAAAGCAGACATTCTCCCAAACAACCCCAGGACAGCAAGGTGGAAAGAGCATCTGATCTCTGTAGGGAAAAAAAAAAACCCAAAAGAGCTGAAAAACTATAAACTGCGCTTAAAATTACAACAGTGCAGGGCAACCACTGTGTCTGGAACTATAGAAAACATCTATTTCCTACCAGCTACTTGCTTTACCTTTGGGAGTATATCATGTGCTTCAAAAAGCTAAAATTGAAATTCAACAAAACTTTTACTTTCTGCAAGGCTGTAAAGATGAGACCAAAGCAAATATTTAAGCAGTACCCATAGAAACCGACTCTCCCACCTGCTGGAAGCTGCTGAGAAGTCGAGTCAATGAGGAGGAAAAAAACCTGCATCATGTCAATAGTCAAAAAGCACGCGTAACGAAGCCTGCAGGCAGACTCATGTTGGCACATCGGCCATGTTTAGAGGAAAAGAGGACTGTATTCGACTTTTTGCACTGGCAAAAACCCAAAAACAACAAAAATGGGAAGCAAGCAGTGGSCTGAGTAAGCAGGAGGTGAACAGGCTGCCCAGCAATACGGCAGAGCTCGCTTCAGCGTTAAGTTTCTTCCTTCTCTTGCAGTCCCAGGCTCTGTCTCAGGCTTCGTAGCAGTCATGCAAAAGTCCTTTACGGACGTGGATGAGAAGCACGTGTCGGCTCGAGACTTTCTGAACTGGGCAGCTGTGAAAGGAAACTTTTGTGCGTATGTAGGTGAAAGGATCTCAAGAGTTCAGCAAGCAGAGGCAGTGGAGGCAAAAGAAAAAGATAGGGAAAAGGAAAAACCCCTCATAGTGCTGGAGCTAATACACTTTTCCTGCTGGAGCTAGGGAAATTCAGCAAATTACTCCTTAGCCCTATCTCATCCTGATCCTCAGTTCACTTGATGCCCATTTGCAGGAGAAATGTCCCACACATGCCCGAAGTTCAACGTTGCCTATATAGAAATTTACCTGCAAATGGATTTTTAATGCATTCCACTAACAGAGCCTGTGTCTACACATTAAACCAGCCAGGCACAGATGCCGGGTTTTGCGGTTCATGTGTTGCCTGACAGCTCGTTTACAAAGACCAATGTGTCTTGAGGCAGTTGTCCATCACTCAAAATCCTAAAACTTTCCGCAAAGTACAGGAGGAAGCAAAGTCAGCTACCCACAACGTCTTCCCAGGTAGCGCATGGCTTTACCATGGGACAAGAAAGCAAGAGTACAAAGAAAGAGGTAAAGGAGATGTGGTGACACATCCCGTATGTGAGATCTCAGGCAGAAGAAGCCAGAGCAGAGACCGGGAGTCACTGCAAGGGCCACACGGAGAGAAAAAGCACCCCCTGAACTTGCTGTACTCCAGAGTCCTCAGCTCTCTGAAGCTGGGTGCATCTTTGAGGCTGGCCCTGCACTGTGAGATAGGATCAAAGACCTAAATTATTCTTAATTCATGCTGCTCTTCAACTTTGTACCACACTGAAGCTATTCATGTTTACATTCTTGCTGGTGCTTCCTCTTAAGCCTTGGCTCTTTAATTAAAAATATACAGTTACAACACTCTTTAATTAGCAGGACTTCACTACATCCAGGCCTTGGTTTTTGCCAAGGGGAAAAAATTCAAGGACTGTGGTCATTTGTCGGAATTTTCTGGACATCCTGTTGCTCACACAGCCACCCTGTTCTCACACAGYGAATGGGACTCACTCGCATAGATGTCTCGCTCGCCGCCCAGCCTCTACATGTGTTTTTCCCTTGGGAAACTGAGGCCAGATACACCACAGCCCCAAAATACATCACGTGGCCTCACGGTGCTTGGCGTCACACCAGAACCAGAGCCAGGTGCCACAGGAGTCACCCCACCAGCCTCAACGTCCAGGGCAGAAGCACAGAGTAATCCAAGCGGCTTTACCCGTACCCAACAATGTGGATTTTGGGCTTCTCGACAAATGAAGAAGAGATGGTACACAGCAAGAAGAGGAGAAGTCTGGCTTCTATTTGTATTCAGTCACTGCCTGTCTTGGCAGTGGTAAATCACTTCAAATCTGCTTAAATTTCTGCTCTGGATAATGAGGCGTGTGCTTAGGAGTCCCAGGAAATTGCACCGCCCGTGTTCTTGTGGGTCACACTGGAAGGGTTTGCTATTCCCCCTACTATTCCCCTGCCAGCAACATCTTCTGTTCTAGAAGAATGAAGACATCCCCCAAACCCACCACTCTCCAGCTTATGGAGCTAAGGGACGAAAGGAGTTGTCAGATGCCCCAGACTCTGTACCAAGAATCAGAGCAATTATTCACTGTAACAGCCCTCATCCCTCTCCCACCTGCACCATGGCCTTGCCAGGGCTCCAGCCAAGGGCTGTTTCTGGCAGGTCCAGAGGTACTGGAAGACACAGACGTCAAGCAGACCATGCTTGGCACAGCCCTGTCCCTCTTGGGGCATGGGGATGCAGAAAAAGAGAATTAAACATGCAGACAGAAGGGATGAAGTAGCACCCATGAGGACTGTTACTTACTGGATGTGGTGGCTCTGAACTGTTGGGGTCCCAGACCTGCAAAGCTCTGCATTACCCACCTTTGATGCGGCTTAGTTTGCTAGAAGAAAGAGCACTGGATCTGACAGCTGACAGCACAATGGCTCAGGATGAGGAAAGGCTGAAGTTAGAGGCCAGCAGGGGCATTTCAGGCCTTCCTCCCTCTGCCACAAGGCTCTTCAGGAAGGTCAAGATGCAAGAACTGGGTGCCTTCGTTTTTCATTTCTGCACCACTCAGCGTAACGGGAAAACCTCCTCACTGAAGGCAGCTGCAGAGTGCTAAAATCTCCACAGGAACTGCAAAAATCACCTTTGACAGCACAGCAGCCTGCAGGGCCTTGAGTGAGCAGGAAGAACACACTTGGCTTTGGAGCTGAGCCACCAGAGCAAAGCACCATGCAAGGAAAACACAAGAGGGACCACGAGGGAGGTAGAGAGGCAGGCTGGAGAACTGGAAGAACCAGGCAGCCTCATCCGCATCGGCTTCTCTCCATGAAATCCCAGAGGGCAACAACCCAAACCTGCACTGTGATGAAGACCTGCCTATCTGGGACTTCATCTTGCCAGCAAGCCGCTCCCCCCACGAAGCATGACATCTGCAAGAAGTGCAAAGAATCAAGTTGGAGCCCCAAAAAAGGAGTGAGCAAGACTTCACAGAGCATCCCAAGAGCAGCTCTGCARGCAGAACAACTCCAAAGGCTTGACGTCCACAGCTC
This sequence comes from Nothoprocta perdicaria, assembly GCF_003342845.1. Classification (NCBI taxonomy): domain Eukaryota; kingdom Metazoa; phylum Chordata; class Aves; order Tinamiformes; family Tinamidae; genus Nothoprocta; species Nothoprocta perdicaria. The sequence goes on along the minus strand of NW_020456276.1, from coordinate 1,012,017 downwards.
AGCACCCCTCAAATGCTGACTTTGCTGTTGGCAAGGACCACCTGAACAGTTCCAGGGGGCACGGGGAGGTGTGGGCCCTGCTGACGAGGTAGCCCAGCCAAGTGCTGTTTCACACGGGAAGAGAGAAGCTGGGAAAGGTTGGCCTGAAATTTCCACCCCATGAGGATGCACTCAAAAATGGTCATCACAGTCCTACCCTGCTGCAAGCAGCCAGCGCATCCTGGGTCATCCCAGGCCACGAAGCCAAGGGGCCACCGTGTAGTTTCACAGCACATCTCGCCACTGTAAGAGCAACTTGATCCCCCCTCCTGATGCTCCTACACAGGCGCTGGGACTGACCCYTGCCATCAAAAGCCACTTTTTGTGAGGGTTCATCAGGGAAACACAGGCACTCCAGCAACAGAATAAAAATATTATGTAATGACCAGCAGGAACCGACAAGATCCCAAAGCCTCCCCGCTGCTCCGAGCGGTACCTGCGCCGGGATGAGCTGCATCCCGCGCGCCGCCGCAGCGCGATGCTCTGCAGAGCCCTTCCCTGCCGGAGCATCCGCCGCGGGACCACACCCAGCAGGGCCCGGGCAGCCCCCGAGGCACAAGCCGCCCAACCGGAGGGTCGTGGGGCACCGGGGTGGAGGGGACACCCAAGCCCCCAGCACCTCAGGCTCAGCACTCRGCCTGCCGTAAGCTAGCGCAATGACAAAGCACCTCTCCCAAAGAAGACCCCAGAAGTTTCCATCCAACTCCTACCACGGCTACAGCTCCGGGACACAAAAACAAGCAAAACCAGGCAGCTAAAATGAGATAGAGAGCTGCCTGACTCCAAAACACCTGCAGTTCCCCGACTGCCAAAGTGCCACCAGCGCCACAATGCAGCATCCCTCAATCCCGGACGGCTATTTCCTGCTCCAGCCGCGGCCCAGGCTGCAGCAGGGATTTCTGTGCACAGCGAGCAGAAATGCGAGAGGGAAATAAAGCGCCCGCCCGGGGACCACCCCCCCGCCCCGGCCAGCTTCTTCTTGCAAAACGAAAGGACCCGGGCTGTGCATGCCAGCACCCCCTAACCCCGGGCACCCCAGGGTGTCCAGTCCCGGCTGCGCTGCTCCCAGCCTGCGGAAGCAGCAGGGAGGAAGGAAAAGGACGCGGCCCCATCGCACCCGGGAGGCGGCGAGCACGGACGCCAGCCAGGCCTGGGCCGCTCGCGGCAGCCGATGGGGACCATCCCATGGGGACCGGGGGCACCTGATGGGCACCGCAGGCACGAGGGAAGGGTCAGGGCCTGGCRCCTTCCATGCGAGCTCGCCCTCTCCCCACCCAGCTCCACATGTGCAAGCAAGCGCTTTCTTCTCCTCCCCAAAATGAGCGCAACGGAGCCATTTCTGCACGTTGCATGGGAGGGGACAGGCGGGCGCCGCGGCCTTGCTGCCTGGCCTGGGGATTTGCTCCAGGGTGGGGRAAGGACGCAGCTTTGGGGCTTCTGAGGGCCGCGGGGAGGACGGGCTGCACCCTGCCCCTGCACTCTGCCCCATCGCAGCCCCTCCGCGCCGGGGGTGCCATTTCCGGGGGGCAATCATGGGGGTGCAATCAATTAAGGCTTGCATCAATTAAGGGTTGCAATTACGGCGGTGCGATCAGCACCGAGGGGTGCAATCATGACGGGGGGGGGTGCAAGCAGTTTCCGGGTTGCAGCCACAGGGGCTGCAACGACGGTGGGGGGGGAGAGGGGGCGGCAATCAACCCCGGGGAGTGCAATCAAGTACGGGGGTGCAAACACGGCCGTGCAATGTCCCCCCCCCGCACCGATGGGCCCGGGCGCCGCAGGCCGGGCGGGGGTCTGGGTGCACGGCGGATTGGGGGTGCTGGGCGGTAGAGGGGTGCCCTTACGGCGCCGCTCACCGCGATCACGTTGACGAAGGTGGTCTTGCCCGAGTACTGCAGCCCCACGAGCGTGAGCTCCATCTCCTCCTTCCAGAAGAGCGCGCGGAACCAGTCGAGCAGCTTGTTGAAGAGCGCCAGCATGGTGCCGGTGCTGGTGCCGGTGCCGGTGCTGGTGCCGGTGTCGGTGCCGGTGCCGGTGCCGCCGAGCGGGTATTGTCCTCACGCCGCCGCCGCCGCCGCCCGCTCCG
>NW_020456276.1:949565-1009605 GCF_003342845.1 Nothoprocta perdicaria | reverse complement strand
CCTCGAGCTCCGGTACCTCAGCACCCTGCATCCTTTGGACCTGGCACCTCGGTACCCTGCACCCCTGGGATCCGGCACCTCCGTACCCTGCATCCCCGGGACCTGGTATCTCCTTACCCTGCACCCCAGGAACCCAGCACTTTGTACCCTGCATCCTCGAGATCCGGTACCTCAGCACCCTGCATCCCTGGACCTGGCACCTCAGCACCCTGCATCCCCGGGACCCGGCACCTCCGTACCCTGCATCCTCGGGACCTGGCACCTCCGCACCCTGCATCCCCGGGACCCGGCACCTCGGTACCCTGCACCCCTGGGATCCAGCACCTCTGCACCCCCAGGACCCGGTACCTCAGCACCCTGCATCCTCGGGACCCAGCACCCTTGGAATTCTGCACACTGGTACCCCCTGCGCCTCTGGCACCCTACACCCATGGGACCCTGCTGCTCTCAGCACCCTGCACACTGGCACCCTGCATCTCTGAGGCCCTGCATCTCCGGCATCTGCACCTCCAGTACCCTGCACCTTCAGCCCCCTCTGCTCCAGCACCCTGCACCTTGGCATGCTGCACCCCAATCGGTCTACACCGTGCACCCCCAGCATCCTGCATCCCCGGCAGGCTGCAATCCCAGCAGTCCTGCAGCCCAGACACTCTACAGACTGGAGAGAGAGAAAGAGAGAAAGAGAGAGAGAAAGAGAGAAAGAGAGAAAGAGAGAAAGAGAAAAAGAGAGAAAGAGAGAAAGAGAGAAAGAGAGAAAGAAAAGAAAGATTCCAGCCCAGGGAATGTCCCTACACCAGCTCACCAGTTTGGCCAGTTTGGGGCTTCCCACCCAAAACGCCTGTGGCACTGAAGCTGTTAGGAAAGATTACCTCCTGATAGTACATACTGTACTCACTTTCTTACAGAGAAACTCTGTGGGTCAGGTTTTCACAGAAAACACGCCGCTCTTAAAAGAAATGGGGGAGTCTATCTCAAAACTGGCAAAAGAAAAAGTAAACGAGCAAAAAAGCCTCCTCGCAGGTGCTGTTCCCCATCCTCCACCACCCTTATTTCTCTTGTCTCCAGCAAAAGAAGGATCTCACCCCAGCCCTAATGGACTTCAAATTGTCAGCCTCTTTTCACCTAGTTTGAGCCATAGAGGCCCACACTCCAGCTTTTCTGCCTCTAGAGAAGCTGAGCCCAGGGCATCTGACATGCATGTTCCAGGAGATATGAGCTAGATGGGGAACCTGTAGCTGCGTTGGTGCCGTACTCAGCCTGGGGAGGAGGGAGGCCACCGTGTCATCTCCATGCAAGGAGTATGGGCTCAGGCAGAGCATCTGGGGTGAGGGCCAACACAGCTTCAGGCCATCTCCAGAGAAGAGTGGAGCGCTCTATTAGCAGCAGGAATTTTGGAGTACACTACACAAATACAACTGTGACAGCCCACAGGTCTCCTTATCACCAGCAAGATGCATTTGCCACCAAAGTCATTTTGCATCACACGGCCGGTATTTTGTTGTTGTTGTTTTTGTTTTCTCCCATCCTAAGCAACCTCTATCAGTGAGGAATTGTCACATGGACTATTCACAAGAGACTTCCCAGCTTGGGAAACCTCTGGTCAAAATGACAGTCACGTAGAGGAAGGACTTCTCCTGAACTCTGAGAGAGACCCAACCTGTTGGAGACAACGTGCACAGGAGTCTGCATCCCTGGTGCTGCAGYTTCTTGCCCTGTTAGCCAAGCTCAATCTCCAGCCAAGCACACACCTTGCAAAAGAAAAAGCCGTCTGGGTCTTTGTCAGTTCTTTATGGGAGAAGAATGAGGAATGGGTGCAATTTTGGCCCTAATGAACCCCCCAGGTCACTGCTCTCAGCAGGCGTGTGCAAGGCATCCCCCAACTCCATTTATGGAATATCCCACATGGCAATTATTTATGCTAGAATCTTGTCTCTTTCCACTTCCTTTTGCCCCAAAAGAATGGGAGAGGTGGAGAAAGATGGAAAATAACAATACTAGCATTGCTTTGTTCTGATCTCAGCCAGAACTCAAGCACGTAAAACCTGTCCTCTTGCAACCCGAGACTAGGTTGCAATTGGAAACATGCTGCTTGCAAAATTGCAGGAATATCCTCTACTCTGAGGCTTTCGTGCAGGTGTTGGCTGGAGATGGAGAGGAAAGCAAGCCACACAGTGCAGGCAGCCGATGATGCGTCCTTAGTATTAAATCACTGCAGCATCTCTTGAACAAAAAGAGCCTCATGCTCAGAACAAGCCCTGAGCACAGTGCCAGGCTTTCACTAGAGACCACAAACAAGCAGAAGGGCGGCTCTGTTTATTTGCAGCACATCTGAAGCAGCTCCCAGTCTAAGGGGACAGACATTTTCACGTGGCTAAAGGGGAAAAGGTGCTTGCAGCCTCAGTTCCTCCACATCGCTTGCTCTTCCAGCAGAGGATTAGATACTGCATGTTTTGCAAGTGAGAGCTTCTTTCAGTCCGTGAAATCAGTCTCCTGCTTGCAGCAATGGGCACCTTTGCTGTGGACCATCCGTGCCAGGGCAAGGTGGTGCCGTCAGGCTGAGGGAGGTGGTCTCCCTTTTGCAGGACTTTGAGGCAGCAGGATGGAGAGGTTTGCTCTGCCGTGCTCATCCAGGAGCATGAGTGCTTCCATGTGGCCTGGTAGGATGAGGAGCTCATTCGGCGGTGGTTTCTYCAATGCTAGCACAGGAGATGTCGGCGCGGGACAGGGAGCCTCCAGCCCAGCGAGAGCTCTGCATTACTGGTCGCCCACCTCTGGCAGCTGAGACACGAACAGAGCAAGCGTGTGATGGAGAAACTGGTACTGCTCGCTTGTCTGGATCATCCCACCTCTGCAAAGGGAAAAGCAAGGTCCTGCTGAGGCCTAACTAAAACAGAAACCCCASCTTAGCCCACAGTTTGCTCATCGCTTGGGTTTTGTGTGCACAAATATTCCTGCTTCTGGATTCCTCTGATACAGGTCCAGTGCTCCGTAAGTCCCCAAAGATTATTTGGGTTTAGAAGTGTTGCTGGCTTGCTCAAAATGCAGATAAGCATTTTACTCTAATTTTACTGGCGCTTCTCTTAAAAAAAAAAAAAAAAAAAGGAAATTTTGGGCATCTCTGAGTTCGGAGGGCAGCAGTGCCTGCAGGAGGTGGGAGGCTATGAGGTTTGGTAGCCCAACTGGAAGAAGTAGACAAGCTGGCAGGTTCATAGCCAGCTCCCTCACCCTTCCCACATCTCTTCTTCCAAGTTTTGCACCCAAGGTGACCATCCAAGGAGCAGACCTGACATTGCCTTGAGTACCCACCTATCTATACGGAGACGGCACACAATTCCCAGGATATCCACCTCTCCCGTGTCCTTCAACTGCTGGCAGCCAATCCTCGTAGCAATAAAGCAACCTGTCCGTCCAATTCCTGCACTGTGGGACAARAGCCAGGTCAGACACAGGTAACCCAAGTGCTGCAAGAAAATTCACTGCCCAACCCCTGCTCCAAGCTGGTCCGCTGATTAGCTGCAATGATTTTTGCCATAATTAACTGTCATTGTTTCTTCTTAAAGAGATGGTGGGGTCGTGTGCCAAGCTGTGAGATCTTTCTTAGCCAAGCACTAAGAAACTTGATTGGCCCCGTTTTGCCTCACCAAGGAGGTCAKGGCACATTGAAGAGCTCATCTGAGCCATGCTCTGGAAGTACAGCGGGGACAATTCGCAAGTGCATGTGAGATTTTCCCAGTTGACATTTTCAGGATGACCCAAAAATTGTGCAAGACATAAGGACATGCAGGAGCTAAAGCAAGGGGAAAGCTCTTACCTGCAGTGCACGATGATGGGCCCCTTGGTGGTTGCAGCCTTCAGGGTCTCCTCTACTTTGGACACTAAGTGCAGCAGGGGTTTGGCTGACTCAGGCGTCTGCTGGTCCGGCCAGGAAGGGAAGAAGATGTGTTTGACTTGGCGGCATTCACCTTGGAGCTTCTCCAGGACAGGAGAGAGAGAAATCAGCATGCAGGAGCATTGATACACAGGACTGGGCCAGCAAAGGTGTGGAGTCCTGCTCAGTTATGGGGTGCATAGCTTGCACCCAACTTATCCTCTTTCTCATTCCTGCCAGAGACCCAAGAGAGAGTCAAGGGCCAGGGATACTCCTGGGTCATTTCAGAGCACCTTGCTGGGTTGAGGTCCAGCCATGCCCCACACACCCTCCTTGGACTCCATGTGGAGCTGCAGGTCTTCCCTGACTGTGTCTCTGCTCAAAAAAGCAGGACAGAATGGAACATGTTCCAGCATCAGTTCAGGCAGTCAGCAACAACCATATTGGCTGGTGTCAGCCCATGGTGACTAAGAGAGCTGGTGGGCCAAAGCCACAGACTACACTGGAAGCTCTCGCTACTCTGACCATCTCCACTGTTTCACTAGAGCATTGGGATCTTCATGCATCCTGCTGTCCTTCAGCGTCTGCCAGGCAGAAAGGAGCCCTTCCTCTGGCAGGTAGAACATGAGACACAGTTCTTCAAGACATAGACCCTCCACAGTCCTTGCACATAGCGTTGCCACCCTGCTACAGAGCCCAAGCACTGCCAGGTTCTGTTGGACATCCCATCTTGCCCCATCAAGTGCTTGAACCCACCTGGATGGAGAGGTCCCGGATCACGTACTCCGCACACTCGCTTACCCCCTGCACACGGATGGTGAAGGGGCCATAAGTACCCTCCTTCTCAGGCCAGTAGTGGACGCATTTCTGAAGGCAGAAGGCAGGGGCTGTGACTGTGGAAATGCCCAGGGCACACACTGCGTGTCTGATCTACACTTCTGGGAGCCCTCTGGAAGAGGCATCACTTTAGGAGGAGGGAACTGGGGAATGTGGATGCAGGCTGACAGAGAAGGGAGTGTAAGGAAGAGACAGAGTCCCTCTCTCAACCATCAGATCCCTCTGTACCCTCTCCCTGCCCTCCCATAGTGCTTTCAGGCCCCAGAGCTGTAAACTGATGCCCCTGGGAAAGGGAGAAGGAGCTGAGGATGCAGCCAACACCATACAGAGGTAAGTGCAGCAAAGGGCTGTGCGATCAGGACACCACTCAAGGGCACAACACTGCCTGCTCCCGTGCGAGCCTGGATGCAACATCCGGGAGCTTCCCCAATCTGTGCAGGAGCTGCTTAGCGCCAGAGGGTTGCTGCTCACTGCTGCCTCTCCCAGAGGATGCCCTGCATCTCCTTATCCGACTAGCAAAGCATGCCCAGAGTGGGAAGAGGCTACATGATAAGGAGAGGCTTTGCTGGGCTGTGCAGGAGTGCAGCTGTGGTCTCGTCTCCTGCAGGTCTCCTAGGCCAGGAGACCCCTCTGAAAGCAGAGCAAGCAGGTGCTCAGGTCACTTGTTGAGGGGCCACGTTTGCTCTCATATAACCTTGTTATTGTTGTTATTCTCCCTATCCTCTTCCACCCGTTCCATACTATTCCAAGCTGGGATGCTGTGTAGGGAAGGGACAATGGTACCTCTTTGCGTTCCTGGAGTTTGGTTATCATGACGATGAGCGGCGCCTCCTCCTGCCACACCATCTCCCAGAAGTCATTCACAGTGTTCAGCATAGGCCCCTGCGTGGCAATGTACTCTCGGCTGCGCCCCGCGTAGCCCTGCCAAGCACACGGCTGCTGTCAGTGACCATGAGGAGAGCCTGACATGCCCACCTCTGAGGCACCCCATCCCTCACTGTGCTCTTCCTCCTATACATTTGTTAGGCTGAGCCTTACTAGGTCTTCCCCTGCTAGACCTATTCCTTGAAATGACTTTACAGACATTATTAGGAATCACCAGGCATCATTGTCCTCCTAGACAGGCTGTAAGAGCAATCCCTTGACAAGATTAGTATCAGGCCCCTTGCRAGCGTCCCCAAGTATTGGTGTGACAGTTCCTCGCTTGATGGACATCCTGGAGAGTTGGAGCTCTTGCAAGCAGGGGCATTTCCTGATGTCAGCGTTTCCTCAAGGGCAAGCAGAAGACATTGAGCTCTGTTCTATCTGGGAGGCAGGATAATCATAGATCCCACCAACCCTGCCTCCATACCATGCCTGTGAGGGACATGGCAATACCTGTCATCAAGAGGTATGGAGGTGTGGGAATGCAGGGGACTTGCAACACGATGCCTTGTAAGACAAGGACTGCGGGACGTGGGAAGACTCTTGACCTCCAAACAGACAGATTACTCACCGTGATGTAGTTGGCATTTATGTAGCTGTCTTCCTCCTTGTTCCTTGCCCTCCTCAAACAGACCCGACTCTCAGGATCTAAAAGACATGGCAAGAATTACCTATGGGACTATCTTCCTGAGTAGGCCCATGCCCAACTTCTGTGACTCAGCACCGGAGCCTGGAGACTAAGTCCTCCTTGCTCCACACCATGCCTGGAGCTACCTGAACTTTTCCTGGGACACTCTCTTAGCCCCTCCCTTGCCCCACTTCAGTGTGGTTCCCACAGTGGCATGCAGCCACCCCTGCCCTAACCTGCCCCCACTACAATAACCATGTGGAGCAGCTCACCTGTCAGGCAACAACCCCCAGAGCCTTCCCAAAGTACCTGAGAGGTTTTCCTACAATGTCCTCAGCTTTCCACTCCTCCACCAATGTGGTGCCCAGCTCAGTGCWCCCCAAGGAGCAGCTCTCCACATATTCCCTAGCAGCACTACATACAACCCATGCATCGCGCCATCCAGCTCTTGCATACAGAGAGCAGGACCAGATGCAACAGGCTCCAACGGGCACTCAGGAGCATCTTCTCTGGTGCCAGGGCTCCTTTCACGATTGCACACACACACCATGCACAAGCCTCTGCACGTGTGACACCGTGGGAGGCAGGGTTACCCACTGGGGAGGATGGTTTTGTATCTGTCCTTGGATGCATGTCCAGGGATCTCCAGCTGCTCTGGATTGATGAAATTGGGGGGTATTTTCTGCAAGAGGGAGAACGGCTGTGAGGAAACGTGCAKTTCAGTTGCTTCCCTCTCCTTGCCACAGCAGAGCCAGTGCCACATGCCAACCTTCAGACAACAAGACACTGACCCAGAGACCTACTAACATCACCCAAGAGGTGCCCTCCTGGTATAAGTGCTGTCCTTACCCAAGATGTGGCAGGACACCTTCCAGAGATGCCAACTTGGGAGAGCACTCTGGCCACGGGAGGATAGGCCAGGCTGTACCAGGAGCTGTGCATCAAGGAGGGGACAACAAGGGCTACCTGGGGCATCTGCGCTCCCTTGGTCCCCACAGTGCTCCCTGATAACAGGCACTGCAGGGTGCAGTTGACTCAGGGCCTGTCACCTGCAGGGTGAGACGTTCAGTCTTCATTGAGCCGTGGCCCCACTGCAAGAGCTCCCATAGCCGYGCTATCCCACACCAATCTCATGCAAGGAGGCAAGCATCTCACCGAAAACTCCTCCTGGAGCTCCACTAGGCTCTGGGCACGTTGCTGGAGCTCCTCTTTTCTCAGYACGTGGCTGGACGTCCTCAGGTACTTCAGCGTGATGTCCCGTGGTGTGCAGACAGGCTGAATGGGCTCCACATTCCCCAGTGAGCTCATGTCCAGCATCAGTGACACGTTGGAGCCCCTCCTGCAAAGCAAAGGGGTACCTTGACCCCTTGCTTGGCTCCCCACATGGATGTAGGGCCCAAGTTCTGCCTCTCCATGACAGACAGACAGTTCATCCTTCCACAACTTCAGTTAGAACTGCCCCACACCAGGCAAAAGCCAAAGAATAAGACAAGATAAGGAGAGTGGATAGAGGAAGAATCCAAAAAGACAGTTGTTCAGGAGGACACCTATGGAAATAGCTGCTCTTCTGGTCATTTTCCTGGAAAGACCCTGAAAGATGCTGTTCAGTTTTGATCAAGGCTGGCTTATGGACTGGTCATAGTCGCCTCCTTGTTTGCACCTGCARCTGCACTGCAGCAAGCAGTGGGCTGGACTGGGAGCAGGAAGCYTGGGGCAACCCAAACCCTGGACCAAACCTGAAGTGTAAAGCATACAGCTGTGTTGAGCTCTGGAGGAGCTGGATGTGCTGCAAGTCCCCAGGGAGGGCCAGGCTACCTGCCTCACTCCTCTGGCCACCAGGAGTCCAGCCTGCTCGCGCTCACCTCTCCTGGAGACGCACGTGCTTCTTAGCAGAGGGACTGGCCTTGTCCATCTCGTCCAGGTCCGTCCTGGCAGCCCGGGCTGTCGTGTTGCCGTTATGAACTCTGGAGCATGCCTGTACCATGCTGTGCCAGCCACCAAGCCCTTGTCCTGAGGTACGGAGAGTGGAAGCAGGTGGCACTGGACCCCCATTGAATCAAGGAGCCATTTGAGAAGAAGCAGCTGGAAAATACAAGGCAGATCTAAGAGATTGCATTATGAGACATGAACTCCCTTCCTGATGGCCCACAACGAGACTTTCCCTAGGCAAGGGACAAAGTTTTGGTTCTTAGCTGCCCTGTTCCCAGGCTTCCATCACAGCATACATGGGGACAGGCAGGTGCCAGAGGACAGTTCCCGGCATGTCCAATCCGTGGAGCCTCCTCACAGTGCGAGAGGCTCTACCATGTGGAGAGCCTCTCCACATGGCAATGCCGTGTAGATCCACACTGGTGGCCTTGGGCATGGCAAGGCCCCCAGGAGGCACACACTGCCACATGCTTCCAGCCCTTCCCTGCAATACATACTTTGCCCTGGGGATATGATGGGAAGGAAGGGCAGCTGGCGCCCACCTGAACAGCACTGTCCTCTAGGCCACATAGCCCATGGCCATCCCAGATGGTCAGCACTCAGCAGGTGGGACATGGACAAGCTATGAACTCCCTAGCTTGGCTAGGAGAGCACCAGCCGCCCAAGGCCAGACTGAACCTGGAGGGAGACAGCTGAGTGCATCACAGATTGCCTGCCCCCACTGYTAGGAGACATGAAGATGGAGCCAGCAGGGCCAGGGTGGTGCTCTGAACAGCCACACGGCCCTGGGGAGGAAGAGAATCTGCCTTGTGACAGCCACCTCCATCCCCTGGGTCTCAGTAACCAACAAGAGGAAACAGCTTTAAATGGGTGGTTGGTTGAGCAAGAAGCTATAGGGTAACATGGGTGGAGAAAGGTGCCGCGGCTATAGCACCATCAGCCCTGGGACATCAGCCCCTGGCAAGGACCCTCTCTCCTGGCTGGTGTTCCCTGGGACCTGGTTGTTGTCACCTGTGGTTAATGCTGATTGATTCCTGGTCACTATGGGGGCACAGCTCCCCATAGTGAAGGCAGCATCTCATGGACCTCAGATCTTCTCGCCTCCAGCGCCCTGCCTGCTCAGTGACCACAGGAAGGATATGGATCCAATTCTCATTCCAATTCTCATACAGGAAGCTAGGCACAGGTTGGGGCGCCCAGATTCACAGCATCCCCAGGGAGTCTTTCAGAGGACTAGCCCCATGTGAGACCTTTCTCCTAAGCCAAAGCTATCCCTCATGACTCTCCGATGTATGGAGCATTCCTGTCCCAGGGAGCAACCTATCTAGAGGTCCCCGGCACCATATGCACCACCATCATGCTCCATGAGGACACCCTGTGGAGGCCAACGCCATCAGCATATTCCTGAGCCAGATAGGACAAAAACTGCTGCTCTCCAGGAGACAAAGCACGAAAGGGAAGATCCTAGCTAGAGACAGCAAGAGCTTTCAACCCCAGAAGCCATCCCCTCCCATGCCAACCGGGAAACATCTGGGAGATAACCCAATCAAGGTGTTAGCATGGCTGGGGGGCCCTGGCAAGAGCCTCAGCTCCTGAGTCCTTGCAAGGAGAGGGTCCCCATCACCTATACCCAATCCCGAGCTGGTCACATCAGCCATGTCCTGGGGCACCTGCATTGCCCCATGAGCAAGCACGTGCTCGCACCCTGTAAGGTGCCCAGGATCCGGTGCTGGCAACAGGGCTCCCATCTCCAAAGGACATCACGGGGCCCCAGGACCTCCAGCTACAGGCTCAGGTCTGCCTACCTTGTGCCCAAAGGCATGGGCTCCTCAGGCTTGCAGGAGCCGCGTGCGCCAGCCTAGCACCACGGTTTGAAAGCGTTCAGGAAGCTGCTTATCAAAGGAGCTGCTGCCTCTGCCGCTTCCTCTCGCTCCGTCTCCCCCACCCTGCCCGCCGCCCACGCGCGCAGCGGCCGCACGGGCTGCAGCTCCGCTCCGCCGGCCKCCTGCGGCCCCGCTCCTGCCCGGGGAACCCTCGGCTTGCTGGGCTGCCTCCGTGAGCTTCTCCGATGGGACTGGTGAGGCTCTCCCAGATGCCCTCTGTGTCCAAGGCCTCTGGGAAGAGGGTGAGAGAGATGCTTCATGTGCCCTGCATGGCAGGCTGGTCCTGCCAGTCTGCACCAGGCTGCTGCATGGAGGCACCTGGCCATAGCCAGTCCTCTGGACTCTGCACATTCCCTTTCCTTGTCCACTGCCTGCCGGGCCTTATCTCAGTGCTCCCCACGCTCTGCGCCCAGCAAGGTCCTCATGCCACCCCTCCAGGATCCATCTCTGCATGTGTCACCCCCCAGGCCACCTCTCCAGAGCATCTCCAGGAGCAGACACATGGGCCCCGCTCTCTCCAGCAGGGCTGGAAGGCATTTGGAGTTTTGGAGCAAGGTCACCAGGGAGGACACGGCTCCAGGTTTGCCCTCCTGGCACTGCACATCCTTCCTGCRCCAGCCTGCTGAGCCCCTTCAGACACCCGCCCGCTTTCTCGTTGGCCTCCACCACTCTTCCTGTTTATCATCGCCAGGGCTCTGCGGAGAGAGACACTTCATAGCCCGTTTCCTTCCTCTTCCACCCCCGTGCAGTGCTGCAAGGTGCCCCGCTTGCTCCCCAGGCCCCTGGCCCTGGACGTTGCGCCCTGAGCACCTTCACCCCGCGGTGCTTCCTGCGCTACCGACAGCTCCTCGCTCCCCTGGGAGCTCCCGCGTGCCCCAGGCCACCGCCAGCCCCGCTCATTGCAGCGAGCGGARACTTCTTCAGGATGTGCCGTGCCCCCAGTCGGAGCTCTTGAGGAATTAACGCGTTTGTGTGTGTGTTTTCAGGGATGCGCGTGCAGGGGAGGTGCCAGAACAGAAGAATTTCATCCTGAAAACAAACAAGCAACCAACAAAAGCAACAGACAAAACCAACCAAAAATAACAACAAAAACAGCATCCTAGCCTAGAGCTAAGATTTTACCCTGGAATTACCCTGGGAAGTGAGGCAAGCATGAATCTTTCTGCCTCAAGAGCTGTCAAACTGGAAGGCCTAAGCTCGGCCGTTTGGAGCCCCTTGGTGGGCAGAAGAACCATGGGCATATTCTGCATTCCTGCAAAGAGCTCAGAGAGCAGGAGACACGATGGCAGGGCCACCCCCTCTGGGGATCAGAGCGTTTCACACTTACTCTGTCACGATTCCACTCCCTCAGGGCTTCCATTTCCAGCAGGAATTTCAGAGCTTTACTATGAAGCCCTGAATTTTGTCCCTTGTATTCCAAAGGAAGCAGGACTCTATCATCAAAACATGAGCGGTTTTTTGTTTGTTTGTTTGTTTTTCAGAAAAGAAAACAGAGTCAGGCTGTAAAAGCAGCCTGGAAAGAAAACTTTAATGGAGCCCTGTGCTCTAAATTAGGGCACAGGTTGGTCAGAAGGGACCTGATGTGAGCCAAGCAAGTGCAAGAAGCATTAGTAGCACCTGCCAGCAGGACACCCCATGGGAACCCAGCTGCTACACACCAGGAGGGGAAAACTGAGSTGACGAAAGGGCAGGACACTCCCTACACAGAGGAGAAATTGAGGCACAGAGTCCCCTTTGTCTGAAATAGGTGTTCAGGGAGATCTTGGCAGCAATCACATTTCCTCCTTGCTTGCCTTCTGGCTACTGAGATCCACTGACCGGCTCTCAGTCGGATAGGGAGGATGTGGTTCTGGTATTCCCACGTCTCTCATGRGTTTTAACAAGAGGAAACACCATCCAGAGAATTCAGAGCCCATTTTTTCCTATAAAATACTTTATATATCAAAGGGAATAAGAAACGTCATGCAAAGATCTCACCAGCACTTGCCCATGAYACATCAGTCCACATGATTTGGGAGCACAACAACAGACAAGGCTAAGAGTTTCCTTGCATACTGTCAATTCTTGAGGTCCTACTCAAACCCATATGGCTAATTTTAAGTTTCCCAGGACCTGGCTTTGGCAGGACTCATCCCCACAAGACTGCAGCTATGGGAGTTTTGTTTCCCTACTGATACTGTCAATGGGGAACATAACCTGCAGCCCAAAATGCACTGATAAAGAGATTTTTCTGGCAGTTTCAAAACAATTTGCATTCCCTTTGCAGAATGACCTGTTTGCCTTAGAGGATATGTCACTCCTTTGCCTCAGTGGAAAAYGAAGCACTGGGGTAAAAAAGGGAAATGGAGATCCCAAGACACCATGTGTCTTCTGTCTCCAAAGCAGCAGTTTCAGAGAGCTCATGCTTAGGAGAGCACTCTGCAAAACTCAACATCAGCCACCCTGACACTTTGCTACTCGTGTACCTTCACRCGCCGCTGGCGTGATTCTGCTGCCCCACAGGTGTCTGTCCAAGAACCCAGGATTTGGTCATCCTCCGCCCTGCCGTCCCTTAGCGCAGCTCCTTGGTGGGACTGCAGAGCTGCTGGGCAGGTGAGGAGTCCCCTTTGGGGGCTGCATCTCAGCTGAGCATGGGCATCCCCGCAACTGCAGCTCCGCGGGGCCGCCCTCTTCAAGAGGCTATCGCTGTATTTCTTGTGGGAAAAACAGAAGGGACATGAAAGGGAGGGTCTCATCCATGACCAAGGGAGGGTCTCATCCATGACCAAGGGAATGGAGGGGAGAAAGCAAGACGTGCTGCAGGGACGTCTGGTTCCGAGGAGCAGGAAATCTTTCACTGCCAGACATCCTGACCTCTATGATGTGCAGCATCTGAGTGCTCCTCCCATCCTTGTGTCTGGAGCATGAATGGACTCCAATGCCCTCCCACTCTGCTGACGTGGTTTGGTGAGTACCCAGTTACTTTCCTTCCTCTCTGCTGAACTACCAGCAGGCAGAAACATAACGACAGCGGTTCCTTTTTGGCAATGCAGAGCACAGGAGGCCATAGTCCAGTGAAGAATCAGTGCAAGAAAGGAAAGGAGTGGATGGAAAAGGAGATAAGAGCAGGTGAAGATGGACTGAACAGACCTAATTTCGGGTGTGAGGGAGAATAAGACTAATTGGAGCAGGAAAATACAACTTGAGTCAGAGTATTTTTCATTTCTCCAGGATTCTCGAAGATATCGAGACCTTGCATCTCATTGCACCCTAACCCAAGTGGCTTACGTGGCTGGGAATGTAATGCACACCTACAGCTGTCCGCTTTTTTGAGCACATATGCAGGAGTCACACCTGCACATGCACTGTGAACATTCCCACTTGCACAGCAGGGCAAAGGCAAAGGGCGTGCAAATACCACCCACATCTCCGCGGGACTGTGCAAGATGACACRTGGACACACATGTATTTTTAAGCATGCTTCTGGCCACCTTTGTGCCATAGTTTGGAAAACAAGGCTTCCATCTTCCCAGCTTCCTGAGGGACGTAGGCTCAGTCTGCAGAGGGATGCAGAAAGGAGCAAAAATCCGTCAGCCTCTGGCAGTGGGATGTGAGGGCTCCGTTTGGCTGTTCTCACCAAAATGTGCTACGAAGTCTGCAATAGACCCACATGCTTAGTCCAGGAACGTCTCTGGTCCACATCCCAACAACCCTCTGCACCCCACCCCGGTGAGTGGATGTCAGTGCCTGGATCCCTCAAGCACGGCCTTCATCATCTCCTCTCTCGGAGCTCACAGAGACGGACTGTTGCAAGGAGCACAACTGCTCCACTGCCACATCAGATCCCCGACCCACTGCTCCCCTGGGGCCCTGCATCCCGAATCACAACATTAGAGCAGCCCCCAGTGTCCGATGCAGCAAGYGCAGTATTTAGACACCCATCCCTGCCTTCAGACCTTCTGGGGCAGTATAATGTGCCCCCTGCACTCCTTGGTGTGGCTGCAGAGGCAAGCACTGGCGTGTACAGATGGTTGTCCTGTTCCTGCCATGCAGCCAAGACACAACAAAACAGGAGGATGGGAAAGCATGGCTTTTATATTTAAAAACTTGATAATGAAGTCTAGAGTGGTGCTGGGAGAGCAGGGCACTTGTGATAGAGAGCCAGACCTGCGGATGAATGGTACGAGATATTATCATGCCAGTCATGCACCCTTGTCAACGTGTGGTGCCCGGAGGTCCACCAGCCGTAGGACCAACTGCATCCTCTATCTGTAGGCACATGTCTGCCAAGTGTGAAGCTCATATGCTGAGATTTACAGACTGGAGAGGTCTTTGGTAGAGCCATGGGGGTCTTCAAGGCCTTGTATGGTTGTGGTTTTATTTTCAGCAGGCCTGGAAGGAAACATGAACCCTACAAAGCACTGGGCAGATCTGGATTTACCCATGCCTAGTATTTGTCAGTTTTCAACTTGCACTTTGCAATTCCATGCAGTCATTTTGCCCCACACATCCTCTCATCACAGGCTCATAAACCCTTCCCTTCATGGAAAGAGCAGCTGCCGATTTCAAGCTGGGAGCTACTCCCTCCATAATCCTCTCATCCATAGGTCCYCCCACCAGAATGTCTGGGCTCCTGAGCATAAGTCTCTTCTCCTGGTAACTCTGCCACAATGCCACTCACCCCAGTGCCTCTCTTCAAACTCTCCAAACAGCCATGTGGCCTCAAAATTCATCTGAACCCGAGTAGGTACAAAACTAACACCCAAGACACAGACAGTGCCCCCATAGTCACGCTCCCCAGGGATTGCCTACCTCAACACGGTCCCATCTCACTGGGCCTCCACCAACTCCATGCTCAGCGCTCGGACAAGGCGGGTTCTGCTCCCTTTGGCACAGATGACAGGATGTCCTGCAGCTTTTTGGAAATTAGACCATCTCCTCTACTGCCCAGACATTATTCAGGAGCTTGAAGGTGAAGCAGCCTCCTTGAGATTCAGCAGCCTCTGATGGAAGTGGCTGATCAGCTTCCAGCAGTTATGAGGAGGGCTCAATTAGCGCAAGCATCCCACAGAGCCAAGCAGTGGTGATGCAAACAGCTCAGATATGTCAGGGGAATCCGTGTCGTTTGCTCACCGGCCACACACTGTGCCGACCTGGGGACAGCCGGGATCCAGGAGCGGAGTGAAGCAGGTCTGCAGATTGCTTGTCCTGGAGGACAAAAAAAGAAAAAAAAAAAAAAAAAAGAAAAAAAAAANAAAAAAAAAAAAGAAAAAAAAAAGAAAAAACCCTGGATACTCTGGTGTCCTCTATGCGAGTGCATTCCCAAGGACAACCACTGGCTTTCAGTGTGCTGCACTGTGCCAAAACCCATCACGAGCGGCACATTGCAGCACGATAGCAGGGCTGCGGGCAGCCCGGAGCCACCGAGCAGCGCACGAGCCCAGAGCCTGGAACATCCCGCSAGGATGAAGCTGGTCCTGTGATGGGAAGGCAGGAGGGAACGCTCAGGTGACCCTCCTCCCCGTTGCCGGCAGGGCTGTGCAGGTTACTCCAGCTGCTGCCTAGCTCTGAGCTTTAGCAATTGCTGCCTCGTTTCCTTTTCAGGGCATCAGCCTCAGAACTTGCCACTTCTCCTCCAGGAGAAGCAAAAACTCTTCAAGTTTATCTCAAGTTTATCACTTGGAATTTAGCTTTTTTTACTTGTTTGTTTTTTCTTTTTGGAATGACTCCTGAGCAGAGCAAACTTCAGTTTCTGTAGATGGATGTAGAGGGGCCAGTTCTCTGAGGTGCTGAGGCTTTGACTTGTTATTCAACAGATGCAAGAAGTGGAACCACCGAGGCAGAGCAGGAGCCACAGGGCTGCCTGGTTACCCACACACTGCCCATGTCTCAAGAGGAAACCAGGCAATAAACTACTCAGCTCCAGCACCTATAAGTAGCTTCTTGCTCTTCCACGTGCCACCTGGGCTTGTTCCTGCACTGAGTGTGCCACGAACCTCTCCTTGTGCCTCAGAGAGTGCCATGCTTTTGGAAGCACTGCTTGGAAACCCTTGCATGCTTCAGTTCTCCCTGGGGGCTGAGCTCTCTGCTCCACACAGGAGATTTGGACAAGTGATAGTGAACAGCAGTTTGCCCATGTCTGAGAGATGAACACGTGTCYTTGTGGTAGTCCTTATATCCCAGGAAAACACTGTGAGGGGTGCWGGGAAAAAGGGGGTTCTCAAAAGCAAGAGCATCCACTCCCTGAGGATTTCCATCCCTGTATTAGAGGGGCCAAAGCATCTGCGGAAGAGAGAGCCCAAAAATGCTTGAAATTCCCGAAGACCATTCATGGCTTTGGGACCTGGGGCACGTGGGTTTCTCCTCACCTTAACTGCGGGGACCTTAAGCCCCCTACAATGAAGTGTGGGCATTGCTGGCCGCCCCTAGATGGGGAAAACTTGCACGACTTTGCCGTCTCCAGCCCTAGGACTCCCCGTTTTTGCTCCTTGTGTGGCCAYGGAGCATGGTGGCCTCTCACCGAGTGCAAGGGCCGTTATCAATAACAGGAAACAAAATTGTCAGGAGAGGCAGGAGGTAGAGAGASACCCAGAGAGAAAGGAAGCGGTTAGAAAGCAGTCGCTTCCAGTTCTGCTGCAAGAGAGCCTGCACCCACACACCGCTGGGCTTGAGGGAAACAGCGCCGGCTTTCCGCAGCCTTATCTGCTCTGGGATCAGCAGGGAGTTTTCCATAAAGAACACACAAATTGTCTCCTGGCCTGTAAGAACAGCCAGAAAAGAGCGAATAAACTAGGGATGGTTAAAAATAGCCGGTGCCTGGTGCAGAAATAGGTGCTCATAGAGCAGTGAGTCAAACAGATACTGAATTTGTCACTCCACCGGGGCTAATTTTCTCAAACTTTCTAAAAACAGATCGAGCATGTGACACTGACTSCACTGTGTACCTAAACCTGACCACAGGACAAATCTGTGAATATGTATATGGAGGGCCAAAGGCCTGTGCAAGCCAAGGAGGATTTTTGGGCAGCTTCTGCTTGAAGTCTAGGACATTAGAATGCACTGAAATTTTCTGAAAGATTTTCCCTGTGCAATGAAGTCAATGAAAGAGCTTGGCCCTTCCCTTTCAGTTGCTAGCTGGGCTGCTTGCTGCTGGACAGGAGGCACCTCTTCTTCATGTGGACACTTGCATAACCCTAGTGGCCTCTTCCTCTTTTGCTGGGCAAACCGTGGAGTTGAGGACTGATAGATCTTCAAATTAATGCCCTGATTTCAAATCCTTCCATTATGGTTTTTGTTTGCTTGTTTGCTTTGTTTTATTTTTTTTCCAGATTCCTTAAAAGTGCCAGAGTATTGCCAAGCAGAGGGGACAGCCGATAGGAAAAAGCTTGCTACAACTGCAAAGGTGAATCCAATGCCATGTTCCCCTGMAGAGTCCTCATGATGCTCCTTGGGCACAGCAAGAGGTTCAGTCCGCTGACTCCAGATCTCTCTAAGACACTTCTGTCTGGACAAGGCCTACTGTGAGATCACGGGAGATAAATCTAAAACGCACATGATGCTGATTCTCTAAACTCAAGTCTTCAAGTGTACTTTAGCACTAAGGGGCCAATATCTTCATGTAGCACACACAGTACACTGGAACATCTCCCCTTGCTCTTAGAGGAGATCCCTGTGTCATTGYGCACCATGCAAGAGCGAGAGGCGGATGTGATCTCCAGGTCTGGAGGAGGAACTCGCTGTGCGTCGGGCAGGATGCAGCCAGAGGGCAGCAACACTAGAGAAATAGGCCACTCTGTACAAAGCAGCTTCCCCTGAGATGCTGCTGGCCGCGGCGCAGAGCGCGCCAGCCTCGCCAAGGCAGAGCAGCGCGTGCGTGCRGCCACACAAGCCTGTCTGCTCTTGCAAGACATTCCGGAGAGCGTTCCTGGCCTGAGAACATCAGCACGTCTTGGTGCTAGGCCATGCATTCCTTCCGCTAACCGGTGCCTCCTTGCTTCCCTTCCAACCCACTGGCCTCCCCCGGCCTCCGATTTCAGCCCTGGGAGGAGGCAGCACACAGAGTCTCTCTTACTCTCCAGACATCAGGGGTTATCCTCTCAGCTCATTGACCTGGCACCCCAAATGTTTTAGATATAGAGGAAATGCTAAGAAACTGTGAGCTTTATAAACTGTTTTCCTTCTCTAGCCTCCTTGAGGCTAAAGTGTGCCCAAGCTGTTCCCAGACAGGGGCCACCTTTCCTGTCAGAAGTCACGGATAACAGAAAACGGAGCTGCATGGCTTTGGATACTAGAGGATAAATTGAAGCAGCTGCTAGTGATGCTGGTGTCCCTGATGAAGCACAGGCATTGGATTTTTTTGCCCTAGAAAGCTTTGCTCTCCAATCCCTGTATGAACTGCAGTGTTTGGTTGCAGATCTCTTCTTCACCCATGGCCAAAGCACACCTTCTCCCAGCACACAGCTCCTGCCCAGGACTAAGGACAAGTGGTGGCCCAGCTTGGGGTGTGCAGCAACCCTAGATAAGGGGCTCAATTCCTTACCTGAGATTGCCTTGCACACTGGGAGAGCCAGTCTCTGATAAAGGTCTCTGATAAAGGCCTCAGCTGCTCCTGCATCCATCTTGCCTCTTCCTCTATGAGATGTCCAAGAAGGAAGGACTTATTACCCTGGTGAGGAGCAGGGCTGGCTACGTCCTGGGACCAGGCTTCGCTCAGACGAGTTCTCTGTTCCAGCAGTGCTGGAAGGGCTGCTTACAAAACAGGAAACCCTTTGACCAGCAGAAAGCAGCAAAACATTCCCTTGCTCCTCAGTGTTTGTTGTTTTAGGCTCTTGCAGCCAGGCTGCTCAAGCTGAACTGTAACCCAGCTGGTGCTCTCAAGCCTTGGGAGAAGTCCATCCTGGACCACGGGGCCGGCCCAGCCAGCCCCCTGGCTCTTTGGGAGACACCTCCAGCCTCTGGAGCCAGCGCAGACAATTCTCCCAGCCAGTCTGGACACACTGGCTGACATCCAAATGTCACAGGCAGTGGTGCCACCTGCACCACCCGCAGGGAGAAGCAGCGAGAGAAGCAGGACAGCGTGGCTTCATGGCTTGGCTGCTGAGCTCACTGCTAATGACAGCCCAGGAAGAGAATTATGAGGCTTTGTGATGCTTCCCACAGTCCCCGTTACTGGGATGTCTCACAGCTTCCCTGTCTGCCCTCCCTCCCTCACCCCAGGCTGTGGAGCAGCTCTCCTTCCACATGCAGGAAGGGTAAAACCAGGCAGGGCTCATGTGGCAGCTCCCAGCTGGGCCACAACCATGAAAATAGCTTCTGTCAATCCTGTAGTATTAACCAGCTCTCCAAGTCTGGCACCTGTGAAKATCTTCAGACCTCATGATCCCTCCTACCCAGACTCTCAGGGTAGGACTTCCATTTCCATCAGCATTCCTCTTGGGACACTTTGCCTTTGGGCAAAGAGTGTTGAGCTCTGGGGCACTTTGCAAGACCCTGTGATGGGATCTTGGCCACAACTTGTGCAGCAGAGGCTCAGGCTGAAGAGACCTCACAGGGCTCTGAAGCAGAACGCTTGGCAGGCGCTGATGAAGGGTCTGTTCCTGCATCCCTCGGGGAATGCTTCACCTGTGACCCAGGACTGCACCACCAGCTGGGTGACGCAAAGCTTGTGTAATGAAACCCTTTAACTGTCACCATAGTGAGGCCAGCACTCATGGCCTGGCTCAGACCCAAGAAGCAGCTTCTGAAAGGGAAAAGCCAGACCTGCAATCCTGCTTCTGCTGCTGACCTGAGCTGCCTCTGCAAACCATGGTGGGCACATGMAACCCATGGCTGCAAGTGGTGGAGGTTGGGACAGTGCCATCCCTAAATGAACATCACCCTGGGAAGGGCAGCCGTAGGGCTGAGCTGGAGAGAGGAGACCCAGGGTAAGGGTCCAATGGTGGTTCCTGCACCTGAAAAGGAACCGAATTACCTTCTTTCAGAGGATGACCCTGGAAAGTAGCCAGCACAACAGGCAGCCAAAGAGACAGACTCGTGCTAGGTTTGGCTCCAGGTGCTGCAGGGAAAATCSCAGGAGCTCTGAAATGAAGCAGGCTCTGCCAAGCCAGGGGGCACGAACTGCGGGGCAGGGCCAGCAGYGTGTGGCACTGCCCACGGGCAGGCACTGCTCCCAGTGCTGAAGGCTCAGCTCTGTCCGTACACAGCACCATCCTGCCACCATTCCCTGCCTCTGGGGTCCTGCAGGCAACGCCGCGCCATGCGGAGGAGTGCAAGGAGCCGGAATTGGGCACCCGCRGGGCAGCACGGGCTCCGTACGCTGGCAGGGCTGGTGCTGCTGAACGCAGCCAACTGTGTGCAGGGGCTGGGCTCTCGGAGAGGACGTGGAGAGGGAATGCACCTGGGCCCTTGCCCTGCCTTCCCTCTGGGCTACTGCTAGCCTGGGGCTAGGGGTGGGGAGGACCCACCTTTACGCTCTGAAAAAGAGAACMTTCTCCCCAAAACAAAGCCCTTTGTATGCAAATGCAGCCATCTGATAGGCTTATTTTTGCACAGGAAGCTTTCAACCAAAGGGGCTGGGCTTGTTTCATTTTCAAAACTCTCATTTTCAGGAGAGTTTCTCATGATGGGATTTGGAAGCACAGCCTCTTTGTGTATTTGGARGCCGTGCTTTTGCATAGCTGGTGAGCATGGAGGCATCAGCCAGGGGTTTCTCCTGCTCCTTCAGCACTGTCTGGTCTGGACTGAGCCAATGTGTCTCCTACTACTCGTCTTTTCYCTCCAAAGACAACTTCAAAAGTGCAGAGCATCTGGTGGCTATAATGGGAAGACTTAAACCTTRAACCTGCAGCAAAAACAAAGCCCTTTTGGGACTGAAAAGGGGCAAGTGCAAAAGAGGCGAAGTCTCTTTCAGACGCCACATTTTAGACGTTTGATCCCACTGCTCCCACATGGGCATAAGGAGGCTAATCCTTCCAGCAGTGTAACAAAAGCTTGTAGACATCTCCATGCATCTGGTCCCTCCTCCGTGGTGTCCTGCAGTGGTTGGGAGAGACGCTGGGCAAGCCCAGGCGGGCCTCGCTCGAGGACCAGCCCAGACGTGAGCGCCAGGGCCAAGCACAAGCCGCAGCAAACGGCGAGTGAGTGGAAGCGCGCGGAGGAGGCAGCGCGCGCGCCCGGCTCGCGGGGACGCCCCGTGGACCTCTGCRGGGGATGCCCACCAGGAGAGGTACGGGTCCCGTTCCTTGTGTTCGGGTGTGGGTTTGAAGCAGGGGTACGTGCGGTGCGGAAAGGGCTCTGGATCTGTCTGGGGAAAGTCAAAGCATGAATGCACTCAGGTACGGAGCGGGCAGAACCAACACGTAGCCTCTGCAGAGCACAGGACAGCCTCAGTGCATGTGAGATAAGCTTGGGTGGGCTGTGCCTGCATGGTCCGGGGGGGAAAGGAGGGGATGTATCACATCTTCCATGGTATATTGAGGGGTAAGGAAGCATCGAGCGCCTGTTGTGGTTGCACTGCCAGCAACACACCCTCCTCGGCTATGCGGAGCAGTTCTTCTGGAGGCACCGGGCACCGTTTCTGCCAGCCCGTGCCAGCTCTGTGCTGGCGCTTCCCTGGTGCTGGGCCCGTGGGGCTGCGCGGCGTGTCCCCCACAGCCTCTCAGAATGCCGGCAATGGGATGTGGGCATTTCAGACCATTCAGACGTTGCTGCAGTTCTGCTTGCAGAGAGTATGAGCCGCTTTCCACAAACCCTTCCCAGTGGCCAGAAGATGACTGCTGAGCCTGCTCCGCCGCAGGGCATTCACCCACACCCCAGGAGCATGGAGCAGGTCTGCCCGGCTATACCGGCTTGCTGGGCGTGCTCTGAGCTACCTGCTCTTCCCGGGGTTCCCAGGTTCACAGCCGCAGGCAGCACTGGCCTGGCTGTCACGTCGTGTCCGTCATCTGCAAGGAGGGGAAAGCACAGAAGGTCACTGCAGCGCCAGGGTTGTTCCTGCACCTCTTTGCTCTCCCAGCAGCCAGGGCAGCACCAGAGTGCCCAGCTCTGAGCACAGCCCTGCTCTGCAGAACGGGCATCTGTGCCCCTTCAGCTGCACTGCTGGATTACGTGCAGGGAGCTTGTCTCCCTCTGGAGTGGATTTGAATGCATGSGATAAGAGGCGGGCAGCTGTGCTGGTGGGACTCTGGGGTTAAAGAGCCACCAAGAGGTGGAGGAAGAGCATCCCATTATCCTGAAATCTGTGAGTTGTGCTGTGCTGCTGACCGGAGCCTTGCTAATGGGAAGGTCGCAGCAGCATCCAGCCCCTCCAAGGGCTCTGGGACAGCTTGTTCCCTTCTCACAGCCCCAGGTAGCCCTCGAACCTTGCGGTGGCAGCAGGCTGAAGTCACGGCGTGGGGAAATGTGCAGTGCTGGTGGGCAAAAGGAAGGGATGGGCATCATAAGGACTTTGTTTCTGGGAAAAGGCAGGACAGGAGCCCGAGCAAGTGCTTTCAGCCCAGTCCGCAGAGCGAGTCCTCTATCTTTTCGAATTGCTGGGCTTTCAGTGACACAAGCTCCTGGCAGAGCATCAGGGCCTGCCCGGGGAGCAGTGGCGGTGCTCATGCAGGAKGACAGGAGGGTTGTACTCCCGCATTCAGGCACAAGGTCCCCTGCGTTTTCCTGGTGTCACTACTGGTGCAGGGCCTGGTCAAGGCTGTCACCTCGCGTCACCTCACCCTCTCTGTGTGACAGGCATTCCTCCTGAGGCTATAAGGGTTTCCTTGGGCCCTCCCAGGCCCTGCACTTGCTTCAAGAGCATCGCCTGCTGCCTGGCACCACATGCAGCCCGGGGCAGACTCTGGCACTCGGGGATACCCCTCGAAGACTCCCCMGTATCTTAGGCACCAGCAGAGCTGCCCAGCTGCATGCTCATCTCCTCCCTTTACCCAAGCTGGTGCTTCCAGCACAGGTTCCTTATTTCCTCCAAGCATGAYGAGTAATGCTCAAGTCTCGGAGATGCCCCAGCAGGGACAAGCCCCRTGCCACCAGCTCCATGCCCAAGGCACTTCACATACAGGCTGGTATATGGAGTGCCAACACAAACCTGAGGGTGACTCTGTTTTGCCCTAAGTTTAGCACTTCCCAGTGGGATTACCTGGAGTGATGTCAGACAGGGTCTGTACTGCTGATTTGTACCTGTCCCACAATGCAAGCAAGACATCACAGCGATGGGCTGCGATCAGAGCTCTCCCTTTCTCACCTCCGCTCCAGACTGGATGTAGCCTAGTTCCTGGCACAGGGATAATCTCCCAGCCTGGGGCTCCCTCCCTTACAGGAGACCAGGACGTGGCTTGCCAGGTTCTGCTGTACCAGCTCAGCCCAGCACCGCTTTCAAACGCCCAGTTTGCCAGGCACTCCCCCATCCCCCTGCTCCACGTGGTGAAGCCTTTGCTGCTTCACGGAAAATGCGATGACTCGGCAGCCCCTGAGTTTCCAGGCCTGGTTCCAGCTGCTGGGTGGAGAAAACTTCTGAAGTTGTTTTTGTGTCTGGCACAAATGAAGGCTTCACTGTCAGGGGGACCGAAGRGGGGTTCTGGCACCCCAGCTGTAGGCGAGCTCGTTCTGTGTCTTTGCCTGTGATGGGCAGTGTCACTAGGGTGGCCATGCGGAGAGGAGCACTACCGTATAATGACTGGCTTCTTCTGTCCAGCATGGGAGGCTGAACCTCGCGGCGCCAGGGACAATGCCTGGGTTTGGCTCCAAGTAGCAATCCAGGCTGGTTGCCACCACAGGCACAGCCTGAAGTCCTTGAGCTCGGCTCCAGCTCAGAGCAGAACAGCTGCCTCAGTGTGGGCAGGAATGAGAGCAGGGATGCCACAGCCAYGTCCCAAGGGTCATGCCATGGTACGTGCGCTGCGCTGCACCATCAGCAGCACAAACGGGCTGAAAAAGCAATGGGGCTGCTGCTGGCGGAGCAGCGGCTGGTGGTCAGTGCCAGCAGGCAGCAAGGGCAAGGCACGGTGCCTGGGCATCCAACCGGCCAGCGCTCGTGCCAGCCACAGGGTAACGTCTCCTCCTGCCCAGAGAAGCGCGGGGCATCTGCACAGCGTGGCTGAAGGCTCCCATGAGGATGGAGCCTCCTGGCTCCAGAACCAGGATGGATGCTGGTTCTGCTCTGCTCACCAGCCTGAAGGCTGCGGAGGGTAGGAGGGGTCCTTTGGTGCTTGGGCAGTGCTCTGAGGAGCTACCCTGGTGGTAGAGTTGCATCCCCAGCACAGGGAGTTGGCAGCTGAAATTGTTTGCCGACAAGCTCCTGGTATGGCATCATCTACCAGCTTCCTTGGCTTCTCCATCCCACCAAGCCAGGATGGCATATGTTCCCATTTGCTCTCTCCACCGTTGGACACCTTTGCCTGTGTGTCACAACACTTCCACTGAGCCTAAATACGAGGCTCTTACAGTGTGGCCACAAGACGACAGAAAAGCCTGTGGTCCAAAAGGCAGCGATTCCCTCATCCTTGTGCTCTGTAACATTCCCAGATTTGCCGGTGAAGCATGGGTGTGCACTCCACAACGTGGCCAGCATCGGCATCAGCACAGTGTGTCCTGAGCTACAAGCTCTAGCAGCAATGTGATGGCACTGCCGGATGCTCAGGGTACACTGGAGCATGGGACACTGCTGATGTGAGGGCAGGGAAGGGGTTTAAGCCGCAGGGATGAAGCCTAGCTGACCAGCCCTCAGATCTGTGCTAAACTGTCTGGAAACAGTCCGAGCTGATACTCAGTCTGAGCTTCCAGCCCCTGCCAGTGTCCAGTCCTAAGCCTTTCATCCTAGGGTGCAGGACACCAAAGGGCTGGGATGCGAAACCCTTGGAGACCTACAGAAATACTCTTGGCTCAGCTAAGGCAACCAGACGCSCTGTACCCTAAAGCAGCTGAGATCTGTTGGCAGGTGTGGTGAGGACGGAGCGAGGGATCAGGCCAGAGAGGCTGGTCCGATGCTGACRTGGTCTCACAGTTGCCTGCAGTGCAGAAGTGTGGCTGAGAGGTTGGTGTCAGGAGCATTTGGGCTGCAAATAGGTGAAGCYGGAGGAGGTAGGCACATGTAGGGAACTTGTGCAAGCTCAGCTTGCTCCCCAGCTGAGCTGGACAGGCTCAGCCCAGCTGGCATTTCCTAGGACTGCAGTGAAT
Organism: Nothoprocta perdicaria; assembly: GCF_003342845.1. Taxonomy (NCBI): domain Eukaryota; kingdom Metazoa; phylum Chordata; class Aves; order Tinamiformes; family Tinamidae; genus Nothoprocta; species Nothoprocta perdicaria. Next base: position 984,389 of record NW_020456276.1, on the reverse strand, counting down.
GAGGCTTGTCCTCCTTCTGGAGGACCTTCTGGAGCTTTTTGGTGTGCTTTGAAGCTAGATAAGTCCAATCTGGACTCTTTGGCTAGGGAAAATCTCCCCCAAATCCAAATCCTGCCTGCTGGGATGAGAGTCAACAATTTATTTGCAAAGGCATTTGGGGGCATGCCAGCTGTAACCTCCAGGATCCCACGCTGGGGCCTCAGGATAAACCTGGCAAGTCCTCACTGCAATGAGGAACTTATACCTCCTCTCAACTGCCTGCAACCTCTCTGCTCTGGAGAGAGATCGTTTAAAACATCCTCCAGCCCACTGCAGGCCGCAGCAGCCTCCTCATGAGCCTCCCTCTGCTGCAGCCCACGGAAGGAACCTCTCTCCCCATCCCTGTGAGTAGCTGGAGGACATAACCTCCAGTATCTATGAGCATCTGCTGTGCACCCAGCTATCTTCTCGTGAGTCAGAGACTGGTCTTCCAGTCACTTCTAAATTCAGCAGCAGCAGCAATGGTGTCTCCAGGCAGGGTTTTTACCCTGCACTTCCATCTCTTAAGYATATGCATCTCTTGAATATTTACATTCATCCCCTCTGGAGCTACCTACACTAAAGCCAAGACTATGCCTTGTGCTCCCAGCTGAGCAGGGCCCAGAGCAACTGTTCATGGCCCAGTCACAATACAGAGCTCCTGGGATACTAGGTGTTYTTTGAATGGCCCTATGTCAACTGTGTTACGTTTGAACATTTGAGTTATGAATAGCAGGGATGCAAGGTGATAAATACCATTGGGACGAGCAGCAAGTCCCAGGCTCTTTTACCCACCCCTGCTTGGAAGTGTTTGGATGGTCCCTGCATGTTCTACTGCTGCTGGACGACAGGCTTGAAAGGAGTCAAGTCCAAGCAATGTCCCAAACTCACGCGAGTGACAAGGATGACAGAGGCAGGGCTGACCCTGTCGGGGATCAGGATCCCTGTGGCCACCCCTGCGTTTGGCTGCCCTCAGGTTGCTCCTGTCTGGGCCATGGTATCTCTGCAGAGACCTGGTGTTGACCAAGGACAAGGACTCCTACCACCATTGCCATAGTGCCAGGACCTGGGAAACACTGTTTCCTACAGGCAAAGAGAAGCCACATGCCTTGTCCTCTTTTCCACCTGATCCCATCAACCTGGGGGTTGTCAGGAGTTTTGGGGCATGGATTCAGGGTTGGAGAGTGGTCACAGTCTGATGCATTTTTAATGGTTGCCCCTCTATATTGTCTTTGCTTTCGCTTACTCACTAGGGACTTCCTAAAGCCTTGGCCCAGGAGATTTGCTTCCTGGGGACAAGTCTGGCCCTCACAGGTCCCATTTGACTAATCCCAGAGTTTCCGTGGGAGGGAATCCCAACAATCTCATTGGTGGATGAGTCCCTATGGGATCCCACCCTAGCAGGCCTATGGGCTCACAGAGTCTGGCCTGGCTCTAACAACTGCCCTTTGTGGCTGTGCTGGCTACCACGACACCCTCCCATGCCCACACCGGCTGTCCTGGCTTCCTCAATAGCTGCATCACTGAACCCTTTCCAACACTGCCCCAGATCTGCAGCGCTGATGTGAAGCCAGCGGCATCTCCGCCTGAATCCRGGCTGGCAAGGAGCCGCGCGCTGCGCAGAGGCCACCCACGGCCACGGCCACGCGGTGCTGCGCGCGGGGGGACGGCAGCGGGGCACAGCGCAGCCCCTGCAGCCCCRGGGCACACGTGGCACCGCTCAGACCCAGCCAGTGCCTCAATCCGGGCACACTGCGGGCGCTTCTGCACCCATGGGACACAGCGCACACAAAAGGCTCGCAGCGTGCACAGCTACCATCTGCACAGCAGCAGTGCGGYGTGCAGGCACGTGTCCCCCACGTCACCAGGCACGGCCAGAGCTCGCGTTCGCTACCAGAATCACGCACTAACACACAGAGTTAAAGGATATATGGATGCGCTGGGGACAGAGGCAGTGGGCAAGGTGCACGGCACCCTGTGTCTGCAGACCCTCGTGCAGATGCCTGCTCCTTACGCAGGGACGCAGTTGCTGGAGGCTGTGTCCACCTACCTCACTCTGAGGGCTGCTCCGGGCCCTCCCTTCCAGCTCCCAGCCGCCATCCATCATTCTCTGTCTCCTCCCCTCTCTGCACCAGCTCCCACAACCCCGCAGAGACTCCTGACAGTCAGACAGGGCTCCAGCCTTGCAGACACCCAGCAGCAGTAACCCCCTTGCATCTTCCAAGCCCCCCGCTAGCAACCAGCTCTCTAACCACAGCGCTGGCACAACAACAACCACGGRGCGGCCGCGGCGGGATGTAGACCCGCAGGAACAATAGCAAATGCTTGCAAGARGACGCACACACGCTGGACTTCTCCCAGCCCGGAGGCGCACTCTGCCTCTGCCCGGGGACAGCTGGCGACGTGCAGCACGCTGGCATGCGGCACCGGCTCCCCCTGACACCACCCTGTCACCTGAGCCTGTGGGGACACAGCCCCTCCGTGCAATGGGAGCAGGGGCCAGCAGGGCACAGGCACCGCTGAGAAGCTCCCGCCCGACTTTCTCTTCCTTCATCCTGCAGCTGCCCCAGTGCCAATGCAACTCCTGCTGCTGCCGTTGTTCGTCCTGTGGCACCTCGGAACCCAGGCACAGGTAAGCCCGTGTTTCTTGAACCCCTTGTTTGTCCATGCAGGGTCTTGGCTCAGCATTCACTGGCAGCAAGGGGCTYACATGGTTCTATCCCACTGAGGAATGACGGCATATTTCTGGGCTGCCTCTCCAGCCACGCAGCTGCACCAAATTAGCAACGTTTGCAATTACAAGCTGACTCTCTCCTCTGCTTCCCCCTCACCCACTATGCCCTCCTGCCCCAGTGCCTGAGATCAGAGCTTGTTCTTGCTGCCAGAGCTCCACAGCTCCTCATCCCAGGAATTGGCTGGCTGCTGTTCCCTGCGGGTCTGGGTCCCCCTCACTCCCCTCCACACACACGCTCCCAAAGGCAGTCGGTGGAGGAGCCAGAAATGAGTCAGACGCCAGAGCTGAGGGAGAAATAACTACAGAAAGATGAGTGTTCCTTTGCGGTTTGTTGCTGGACAAGGAGCGGGCAAAGATATTTCCTTTAATGTGGAGGGAACTCGCCACAACTCAAAGCAGAGCACACCCTGCTCACACTGCTTGCTGGCAGGCTGTGAGTGTCCCCAAAGTTTGCTCAGCACCCAGCAAACTCTCTGGGAGATGACACTGCTGGACGCTCTGAACCTGTCAGGCCAAGTCGTGGTGGGGCAGCCTGCAGAGGATGGCAATGGACTGAGTTCTGGAGCCCTTCCAACGCCCTCCATGGTCATGGGAAAGGGGGTTGGGGGTGATGCACAGGGAATGAGATTGTTATGGCCTATCCTGAGCTCACACCCTACCTAGATCTTCCCCTGATACTCTGATAATTTTGATGTCTCTCACCGCGRGAGGTGCCCCATGCATGTCTGAAGACTGAGAAGCTATGCCCRTCTTCCTGCCTTGGCTAGGGGAGGGCTGTCACTGGAGATGACCTATGCTGCCCTGGGAAGACAAGGCCATACGTCCAGATGTCACGACTGGGTGTAACCTGTGCCCRGCCATCCCGACCCTTGGCCTGGCACAGGTCACCTGTCCTAGCCTTTAGCCTCAGTGTGGACCATCTCACCTCACCCCTCTTTCTCTTGATGACCTCAATCCCCTAGGGCGAGAGATGCAATCAGACTGCAGAGTTGGAAGGGCAGGATGCACCAAGTGATGGAGGTAAGTCAGATATGAGAGACACAAGGTACTACCTAGGATGTGGAGGGAGGTCTTGGTGCCCAGAAACTGTCAGGCAAACAGTTTTGGACCTAAGAGAGGCTTGGTAGATATTTTGCTTTAGACTCACTGCTTGTTGAAGCTGATTATGACCAGGGGACCTGGTTTCCTGGGCAGGGGCAAGGGAAAAGCCTTGTTTCTCCCAGCAGAGATGAACTCCAGAGTGGGCAGCATGTGGAGGATGGAAAAGGCATCCCCAGCACAGCTGTGGCCCATTCCAATGAGCACTGTCCCAGATGATGCACAGGCAACATGTAGGGCACTGAATGTGTCTGGATGTGTGGCCTTCTGAGAATGTGGTTGACAGAAAGTAGCTACGGTTGGATGAGCCGGGTCTTAGGGCTGGACGATGTGCCTGGCCTATTTTAGTATTAGYGTAGTTTTAACAGAGAAGCGAAGATGACTGGGAAATGGCAAATGGAGGAAGGCTATTCAGTTTATTGGCAGCCTAGGACCAGCAGGCAAACATGGGTGGAGAACTCTAACCTGTACGAAACAAGAAAGATCCCATAGTGGAAAACCCTCCTGGCCTTTGTGTGAAATTGCTCAAACTCTGTGCTGGCACAGTTCATCTGGATGCCTTTGGGAAGTGATTAGAAATTCCCTCAGCTCACCATCACCTCTCAGAAGGTGCTTTTTGGGGACCTATCTCCCTTTTTGCTGGCAGTCTAGTTGTCCTTCATCTCTTTGCACCATATCTGTGAAATAAAGTTCTCCTTAGCCTAGCAGCAAGCTCCAAACAACAGCACTATGTGAACCAGAAGTAATATACAGTTAGGAAAGCTTCAGGGCTCTCCAGCTTTGCAGGAAACCTGCACAAAACACCTGCACAGTCTGGAAGGTCTKCCTGATCCCAGGTTCACCCCACACTGCTGTCCCTCCGCCACATAAAGGCAGCCCCTGGCACACCTTTGGGGCAATGGCTGTGCTGGTTTAGAGCTTTCTTGTCCTCCCAGATCGCATGTAAGGCTGTTACAACACATTGCACATTATACATTTTAAGTGCTACTTATGCAGATTATCTATAATGCTTCCCGAAGGCTGAAATCAACAGAAAGAATGTAGTTAACAATATCGAGAAGTGGAGAGTAGGGGACAATCTGCCAACAGAGTGGTCTCCATCAGGGGTTTGGGAGTCCGATTGACCATATAGCAAGACAACACAGAAGCATGCAAGGGATAGACACGGGATGTGGAGGTGTCACCTTGCTGGTTTGGTCCTAACAAACAGGATCTGTCTCGTTCCTTTTTGTGTAGGCAGTCCCTGAGTAATTGTAAAGGCAGAGATCCAATGGTATTTTTGGCCACTGCCCCACCAATGAGATATATCCCTATATGCCACTTCCCATTCCCAGACGCCCTCTGTTTGGATGCCACAGTGCTGGCCCTGCAACCGCAGCACGCTGGTGATGCCACTGCAGCACTGARTGTCCTGCACTCGAGACCCTTTCTGGGCTGTGGTGCAGCCAAGTGCAGGACAAGTTCCAGGTCTGTTGTTCCCTGGCAGAGGATCTGGTTTATYCATATGCTGCAGGGGCCAAGGTTGCTCTCTGGGCTATCTCAGTCCATCTACAAGTTCAGAAAACATCTCCCTTGTCCCCAGACCCAGAAACCTTTCTGCTCTTCCCTGATGTCAGTGCCTGGGTCCCTCAAGGGCAGCCTTCAGGTCCCTGGTGTCAGGGCTCACAGAGCAGGTACTGCTGCAGGGAGAGTAACTGTCCCACCGCGATATCCACCCTATTCTCATGATGACCTTTGCTTCACCCCTGCAGCTGGGTCTAGAGCCCTTTGACATCTTTTGGGGGGCCCATACCAACCAAGGAAATACCGTAAGATGACAAGCAATGGATTATAACCATAAAAGACAGTATTTCTGCCACAAACCTGGGGTTGTCTGAGAATAGATTGGCCTGAAGTTGGACGCCTGTTTTTTTGTCCACCAGAAGAGATACTGTATGCTTAAGAGGGTCTGTTTCACATAATGTCTTTGASCTTCACTCCAAAGGGTTTTAAAACACTCTCGTGTTTTCCAAATGCTGTTGAGACCTCAGGGTGAGGGTCCGATGTGTCTGACGACAGTGGGTCAGGACACATGTGGAGGTAGCCTATGCCAAGAACTGCAGAGAAGTTTGGCGGACTGGAAGACCTGGCCCCACCCCYTGGATGCCCACCATATCTCTGTTGAATCCAGAAGTACCACAGCTTCCTGTTGAGGATTTTGGCTTTACCTCTGCAGGGACCCTTCTGAACCTCAGCGTGAGTGACCATGGCCGATCAGACTCTCTCCTTCTGTCCTGGGATGAGCCGGAGCGGGGTGTCGTGGGATATTCACTTGCCCTCTCTTCCCTGCGGCCRGACAAGATGCTGCAGAACAGATCAATTGGACCGAACAGCACCAATTTCTGGTTCCATGGGCTGACACCTGGCACGTCCTACAAAATTGACATGACAGCTACTCTTGCCTGCATGGGCATCACCAGCCAGACAGTCATTGGACAGACAAGTAAGAGATTCCCCAGAGACTGCAGAGTCAATGCATCTAAGTACTCTGACCTATCCTATCCTATCCTATCCTATCCTATCCTATCCCATGGAGGGTGAAAAGATTAGAACTATGTGGAAACCTGTGAATTCAAGGGGAGGTTGGCTCGTTCTTCATTTTCCTTTCATTTAGGGTCCTTTCCTGATACCTAGAGCCTATAGGTAGAAATTACTCTCTTATCCACGAGAAGGGAAGGTCCTGCCACTTCACCTTGCGCTAGCTAGACCATGTCTTCTCCTGGAATAATGCAACAAGTAACGAACCAAACCATGATGTGGACCCTGCAATAAGCTAAGGCATGGAAAAGGTTGTTCTTGGAGATCTAGAAGGAAATGCCAAGAAGCTGTGTCCCTTTCATGATTTTGGCACACYTCTGGCAATCACCTGCTTGTCCACTAGTCCTTGCTTTTGGCCTTTTCTGGCTAATGCCAAGGAACTGTGGAAAGAGCAGAGCTGATGAACCCACAGCTCAGATAAGGACATCAACCATTGCCTGATTCTTTCCCGAAGAACCTTGAGTACATTGGTGCAGGTGAAGGTGGAAAGCCTGCTAAGGAGGGCAGAGCAAAGGCAAAGGGTTGGCTGGGAGAACAGATGGGTAGAGGATGGTCTCAGACTGCTGTACTGACTGGGAATCCATGCAAGGAGAGCAGGGCTGACGTACAGTACAGAGCTTACAGCAAGGCAGTTGGCAGCATCTACAGGTCTAAGAAGAGGGCCCATGCACTGGGTGAGCTTGGAGGCAAGGGTTGCTGTCCTTGTCTTTCTCAGTACACMTCCAGGATGTTGTGCCTGGCAGAGTTTCCCTGCCCACTCTGAGGTGACTGTGGAGAGACTGATCTGATACCTGGGGGAGACCAGGGAAGCTGCCAGGCTCACACCAGCTCCCACACATACTGGCAGATCAGGCCTGTCAACGCAACGAGTAAATCCTGTCTGTGCCATGCTTGACCTAGGTCCATCACCTGTCCACAACCTGAGCCTGAGCAGCGATGGGAGCTCTGCAGTGCTGCGCGCCTCCTGGGAACATGCCGGCGGGCAGCTGGACGGCTACCACCTTGCCCTGTATCACAGCGACTCCCAGATTCTCGTGAGAAATGCATCCGTCCTGCCAAATGCCACCACATTCCTGTTTGATGGGTTGCTGCCTGGCAGCGAGTATGCCTTGAAAGTCAGCACACTGTCTGGAGCCAGCCAGGCCAGCACCAGTATCCGCCAGTGGACAGGTATGTGCCAGCCCAAGGTGTGAGGGGGGAAAGGGGTAGAGATTAGAATGCCTTGGCAGGAGAAATCCAGCACATGTGCCAGCTGGGCTGGCAGGGAGGAGGAGGAAGAATCCAGACACAGGTTGGGAAGTGTGCATAAACTGRGGAGCAGCTGGAAAGTTTTCACATTCCTACTGTAAGCTGAGGGATGTGGTAAGGGCCACCATTGCCCGATTTGTCAAGCCAAGGGGACAGACCTCCCACCTCCGTCCTGGTTTTGAAGAACAAGCTACTGTCCTCTATGTCCCCATGGGAGAGGGGCAGCATGAGGATCTTGGCAAACGGCCTCGGCTGCTGGGAGCTGCAGGAATGTTGCGTTATCCAGATTGCCACCCTCCTCTGCCCTGAGATCTAAGAAAAGCATGGAGGGACCCCAAGACCATTTGAGCTTGCCTGAGAAGGGATACAGGAGAGAAAGGCTGCAGCAAAATCCAGACAGACCTTCAGTCCTTGGACTGGAATGTAAAGTAGCTGTGGATAGAGGAGACCCTGGGGAGGGATAAGGGTCCTTGGAGCCCCCCAGAATTCTTCTGCAAATGCTGATTCTCACTGCCTCCTGCTTTTCCCTGCAGCACCCTCCATTCCCACACAGCTAAGGCTCACTCCAGGGTCCAGCACCAGCCTCTTTGCCTCCTGGGCTGGTGCTGGGGGAGCTGCCTGGCTGCACCTCACGCTCCGCGATCTGCTCACCCAAACGGTGACCAAGACCTTGTCAGCCAAGAGAGGYCTCACCAACTACACCTTCCAGCACCTGCAGCCTGGCACTCAGTACTGGTTGGGTCTCAGTGCCATGGCTGGGCCTTATTCCACAATGGGGCCGAATGCCACAGCCTGGACATGTGAGTATAGCAGACTTGGGTTAAGGAAGGGGAACTCAGTGGCCGTGGATCTGCTCAGAACAGTTATTGTGAACCAAGGGCTCAGGGGAGAGAGGAAAGTGTGGTCATAGCCTTGAGAGTGGATGCTGTCCTCAAATCCCCCTGGGTCCTGGAGTCCACTCTTTATACAAAGCCCCTTTTGTCCTTCTGGAAAAAAAAAAGTGTATCAACTTACTACTCTGAAGTGAAGATCTGACTCTGCCTTGGAGACACTGTCTATCTCTCTTGCCTTTTGTCCAGACTTTGAAAGTAACACTTTCCTGAAAGAGCTCTGGGTACAAAATGGCAATACATCTTCTTGGATTCTATCTGAAGTTAATCCAGAGTCTACCTCTGGGGCTCTAAGATAACAGACAAGAAGAGTGGGGAGGCAGGGAAGATGGGCAGCCTGTGAGGCTGGGACAAGCTGGAGAGCGCCATAGAGGAACAGGAGCACCAAGTTTCCTGGAACCATGGGTAGAAACAGGACTACAACACATACTTTGAAGGAAGACAGAGACAGCAGTCAGRGAGGGAACAGAGGGACAAGATGCAGAAGGAAAGCAGTCTCCAGCAGGTGATAAAATGAGGGCAGCACTCCCAGATCCCCAGCTGGTTGTCCCATTGAACTGCCCCCTTTGCCTTCACCCTCTGACCTCTGGCTGATGAGGACCCTGAGAAAGGGCAACTTCCATCAGCACTTTCTTGGTTKGCTGCCAACACAGCGTCCATTGCAACAGTTCTTGCTGCAGACTCATTTCCCAGACCTCCCCAGGCAACCACAGGTAAAATGAGGAGAGCAAACACAGCCTCTCAGACAGCACTGAATTCTTGCTGAAAGCCAAGAAAACATCGGCCTTCTGTAGGCTGCAAATTATGGAGATGACAAACTGAAAACCCAGGCCTGCTGTGCCCAGTGGCATTGCCAGGTGCACACCAAAATCTGAGGACCTGGGAGCTGCGAGATAGAAAGTCTCCAGCACTTTCCTGTTCGGCCTGTTAGTCCAGGAAGTTGTGGCCTGGAGCCTGCTCGCTGCTAATTCTGCAACTGGGATTTTGGAAGGTCTCCACACCCCCAGCTGGTTTGTTTCTGCTATGAACTGCCTACGACTACATCCCTGCAGTTGCTGTCATGACTCTGATTTCCCTAACTGAAAAGAAATGTCCTTGGTGCCAGACACTAAAGCTGGGGGCAGCCAGCAGTCCAATCCAGGCTAGTTCCCAGGAATATCAGCAAATTCTTGACAGGACACAAAAAAAAGATGAGAGGGRCATTTAGTAATTTCCTAGCAGGGATGCCAAGCTGATCTAATCTCCATGAACCAGGAATGGTTGCACTGCGAGTGAAAATAGTACGCTTCAATGGAGTGTTTAAGTCAGGCTTGTAGTGGTCTTGCAACTAAGGACCTCAGTGCTGGTAGGCAGTCCTTACACAAAGCAAGCCCTGCGAGGTTGGGGTTCAGAGCACCCTCTAATCCTGATGCACACAACGTGTCCCCTTCCCTTCCAGACCCACTGCGCCCTGGCAATGTGACGCTGAGCAGCGTGGAGGAGCAGAGCTCCTTGCAGGCTCACTGGAACATCCCAGCAGGAGAAAGAGACTTTTATCTGGTGACCCTGCAGGAGGAAGAGGAYGGTGCTCCAACAAGGAACATCTCCGTTGGAGGAGACAGCAGTCATGTCACCTTCCATGGGCTGAGGCCTGGGAAGCAATACTCAGTCCAGGTGACAGCAGTGGCTGGACCTTACTGGGCTTCTGAATACAGCCCAGCTGTCTGGACAAGTAAGCCGAAAGTCTAACACTTTTTTGAGGCTACCTCTGCCACTCCACAGAGGGGCCAAACTCTCCAATGCTGATGCCCAAAGGGGATCCCATGGGAAGGAAAGAGATGATTGCCGCAGCTAGCAGAGAAGGAGTTGTGCAGTGTGATGGCCCTGGCCTCAAGAACAGGTGTTGGTCAGAATGGCAAAACATTCCACACCACGGGTCCTCCTGGACTATGGATTTCAAGGCCCGTTGCAGACTCATGACAGATAGTGTCAGGCATTAATCAAGCCCTTATCATATTCAATAACCCTCAGGTTTAGCACTCAGCAAGCATCATGACAACTTCTCCTCCCTCAGCTCTGTCCATACTGAAGCATTGTCTGAACCTTTAGAGCAGACTGCCATCCCCCCTGTACCAATTTTCTCCTGAGTGAAGCTCAAAGTCACAAGCAGTTCCCATCTGGTTTTACCAAGGCAGGCAATGACTGGAGCAGGACTAGAAGCAGGAAGAACAGAGTGGGGAGGGACTCAGAAAAGTGAAATGGTCTCCTTGCAATTCTGGCTGCCTGTATTTCCTGGAGGAGACCACCACACCTTGCCATGAAGGGAAGCTGTCTGTCTCATACCTGCCCCTGGGACATGCATGATCCCATCTTTGTCCTTTCAGAGCCACTGCCACCATCCAGTGTGAGCCTCTGCAACCAGGGCAGCTCCTCCAGCCTGCTAGCCCGCTGGGAAAAGGCAATGGGAGAGGCATACATGCTGGTCCTCAGTCCCGTGGAGCTCCCTATGAAGAACAGCTCCCTTCTCAGGGGTGTCACCAACTTCACCTATGAGGGCCTTCACCCCGGAACCCTCTATAGCTTTGAGATCAGCACTGTGGCTGGCCCTTACACCTCTGCACCTCAGCGCATCACCAACTGGACGTGTGAGTACCACAGCCCCAGCCAGCCCCTGAGGTTCCAGTTRCATTCTGCTCTTCTCAGTGGTGTCATGCCTCAGCACGCCTCTCCTCCCATGCTATATTGGACCCAATGCTCCCCAGCCCTCAGTACCTTGGAGATGTAACTCCTCGCCACCACCACCCTCACTAGTGTGGGGGGTTTAGAAGGGGTGTGGGGACCTGTTCAGATCCCAGAGGCAGCCCAAGAGCTTGGACTTCCCAGAGTGGGGTTATTCCTAGTGAAGGACCTTCAGCCCAGCACATTGAASCTCTGTCAGGTGGCCCCGTCTGACCATAGCTGTGATTCTAGACTTTGCCTTTCCTAGATCCTTTGCCTCCAGAGCAGCTGACCCTCAGCAATCAAGGCCTCAGCACGTCTCTACAAGCTTCCTGGAAAGCAGCTTCTGCTGGCAGCACCGGCTACACTGGTTCTCTCTGGGAGACGAAAGCCCAGAGATGTGTCAGGAACGTGACAACAGGGAAGAGCCTGACAAATGTCACCTTTGAGGATCTCGTCCCTGGGCGACAGTATACCCTGGAAATGGTTGCCACAGCTGGGCCTTACAAATCCCCTATGCGATCWGCAACAGACTGGACATGTGAGTGCATAACCGCCACCGAGAAGGGCAGGATTCCCAGCTCAACCCTATTTCCAATTGCAATGACAATCTGGCTAGAAAGAGCAGAGGGTTTTCAGCATGGAATTAGAACAGAGTGGGGAACTGGAGGCAGGGATGGTTGGCAGAGGAAGGAAGAATGGAAGGACGAGCAGAGCCTTGTTCAGCCAGGTTGGAAACAAAAGGATATTCAGGAGGAGAAACCCATCACTGAATATCACCCAGAAAAAAAGACGGGAACTAGGTGCCATGTGTGCTGCAGAGTGGAAGTCTAGCCTGTTCTCGGGGTTTGGTTTATAGCACAAATGCCTAACCTAATTTGACCAGGAAGAAGCAGTCCAGGGTGCCCAGGATGAGGGCCTGCAGACATACAGCCCTTTCTGCCGGCAGCTCTGCACTCCCCAACTCCCCYGATGTTCCGCCTCTGGAGCAAGGAGCTCAAACTCATCCTAGGGCAAATATGGGGATCATAGTCCTGTCTCCTGAGTCAACCCAGCACCRCATCACTCGGCAGCAGTTCCCACCTCTACCACAGCTGCTTCTCATTGCCCGCATGTCTCTTCTTTCTCAGACCCCATGGCTCCGTCCGGTGTGACCCTGACCAATACCAGAAGCCCACTGGGACTCTCTGCCTTCTGGGACAAGGCTGCTGGTGATGTGGACCAGTTTCACCTCCAGCTCTACAGCAAGAACCTTCCGTCACAAAGGAACATCACAGTGGGGCCCAAAACACRGAATTTCACATTCCTGGGCCTGGCCCCTGGTATTCAATATTTCCTGAAGGTGACCGTCCTTGCTGGCCCATACAGATCTTCCTCCCACTTTGCGACYGAGTGGACATGTGAGTGAAGGGTGGCACCAGCCTGCTGCAGGGAGAGGGCACCATGGCACTGCCCACAAGCTTCACAGTGACRCAGATACAGCCAAGCCATCTCTGCAGGAGGGCTCTAGTGAGAGCTTATCCTTTAGTCTGGTGACAGAGGTGCAGGCTGGGTCCTGCCTTCCCCCATTGTTTTCCTCTGCCATCTCATGGATCCCTGTGCTATGTTTCCTCCTAGATCCATCATCGCTGGCTAACGTGAGCATACAGCCTGGCCGGAGACCCCAGGAGCTGCATGTGAGCTGGGTGGAGCCAGATGGTGGCAGAGAACACTTGGTACAGCTCTCGGTGGCTGAATCCCTGTCCATCATCAGGAATGTGTCTGTTCCCTATGGAGTCAACCACATTGACCTGGAGGGGCTGGTGCCAGGGTCCCAATACCGTGTGGAGATCTTCTCACAGGCTGGGCCTCATCGCAGCTCCTCCCAGACTGTCATCGGCTATACTGGTAGGAACGGGGCTCTCCTGCAGCATCCCCATGCCTGGTACCATCCTGGCTGACTTGGTGAGGATCTGGGAGCCAAGGGAATAGTTGTGCAGGAGGGCCTGCAGCCCACATCCCTGCTACCCCACCAGTGTCTGTCATACTTAGTGTGCTGGCTATGTTTTTGGGACTCTCACTGCATGGAGAGCTCACCTTGAGTCCACCAGCTCAATGGGGTGTCCTGCCATGCCTGACCCAGTGCTTTGAAGTCTCAGGCTGTGGTTGCAACTTACTGCTACCACTTAGGACTCAAGGAGCAGCTTTGATCTGCAAGCAACCCACTGTCCTCAACTCTCTTTAGATGATAGTGTCTTGGAGGTTCACCATCCTGCAGCTTCACTTCACACCCAAGCTACCTTCAGTCCTGGGCAGACCAAGATTTGCCCACTCTAACACTGTTTCTCTCCCACAGTCCCGCTACCTCCTCTCTCACTGTCAGCGATCCCTGTCAGCACTTCCTGGGCCCTGGCTGTGCACTGGGAGACTCCACCAGGTCAGAGGGATGGATATCTGCTCAGCGTGCATGAGGAGGACTCCTCTTCATCAGCAAGGAACCTGGACGTGGGAAAAGACAGCACCAACATCACCTTGGCACAGCTGGCACCAGGAACGTGCTACCTTGTTGAGCTCTGGGCTGTAGCTGGACTCTACCGCTCCCTCCCCAAGAATGTCACTAGTTGTACAGGTGATCATCCACACCACAGTCGCATGCCTCCAGGTGGGAGGGTTTCTAAGAGCTGTAAAAGGGAATGGAGAATGTTGTTTTYCATCCAGAGAAGACACCAAGCCCCCTGGCCAGATTCCAGATGATGATGATCTGCTGTCATTTTCTGCCTGTTACAGCCTTCTTCCACGTCATCACTGGGTATAACATCACTGACTTGCCTGATACTGTTGGTATCAGCAAGGCAGAAATGACTATATGTTTTTTTCTCTCTGACTCTTATCTGTGTCTTTTCTTGCAGTTCCTGCTGCTCCGACRAACTTGAGCCTTACCAACCCAGGCAGCTCCTCAGAGCTTCATGCATGCTGGAACAAACCCCCTGGCAGAAGGGACCATTATCGTGTTAACTTATATAGCCTCACCTCTCAGAGCCGGGCCAGGGTCCGGACATTGCCACCAGATGCTCAGAATGTTACCTGGACTCATCTGGAGGCAGGCAGCAGGTTTGCTGTGCAGGTCACTGCTGTGAAAGGCTCATTTGAAGCTTCCTCTGAAAATGTCACTCAGTGGACATGTAAGTCTAAAGGGAGGGTTACAGCACTTTCTTGTGCTCCAGAGCCACTATGTGAGTCTTCAAATGCATCCCTACTCACCACTTCTCCATCCCAAATCATCCCCACAATTCTCCTGCTCACTCAATCCATTTTCTAGGTCCCTGTCCCCACTCTAAGCCCCATATTTGGCCAGTCTGCCCATCCACCTCAAAGCTGCTGGGTATCAGGTCTATCTTGCAAATCTGCAATCACAGAGTCACAGAATGATTGGGGCTGGCAGGGACCTTTGGAGATAATCTAGTTCAATTGCCCTGCTCAAGCAGAGTAACCTAGGACATGTCGCACAGAAAGGTTTGGAATATCTACAAAGGAGGCTCCACAACCTGTCTGGGCAACTTATTCTGGTGGTCTGTCGCCCTCACAGTCAAGAAGTTCTTCCTCAAATTCAGGAGAAACTTCCTGTGCTTGAGTGTGTGACYATTGCCTCATGTCCTAAAGGATATTGGCCCTTGTCCCAAGGATATTTTCCTTGGAGCCATGTGCACTGACTGTCCCCTTGCCTGCCTGCAGGAGTGTGGAGCTGTGATCCAGCCCGTAATATTGCCAGAGTTCACAGAGCCACTTGGCAAATCAGCCTAGCRCAATCAGGAGCGAGAGGTGGCACATGCAGGGGATGACTATTACTCTGTTGTCTTCCAGATCCATTGGCTCCATCCAACCTCATGGTGAGCAGCCCCTCTGCCTCCAAACTGCAGGCCTCCTGGGCAGCTGTGGAGCAGGGAGCAGRGGGCTACGTGGTGGATCTCTACGACAGGGCCTCTGGTGGCCCTGTTGGGCACRTGGTGCTGAACAGGCACACTAGGAGTCACACCTTCATCAACCTGAGCCCCGGCACTCACTACAGTGTCACAGTGAGGGCCACAGCTGGGCCCTACCATGCCACCACGCTCAACCTCACCCACTGTACACGTGAGTATGGTGCAGCCAGGGGTCTTCCATGGGGTCTCCCTTTTCCCACTTCAACTCAGAGGCCATACTAATCCAGCCATATCCCTGCCTTCTCTTCACCCACATGAACACCCTGTGTTCACCATCTTTTGCATGCAGCATAGGGAGACTGTGCTGGACCTTGTGGCCTGGCCCGTTGCCTCTGAAGCAGCCGTGCAAAGCCACTTCAGGGGAAAGGGACAGCTGGGGAACAGGCAGCATGGGGAGGCACAGGGTCCCCAGAGGTAGCTGCCACAGAGCTAAGGACAAAGCCAGTCTTGGGCACATTGTAGGGCTGAGCCACTGGCTGCAGCACTTGCAGACTTGCTATGGAAATGCGACATCTGCCCTTCCCTCAGCTCAGGCATGGCTCCAGGCAATGACTCCTGTTTTYTCCACAGGTCCCTTGGCCCCTGCAGCTGTGCACTTTCTGAGCACGGGGCACTCCGACAGGCTGACGGCATCCTGGAGGGCTGCAGGTGGGGGACGAGACAGCTACATGCTGACCCTGTACCACGTGGGACTGGGCACCGTGGTGGCAACGACCTCACTCGCAAGAGACACCCACAACTTCACCTTCCTGGGGCTGGCCCCAGGATACGAATACTCCCTGGAAGTCAGTGCCAAGGCTGGACCATACCAGACAGTGGCACACAATGTCAGTGGATGGACAYGTGAGTGCTCTGAGGATGGATGGGAACCCTGGCACAACTGGGTCACCTTGAAGGGGGCTGAGGGGTTCACAGGGAAACTGGTGCCTTTGAAACTGTGCACGCACATGTGTGAATGCAATACACAACAGTTAGTGCGTGGGCACACTGTTATCCCCATGGACACACTGGTGTTCACACATGTAGGCTTCCACAAGTATGTGCTGATGATATGTAGTGGGGTCCAACATGCCCATGTGAGGACATGCCCATGCCCATGCAGCTATCCCTGCATACCTGAGCACTTATAGCCTTGCTGTGCTTCCTCCAGCAAGTAGAAAACACATTATCCTAAAGGTGCATGAGTCAGTGCGGTAGGRAAAGTCTGATCCATAGCCTTCTCAAGAGAACAAATTTCTGCTGTGCAGGACTGGTCCAGCACTTCTGCTCATCCCAAAAAGATTTAAATGCTGGACAAAGTATTGACTAGTCCTTTAGACTTGCCCAAGCTAAGCCCYGTGCTCCTGCCAGTTGTTTGGCAGAGAATGGCTGGAGAAGCTATGTGTATGTGGCAGACAGATTGGCACTGCAGTTGGGTTGTATGGAGAAGAGAGAGAGCTAGGAACTGGACAGAGAAGATAATAAAGGACTGCAATGAATGAGCAGCATTAGAAGTCGACCAGGAGAGGAAGGGAAAAGAGAAGAGTGAGGAGGAGGAGCATACTGGAGAAGGCTTAATGCTGTCCAGCCTTCAGAGAGTCTTCCTGCTGCACAGCATCCCATCCCATTTGTTTCGTTTTACACAGTCTCTGGTCGCTAATATCAGATCTGGTGACTCCCCAGGCCCCCTGCCCCCTGCTGCAGTGTGCTTGCTGAGTGAGGGGCACTCCGACAGGCTGAGAGCTTCCTGGGGAGCAGCAGCCGGCGGGCRAGATGGCTACGCTCTCACTCTGTACCGTGTGAGCTTGGACACTGTGTCAGCTACAGCTTCCTTCGGGAGCGACATCAACAACTTCACCTTCACGGGCCTGCATCCAGGAAGCAAGTATGTGTTGGAAGTGATGTCCATAGCTGGGTCCTACCGGATACCTGCAGGGAATGTCAGCAACTGGACATGTGAGTATCATGTTTTTGAGGGTGATCTCAGGCCTTGACAGGGCAGGGGTAGCCTGCCCATCATGAATGCTCAAAGCACTGGTGGCTTTTGTCAAGGGTTCCTGACCCCACTGTAACCCAAGTATATGTCCATGCTGCAGCACTGAGCAAGGCTCTGTCCATTATCTCCACAACCCTGGATTAGCTCAGCTTCAGAATCTGGGGGCGATGGAAGAGAGAAGAGATTTGGCCCCCAGCAAGAGAGGAGGGAGCGAGGGAGCAGAAACTGAGAGCTGGGAGTCAGTGGGAGGAGGAGATTCAGTTTCCTCCACCCTTCACCTGGCTGGGTGCAACCTTTGCTCCCGAGGCACTCGAGGTAGCTTGCTCCATCTGGAACAAGCTCATCTGCTCAGTCGGGAAATAATCAGAGTTTGCACAAGTTATTTTTAGAAGCCTCCAGGCTTCCAGATACTGCCCTCCAGTGAAGACAAAGTGCCCCATCCTGTATGGTGCACCTTTTGCAGTGACCCTGCCAGGACACCTGCGCAATGTCCTCAGGCCCTTCACTAATACATCCGTCTCCCACCTTGTCTCTCCAGATCCCCTGGCACCATATAGCGTGTACATGACAAACCAGGGCTATACTAACAGGCTAAGTGTGTCCTGGAAAGCTGAGCCCGGAGGACAAGATGGTTACAGGCTCTTCCTGTACCATGTGGGATCAGGTATTGTGGCAGGCAACGCGTCTGTGGGGAAAAGCACCAACAAATTCACCTTCTCTGGCCTGGCTCCAGGGCACAAATACGTGCTGGAAGTCCTCTCCGTGGCAGGGCCCTACACAGCCTCAGCAGGGAACATCAGCGACTGGACAAGTAAGTGACAGAACCGGAGTCCTTCATGTCTTAAGTGAGGTTCAGGCTTCATGAGGCAGGCAGGCAGGCTCAGCACCTGCAGCAAGAAGATGCAGAGACAGGCTTGGAGGTATTTATTGCCTGGAAGTTATAGGTATTGCTGCAGCAATAAGTTTATTATCTACTCTAGCCCTTGTGGAGTGGAGAGGAACAGGGAACTGCTGATGTCCCTAAGACATGTCCCTAAGACACAGCTGTAGTCACTGGCTATGGTCACTGGCTGGCAGTCTCACTGCTCATAAATTGCTGGCTCCTCCAGACGTGACTGAACAAGAGCAAGGGATCCACGGATGCTATTGCTGCTCTGACCAAGGACATCTTCAGAGCCTGGGGGTCCGTAAGGCCCCATAGCAAGGCAAAGGAATGCCCTGCCGTTCTCTGAGGCACGAAGGAAATTCCCAGCATAGGGCATAAGGGCAGGCTGAGCTTTTTTTTTTTTTTTTTCAGGAATGTGGAAATTGGAGATAAGCACAATAAGCCTCTTCATGTGCTTGTCCCCACAAACCATGCACTTCAACTGGAGAATCCGGAGGTCTCTGCTCCCACGCTCAGCCAGTCCCTGGCAGGGTACTGGGAGTCATGTGCAGAGCCCTTCAGGCTGGTCTCTACTGAACACTTGCTAATTAGCAGGAGGAAGAGCCCATCTACTCAAGCTCAGCACTTTGCATGTCTATCCATTGCCATTTAAAGGCCGCTTCTGATAGTGACAGTCAGCAGCTGCAGAGATCATACCACTAAATATAGGAAGCTTCCCCCTGTATTGCTCATCTCCTCTTTCTATCTCTGCAGGATGTGACAGGGGTTCTGGCATGCCAGTAACACTCCCACAATGTGATTTTCATTGTAGCCCCTTCAGTTCCCCAAAATCTCTCTGCGCTGGTGGAAGGGAACAACACAATACTCATCTCCTGGGACAGTGTCTCGGGCCAGCAGGATGACTGCCAGCTGTGGCTGCAAGATCCCAGGAACAGCTCTCTTCCCCAGCAGCACACCATCACCAAAGGTCAAGTGCGGCATACCTTCCAGGGGCTGATCCCGGGGAGAAACTACTCCGTGTCCTTGAGCTGCGTGGCTGGGCCCTACTGGAGCAGCACCAAACCCTTGGCAGTGCCAGTAGGTAGGTTTGATCTGTTGTGGGGATGGGAGGAGTGCAAGCYGGAAGAGTGAAAACATCTGGCCTCAAGGCTGGACCAGCCCTTTGGGGTTGACAGCACCGTGGAGATATGGGGGACCAGCAAGGTCTACTCTTCTGGTAGCCTTCAACCTCGTGAGCTTTCCTCAGCAGAGAGTCCCCATAAGCCAGTGGCCTGGCAACTTGTGAAGCAAAGTGGACTCTGCAGAGGAGAATAGCATTGGAGTAGTTCTCTTCTTACGAGATGCATCCTTCCCATACCCTGGCCCATTCACTTTGTCTTTTGGCCCTGAGCACAGAAGACTCTTGAGCACATTCAGGTCTGTCCTCTCCCATAGACCTAGGGACTAGCAGAATAGGGCCACAATGTCTCTGGGGTGATACATGGGTTGACACTGGGATTTTTCTTATGTAGTAAGTTCAGAGCCTGTTGTATCTAGAGCTGTCTCTTTTGCAGAACCAAACCCAGTAGAGGATGTGCAATGCCTGTCAGAGTCCAGTAGCCTTTACTTGAATTGGACCAGTTCTCCTGGAGATGTGGAGGCATACGAGGTGATGACAGAGAGACTTTCTGGAGATGGACCTCTCACCTCCAAGGACTCTGTGAGTGTCCCTAGCAGTGAAGTCAGCCTTGAAGGACTGCAGCCAAACTCTTCATATAGAATCATTGTGAGCACAGTGGGCAAGAACAGGATGAGGAGCCAGGCTGTAACTCTGCTCTGCCACACGGCGGTGGAGGGTGAGTTCTCTTATTTCCTACAGCCTTATCCACAGACCGCAGAAGAGAACATCTGATGTCACTAATAAAATTTGAGGACTTTTTCAGATATCTAGGAACCCCATGTGGTCCTGCACTGCATTGCAATGGGGCAAGGCTTTGGGGTGATGTTGCTGGGGACTCTCAAATGCTGAGTATATGGTGGGTCTGTAGGCGCCAGGACACACTAACTGGTTCCTCTTCCAGCCCTGCCTCCACCCCTGCGAACAAACATCTTCCATGTGGAGGCCAGCTCCACAGTTGTCATTTCATCCGATCTGTTCAGTGAGGAGAATGGCCAGATCGAGTACTACGGTGTCATTGTCACCACTAACAACTCGTGTAAGTGCCCCTGCACATCCTGAACTGCCGTGGCTCCCTAGAGAGCTGGAGTTTCCCTGGACATCACTCAGGGACTATCAATGTCGCTTTGTGCCTTTCCTTCCAGTGCTGAGGCCCACCCAGGAAAGCATGTCCAGCACATGGTACGACCACTATTATGGGACAGAGGATTCCTACTTGGCTGTACTGATCCCGAATCCCTTCCATCCAAGCCCCAGGAGTTCCCTGGAAACCTGGCCAGTACCAGTGGGAATAGAGGAGTGTGGCCAGTCTAGGGCAACATGCAATGGGAAGCTGAAAGCYGACAAGCAGTACAGGTAGGATAAGTCACTGTCCTTTGTGGCGGAAGGGGCTGGGGAATTAGAAGGACTGCATGTGTCCCCTGCAAGGTGCCAACCGTTCCCTCACCTCGCACTCACGTTCACCAGACCTCCAGTGGCAAAGCCCAGGGCTTGCTCTTCTGAGCAGCGTTTGAGGAATGCAAGGGTTGACAAACTGGAGAATATTAGTGTCAGTGGGCAAGGAAAGGGAGAGCAGAAACAAAAGCTGATGCTGACAGACGCTGTAAATGCTGCCTCAGCAGCTCACCAGATGTCCAGGGTAAGAACAGAACAGCCACACTGGTTGAGASTAGGACCTTTTCGACCTCATCTCCAGTTGCTGCCAGCAGCCTCAAACAGGGTTTAGCAACAGCACAAATATGCTGAGATACCACTCCAGCTCCCTAGCACCCTCTCAGCCACCAGCCGGTTTGTGTTTACTAGCCCTTGGTGCTTTCCAGCAGAGAGATCACATTTTCTCTCCAAGATATACTTCCCGCACAAAGGATGTGGACAGCTAATTCAGAGCCTGTCGCCGTGTCTGTAGCTTGCTTGCTGTGATTGAAAACCATGTGTTTAATTGTCTGGTCAGTTAAGAGCAGGAGATCCTTTTGCAGATTTCCATAGCTTGCTTTCATTTTGGTTGCTGGAAATAATGTGTAACTTCAGTAAATTGTGCTGCTTTTCTAATTAGATCATTAGGAGTATGGTAAGCAGACRCCTCAAGTGGCTCCTGGCTGCTCCCCACTATGAAAGTTAACTTTTGTTTCTCATCTTTTAGCAACTCATTTATCCACAAGTTCAGCTCTTATCTCTTATGCCCTGGTGTCTGCAGGTTCAGTTTCCAAAGGTATCCTGAGCCTAGCACACCAGGTCTGGAACGCTGACAGAGGGAGCCCACCAAATCTTGGCTGCTAAAATCCAAAGCTGATTTTGGAAGTCCTAGCATTCATTAGGGTCATGAGGTTCAACCCTTTTGGGCTACCTGATCAGAGGACAAGGAATCCAGGTCTGTGGGTCTGCAATGCTTGGTGTGCACTTTGCTTGGAGTCCACACAGCCAATTCCAGGTGTCTGGAATGGGTGTGTGCCTGGGCTCAGCTCTCTTTGGGCAGCGCAATTAGCACAGCAATTAGTAGCCTGGCAATAATTGAGTTAGTGACTTTGTTTTCCTTACATGCTGTTATCTTTCCCTATTTCTGTTCTGTAAGAGGAGCATCTTACTATCGGTCTCTGCAAAAAACCTCTCTGAGAAGAGCAGTTTGCCATTTGTGCTTTCCACCATTTTTTTCACACACTCCTAAGTACAGCAAACTTGCCCAAAACTCAAAAGCGGGAGGAAGGACCCTTTCAACAATTACCTGAACTCCCATGAGAAAACAAGTCTTTTTCTAACATAGCAGAACAGAGGCAGCTTTCACATCCTTTCAGGTTTTCTGGCTGCTGCCTGTATGACTGTTGCGATCAGTTCGGGTTTGCCTTGACGGCAGGGCTGTGCTTTACCRTAGGTTCAGCATCGCTGCCTTCACCAGGTATGATCCGGTAGCTCCTGCAGTGTCATTCACCATGTTCTCAGGTAAGACTGAATCCGTATCTYACTGCCACTTTGTGAGATACACCACATGGTTGTGCATGTAGAGACTATAARCTAATGGTAGTACATAGGTGAATTCAGGGGCTTTAGTAAATGTTGTAAATGCAGTAAATGTAGCCGTTTATTGGCTCTAACTTCTGTCTTTTTTTCCTCTTTTTGACCTCAGCTGCTCAAGCAAGTGTAGAGGCATCTCCACTCCCCATGCCAGTCATAGCTGGAATTGTCATGGGATTTCTCTTGACACTTACAGCTATTTTTGCTTTGGTCTATTGGAAACAACTCAGAACAAAGAGGTAAAGATAAGCCACCTTCTACTGAATGGGTGTAGGGTGGGAATCTGAGGCCAAATCTCACCTTTAATGCCTGACCAGGAGAAAGAGCAGAGAGAGGGTATAAAATGAACTTTCAGCCAACTGGGACATCCTGTAGTTGGAGTTTTGCCTGAGAGTCACAGAAAAGGCACAGAACTAAATACCTCAGAYGAAGGGAAGATGTCTGTGATTAATTCACAAAACCCAACAAATTTGCAAGGAAAACTATGTAATGTGAGCCATGTGCTCCCAGATGCTCTGTGAGCCAGCTGTTTGCAGTATGTCTGCAGCACCCATGCTTGCAATGTAGGGAAGAGTAACATCTGCATTTTGCTTTCAGAACCAAGAACAGCCTGCCCCAGGAAATGGTGACTTACAGCTTGAGGTGAGTACTGCTGACTGCGCTGTTTTCCTCTCCATCCCCATTGTTTTGTGCCAAGCCAGGTCCCAGACTCTTCTATCTACCTCTCATGATCAGGAAAAATCCAGCTGCTGTCCTCTTATCAGGTGCTTTTAAATCCCAGGCTCTCCCATGTTCAGCATTTTTTGCCTAGCTCCATTTAAAGTCAATGGAAGTAGAAACACATTGTCCACACCTCTGCAAAGGTTTCTGCAGTGGTAGGATATGTTCATCATGCTGAATTCCCTCTCAGCACTGAGAGAAGCAGTGCTCTGCTGGAGCCACTTCCCTGTACAATGACGAAGGATATAAGCCTTTCTTGTGCATGTTCTGCAAGCCTCAAGGCTGGGCATGTGGCTGGCCTGYTATACCTCTCAATAACTAAGGCATGTTTTCCTTTGGATTCCATGCAGAAACGTCCACCGGCCGATCCCCACACAAAACTTCAAGCAGTACTACGAGATGAAGACAGCAAGTGGCAATCATGCTTTCTTCCAGGAATTTGAGGTAAGAGAACGGTCCTGCTATGGATAAGATTTAATTTCCCCTCCCAGAGCAYTTCTTTAAATCCAGACTGGATCAAATGGGGTTTTGATACCTCAGCTGTGGATTGGCCTGTAGAGACTCCACATCTCCAGGGCCAGTAACTCACCGCTCTTCAAAGCACACTGCTAGACAGTCTTAGAGACCAGAGGCAGGATGGACCAAATGAGCAGGTACTTCCCATGCTGAAGAACTGATTTGTCCAATTTCTAGTWGAAGTATGTTTTGTGTGATGGAAGGTGAAATTCTAGCATAATTGACAGCTGATGATGGACAAAACCGGGAGTTCCAGATCTGGACAGGAGGCAAAGACACTGAGTGATTTGCAATGAGATCCACCTTAGCAGTGCTGGAAAAGAGCCTGCACCCAAAAAGAAGGGGCACCCTCAGAATTGTTGRATCAAGCTGTCAAGTTCATCTCAGACTAGCTTTACTATTTCCCATAGCAATTTCACTGCAAACAACTGAAGAGTCTGATTTGCTCTACAGCCATTTGAAAGCCCCACCAGTGACAGAGGCAGAAACATCACAGGCTATTTTCTTCTTCTCAGAACAAAATGTTTGGATTTTATCATAGATTTCAGACTCCTGGGATTTGTTTTCATCAATAATTCTTGTTACTGTTGCTTATTTCTGAACAATGCTGTTGGAAAAGTCATGAGGAAAATCCACCAGTGGTTCKCAGTACATAGGCTATGTTGACAGAGCTGTTGGCGGTGGGCATGAAGCTGGCTTGGCCAGGAACGATCTGTATAGACACCTCAGGTGCTCAGCTTCTCCCTTGTYCTGCAGGAGCTGAAGGAAGTTGGGAAGGAGCAATCAAAGGTGGAGGCTGAGCTGTCTACCAATGTCTCCAAGAACAGATATCCCCATGTGCTGCCCTGTAAGTGCTGTCTTCTCCATCCTCCTCCCCAAAGCCCAGTGATGGGAGTTCATGTTGTAATGGACAGGGAAGGGTTTACCTTGCAGCACTGCAGGCTTCTCAGTGCCTGGATCCTCTCCTGCTTCTCTCCCAGAAGGAGTTTTTTATGGCTCTTCCGTTTCCTTTTTCCTGWTGGATACTCAAGGCTTAAAAGGTGAACTACCACCCTCCTCAGCTCCTCCATGCAGCTGCTGAGCAGCTGTGGGGTGAGCCCTGCTCGGAGAGGGTCCTCGGAGAGCTACAAATAAAGTGGGAACCATGAATATCCCATGGTGCCAGATGCCAGACCAAGGAGGAGCTGCTCTCAGCCATCTTCACTTCACAGAAGTTCATGCTAACAGCTCTTCTTTCTTGTCCTTCTGCTATTCCAGGCAGGATATAATCATGATCCAGGGAGCAGAGTGTCTGGCTGGAACACGGAGCGTCATGGCTGTCTACGTGATACAGAGCTAGAGGAGCTACTGGAACTTGTCCAAACATGCTATCCCTGTGAAGGAATAGACCATGTCTTGATGAAGAGCTGCTTTGGGACATCATATTTGTTTGGTCTCTTTCAGATGACCACTCGCGAGTCAAGCTGAGCCAACTGGGGGAGGATCCGCATTCAGACTACATTAATGCCAACTTCATGCCCGTGAGTGCCCACTTGCCAGGTACAGAGACAGCACAGGGCCACAGAGCAGCAGCACAGAAGCTTTGCCTGGATGCAGGTCATGAGGGATAGTGGTCAAGARCTACCACTGGAACAGCAGCTGACACAGACTGTGGCTAGGTCTTGGGAGCTGGGCAGAGATGAAGAGTGGTCTGATAGCTGGGGCTAATGAAGACGAAGAGAGATGATGAGTAATCGCTGTGAATGCATAGGTGTGAGTGTGAGGAGACTGGCAGTGCTTTCTCCTTGAGAACTATCCTCTTTCCAGTCTCTCCCAGCTTACTGCCTCATCTGTCTGTCTGTTCTTTCTCCCTGTGACCTATACAGCTGCATTTGAACAACCCTGGACCAGTGCCCATGTCCCCTGTCCGGGGGGATTTTCCAGGTAACAGCCAGGGGCACACAGCATGCRTGGGTCTGTGCATTTGCAGTGCATGTGTGTGTTGAAGGGACAAAGGCCAAGAGCAGTCCTGAGACCTTGCATGCTCACCTTACCTCAGGTAATGCGTGGGGAGCACAAGACCCTGTTCTATCTTTCCTTGTTTGAAGATGAAATAGGAATCCTAGGAGGAAAGTGTTGAGAGCAGCGGGGAGAGAGAGAACATCTTTCATTCCAAATACATAGTKAGCATGTGTTGGGGAGCACATGCTTCCTGTGTGGTGGCACCTCTCTGATCAGCTGCTGAGGTAACTGGGATGAGCAAAATGAGCATCTCCCCMCCTACCATAAAGGCACACCAGGAACTGAGTGTCCCAGGGAAGGACCCACCTGCTTGGGAACTTGCCAAATCTCTGTCTGGTTCTTGTTTAGGGCTATACATCGCAGCAGGAGTTCATTGCCACCCAAGGCCCCCTGAAGAAAACAATAGAGGACTTCTGGAGACTGGTATGGGAGCAGAACGTCCGCAACATCGTCATGTTGACAGTGTGCATGGAGAATGGGCGAGTAAGTCTGCATTGCATTTTAACCACAGCCAAGACATGGTTAATGAGATCTGCACAGGACCATTTTCTGGAGGGGACTCTGGGATCCAAAACAAGGAGTGGAGGAGGAAAACTTTGTCAAATTCCTGGTGCAAAATAGAACACCCTTGCTTGTTTCCCCTGTTCTGCCCCTGTTGCCCTGGCCTCCCCTGCAAAGGGGTCTCTAGATGCTCCTAGAGAGCTGTGACATGACCCACTTGTGGGTTATTCTTCCCTACACTGGCCTTGTTGTGACCATGACCTTCCTGTACTCTAGGTCCTCTGTGATCATTACTGGCCATCAGAGTCAGCCCCAGTATCCTATGGGCAGGTCGAAGTCCACCTGCTGAAGCAGAACAGCTCAGAAGAGTGGACCATGCGCGAGTTCAAACTGTGGCACGTGAGTATGAGCTCAAGAAGACAGATTCAATGCCCCATCAAAGTCTGYGGGTTTGCTAAGGAGAAAACTCTCTACTGAATACAGTGGTATTTCTCCTTGTTGGTAGACATCTGGAAAGCTCTGTCTTCCACTAGCAGGGTTCAATGCCTAGTACCAGAGAAACAGATTGTCTCTTCTCATAGTTTGGTGGTACAAAGGTGTGCAATGTGCATCATCCCTTCTTTCCTCCTGGCCCGCCATCCTTGCAATGCAACATGAGCTTCAGAGAGCTTTGCCTTCTCATGCTAAACAGCTTTCAAGAGGGCACATTCCCAAAGTAGGTAAAGGCAAGTCTCCTCCCTGCCAATCCGCACAGCTCGTCATGCCAGGGAGCTGTGGAGAGAGGCCAGATCAGTAGGAGCCATGGAACAGTGCAGTAGATTCAGCATCTTTCTCAAGATCTTTCCAACATCTTTCCCATGTGCACAGAGTTCTGGCACCTGCTCTGTGCAAAGAGACAAAACCAGCCAAGGGATGATGAGTTTTTCCCACATTTGCAACCACAGGTTGGATGAGGAGAGGCAATGAGTTGTTTTCGTGGCCTCTCGGCAGCTCCAGTGTGGACATGTCCAAATGCTGTTAGCCAGACCCTACCAAATGTATGTCCCAGAATCCAGCTCTCCCAGAACTGCACATTGCATGTAAGGCTGTCCCTCCAGGCTGCACACTAATGATCAACATCCCCTCCAACAGCAATGCCTCCAGACAGCGCGGCATGTGTCCCACCTGCACTACACGGCATGGCCTGACCATGGGATCCCAGAGTCTACGACTTCTATTATGGCCTTCAGGGAGATAGTCCGAGAGCACATTCAGAGCGCCAAGGATGCCGGGCCAACTCTTGTGCACTGCAGGTGAGGCTCTGTGGGGAGAGGACGGGTGTGGAAGGCAGGCAGGGAAGATGGGAGAGAGCAGGGAAGATTCCTGCTCCTGCATGAGCCCATGGCCCCATCCCTCCCAGAACCTCTGCAAGGGTAAGRATCATTAGGAGGGAGAGCAGCATTCAGGCTCTGATCTGACCAGGGAGCTGGTCTGAAAAGTTTCCCTGCTTGGTTGATGGAGATTACAGAGGAGCTTGTAACCTGCCTTCCGTCCTAGAGGATTGAGAAGTGTGAGGATGTTCAGCACCCTCTCCAGACAATTTGAATTGTTCCTCAGCCCCAGAGTCACACAGGGGCAAGAGTCTTGGGATACAGTATCCGGAAGCCATTCCTAGAAGCTGAAAGGGAACCYATAAGTGACACAATCCAGTGAAGTTTATTTCTTGCTGTCTGTGYTATCTCAGTACTGGAGTGGGCCGCACTGGCACTTTCATTGCTCTGGACCGTCTGCTACAGCAGATGAAGCAGGAGAAAATAGTGGACACGTTTGGGGTCGTCTACACCTTGCGGATGAACCGTTACCAGATGATTCAAACCCTGGTAAGCCATCTACTTTCTTTTCCCCAAAGTCTTTCACTTCCTGGCATCAGCTAGCTCCAGCATCCCCAGACTGATACCTGATGACACCTGATGGTGTTTTATCTTGCTGTTCAGAGCATTCATATCCTCCAACCAGCTAGGGTGGAAATTGCTCTTCTTYCATGGGAGTCTCCAACAGTTTCGTGTCCTTGCCAGATCCACAACAACAATATGCATTTTCAGAGTCCTCCTACCAGTCTCAGAAGAGTGATCTTTGACCAGAAACAACTAAGAGCACCTAGCAACAGGGTTAGGCCCTTCACAAATAATTTTTGACCCACACTATTGGCCTTAGATGCTCTAAAACCCAGCTGATATTTGCRGTCCTCAGCATGGTACGGTGTCAGTACTATCCTTCCTGACAAATAAGAGACAAATAAGATGGAAAGGGATTCAGGGGTGCAGAAACTGACTGGCCAGGGGCTTTGGAGCACAAATGTGGGATATGTTCTGCCTACTACGAAATGCCATCCCCATCTGTTCATGCCACTTCTGTGGTGCAGGCCTGCTTTACACTGTTGTCTGCCTTTGCCTTCCAGTCCCAGTATATTTTCCTGCACAGCTGTATCCTGGACAAGATCTTGGAGGAGCCTCTCCTGGGCCTATCAGGAACAGAGACGTAAGGGCCTTCAGCATTTTGCCTCTGCTCTACCCACCCTGATCTACAGCTCCTTCAGACAGCAAATTGAGATTCCAATGTCCATTGGGGTCTTGGTTCTAGGACGGGAGGACCGGGCAGTTCAAACCACCATCCCACCCTGTGTTTTGTGGGGGTTACCCTGGGACTGATTATTCCCTRTATTCTCAGTCTTGTTTAGCTACTGGATGGATGGATGCTGCTGGCTTCTCTCAACCTCATCTTTAATGCAGTTTCTTTCCCCAGGTCCTGCCCCATCCCAGTCAAAAGCTTTGCACAGCACTGTGCCCAGAAAGCATCCAAGTCCAATATGGGCTTCCTGAAGGAATATGAGGTGAGACGTGTCCTGAGCAGGAAATGCCACCGTAGCCACACGGAGTGGGGAGTGGGGAAAGTTATCACTTGTCCTGGCCGGGGTACACTCAAAAAACACCCCTGAGTGGGACCCGTGCCTTGCTTTCCACCAACACAGCTGCTCTGTCCATGCTCCCTTCCTTCCCTAACACATCCTGCACAGAGCAGGCGCTCCCAGATCCCATTCAGGGTAGAGACCTATGTGAGCACCATTCCCCCACAGGATTTTGGCAAAGAAATGCCGATGTCTCCTGGCAATGCAAGCCAGCCCCAGCAAACCACTCTAGCTTGGCTAKGGGCTTACCTAACCAGTGTATCCACCCCGATGCTGAGGTGTCCTAAGGAGCACACAGACCCTCCTGCTCCTCCTGACCCATCTCCGCTCACTGCTTTCTTCACCCTCTCTCATTGCGGTAGACCCTCCTAGAGGTAGTCAAGGAAGAAGCCAGCTCTGCAACTCCATCTTCAGGCAGCCAGCAGGCACGGACCTCTTCCAGCATCCTCCCATGTAAGTGCGGCTAACACCTCGCAGCCTCTTTCCTCCTTTATCTGTGTGGACCAGGCTGGACCAGAGCTCTGCGGTACAAAAGAGTACAGTGACACGCTGGCATGAGTCCACCAAAAGGTTATCACGGTGGTTAGGGGCTGGAACACTAGAGTTATAATGAGATGTTTAGAGAGGTAGATTTCTTTAGCCTGCAGAAAAGTAGGCAGAAGGCAGARCTTCTTGCTGTCTACCTGTTAGGAGTAGAGAAGATGGAGACAGGCTCTTCTTGGAGGTAAGCCCTAGAAGGGCAAGAGACAACGGGGACAATTTGGAACACATGGAAAATTTCTATTTTATGGACAGAAAAAAAAAATCCCAAGAGAGTGATCAGCACTGGTCTAGGTTATGGAATCTTCCTCCTTCAGGATGTGCAGTACTAAGGTAGACAAGACACYGGGCAACTTGCTGTAATTGGAATTGCTTTAAGCAGGAGAGTGACACAGAGATCTATAGAGCTTTACATGAACAGGTAAGAGTTTGCCTCCAGCATCTCTAGGAGAAGCTCTTGGGCTTTTCTCTAGGTGATAAATGTCCATAAGTCAAATAGGAGCACAGCAGAGAGGTAATACTTTTCAGAGAAATTGAGAGATGAGAAGGTGGTTGATGGATATGTGCAGCTTTGGCAGTCTGCTGATCAATTTGCAAGAGCAGTATTAGTTCAAAGCTGCCCTGACTCTCTTCACATCTCACGTATTTTACAGATGATCGCTCCAGAGTCAAGTTTTCCCTGCTGGAACAGGGCACTTCTTCAGGTCTCCTTCACGTGTGGCATATTCCGGTGAGTTGTCTGTCCTCTCACAAAGCTGCCATGCCCACTTCAACACCTGGGCCCTGTCACTTCATTTTTCTGTGGGTGGCAAGTGGCGTCCAGTTCTTGCTCTCTGTTCCCTGGTTCCTGTTCTACCAGCTCCACTGGTCACTGTGGCTTTGTCACATGTCATACATGGAGCTCTTGTAGACAACAGCATCACCTCTGGGAAATGAGGATATGTCTTTTTCCTTTCCCCGGTCTGACAGCTGCCCACTTCTCTTCCATAATGCTTTCTCCTCTCTCTTTGCCTCCTGATGTGTTGAATTTCCCATCTCGTCCTGACTTCCCTCCTTCAGTCACTCAGGATGTTTGGATTCCTCTGTCTCCCTTTCCAGCTGGAGAGTGACTTTCTCATTCCCCATGCAGGGCTGCAGTTCCAGCAGGGATTATTTGGCTATCCAGGGCCCTGACAAGGTGACCATGGAAGAGTTCTGGACCCTGGTGTGGGAACAGGATGTCCACATGATCCTAACACTTCTCCCCTGGCATGAAAAGGGGGAGGTAAGGTATTTTGTCCACCTGCACATTGTGTAAAATCTGTTTTACAGAGTCAGAATCTAATTATGCTCCAAAACAAAATCTGTTTATTAAGCCCTGAAGTTTCAATATGGAACTAGCTCAGCTAAAACTGAAACTTTTGCATGTCAAAATGCTCTTGCAGCATGTCACATGAGATATAGGTTCTGTGCTTGGCCACTGTTCAGTCCATGGGCTGGGTATTTGGACTCAGCTGCCTCTCCAACATGATTATTCAAGCTGTATCTCAACAGTACCCTAAGGATGGCAGCTCCTGCTTCTTTCCGACTGTGGAGGGACAGAATGAAGGAGGTGGAGAGATCATACTAAACAGAGTCCCACTGCCAAGGAGCAATCTGCTAATGGGAAAGTTGACTGCAATCATCTGGTGTTTGCATAACTTCCCTAGGATGCAGCCAGGGGTAGAACTGACATGCAGTGATATGAGAGGTGGCCTCAGTCCAGCCCTATTGCACACCTTAAGATGGTGACTGATCTGAGATATGGTCATTATCAACATGAAGCCCAACTTGCTGTTATGCACAGGTCCCGAGTGAGGCATGCTGGCCCCTGGAAGGAGACTCTCTTCGCACAAAGATGCTGACGATCCAGTGTGGTGCAGAGAAACCTGTCTCGGGATGGAGGTGTATCCAGCTCAAAATGAAACACGTACGTGTTCATGGTGGTAGTCTGTCTCCCGCTGCCTGGGGTGATCTGCATTGCAGACAAACAAGTCTAGAGGGGCAAGGACTCAAGGGTCTATAAAGCCCAGACTACACTGCTAAGAAAAGTACYAGTAGCCTATGAATACAGGAGGGAATTTAGGATTGCAATATTCAGAAGAGCATCTGTAGAGGAGATGAAGGAGAGGCACAGGAGAAACCTTGGAGGCTTCTATTGCCCACCTGGCCAATAGGTCTTTCTGACCACTTTGCAAAGACCTTCTCAGTCTCTCTCTCTCAAGCAGAAAGGTAGGATGCCAAGAGGGAAGGATAATAGGTTCCTAGATGCACCAGCCCCACTGGCCAGATGGTGGACAATGCAACAGCAGAGAATTGACAACATTATAGAACCTAGCACTTCAGGCCACAGGAGGCATCTGGCACCCCAAGGGTTGCAGATCTGGAAGCTTTCTGCATCCAAGCTCTCCCCTCCCAAACAGTCAAGCCAACTCTTTATGTCTTACCAGGAGAAGAAAGCAAAGGAGAAGCAAGTGCAATGGTTCCTGTATACACTCTGGAACAGCAAGAAACAGCCAGACATCCAAAGACTGGTGGAGTTCCTCACTGCTGTCAGACGGTGCATACCCCACCGGAGGAGAGCCAGTCCTCTCATCCTGCACTGCAGGTACGCTGGAGCAGGTTTCTGTCTCCAGGAGCGAGTTTTCACCAGGCTGCACATCATCCTGTCATGACCTCCAGCAAACCAGTACTCAAAGACTTCAAGGCTGTAGGACATGTTAAGAGAAGGTCTGTGGGCAACAGGGAAGGTCTGGAAGTCTCCAGAAGCAGTGCAGCCCTGTGGGAGAAGGGAAATCAAATTGAGCTGGGTCGGGGGTGGGGATAACCCGGAATTCCTGGCTGAGGAATTCTGTTGAGGTCCTGGGAGCAGCCCTGACATCCTCATCTGCTTGTTACCAAAGAGAGCTCATGATCCCTCAGGAGCCAACATAACTGGCACACTATACCCCGCATGGTGGGRCTGGCTCCAGCAAGGCATGCACAGCTCAGCAGGGCAGCGCAGGTTGGGTGTCCAGAATCCTTCAACTTTGGGATTCTCCTGATTTCTCCAGGAAATCCAGTAGTCTACATCAGTGCTTACACACTCTTATCTCCACTGGATACAGTTGTTGCATGTTTTCGTAGGGCATCTCATGATGCCAGGCCTAATGTCTGTTGCCAAAGAGACTGAGTTGAGCCTGACCTGACTTACGTCTCTCCCCAGTCCTTGCAGCAGCGATGTGAGCCAGATGGGGACACTGATTGCTCTGGACTGCCTGTTGCACCAACTGAAAGCTGAAAGAAGTGTGGATGTCTATGGAGTGACCCTCCAGCTGACGAAAAGCTGCTGTCTCATGACCCCAACACTGGTAGGTGGGAAGAAGGGAGAGTGGCAGGCAGGGCAATGGTCAAGCAGCAATCGGACACTCTGTAGAGCTGCTTGGAGCTGAACCAACCGAGTGCTGCACATTCCCACTCTGTGAGCG
Source organism: Nothoprocta perdicaria (assembly GCF_003342845.1). Lineage (NCBI taxonomy): Eukaryota > Metazoa > Chordata > Aves > Tinamiformes > Tinamidae > Nothoprocta > Nothoprocta perdicaria. Next base: position 951,438 of record NW_020456276.1, on the reverse strand, counting down.
TTGCCCATCACCTGGCATCTACTATGCAGGGACTGAGTCCATGCTCCCACCCATGCTGCAGCTCTGCCAGCTGCTGAAGGCTAAGAGTGCACTCTTCCCAKGGAAGAGGTTCTCTCCCAAGGATCCCACCAGGAATACACTCTCTTCAGTTTATGGAGCTATATTAAACATCATGTGAGCTCRTGATAAGTGTAAGCCAGATATATTCCCCATCCTGCCCCAGAAAGCATGAACTACTAGTCTGGTGCTCTGTGGCCACCTCCTGCTCGCTATGGGAGCCTGGGCACAGCTACAAGCCCAGACACCCAGAACCTGCTGCATCACTGTGCCCTGGCCTGCCATATGCTCTGCCACCCAGACTTGGCTCCGGTCGCAGCTGCAGCCAGCGGGATAGCTCAACTTGTGGCCACATGAGCCATAGGGCTGTGGGACTGTCTAATGGTGCTGCAACCAGTGCCATGCCAGCCCGGGACAACCATGATCCGTGTCTCCCAACATGATGCTTCTGATGGGCCCTGCYGGCGCAGATACCCTTGGACAGCGCTTTCATTTATTGCAACCACTGAATAAGGCAATGCAGCATCCCAAAAAACCCTCCCCTCCAGGGATAGCAAAACTGGGGCAAATCTCTTTGGGATTTCCCAGCACTGGAGCTGCCTGCAAACAGCTAATCACATTCCTAATTAATACAAACCACGCACATGACTGGAGCTGGTGGAGAGCAAGGCTTCTGCTGCCCTTGCATCTGAGCTCCTTTGTATTTCAGCAGCGCCCTTGCCGAGCAGGGACATAATGTGCCCATAAATGCACAGCAAGCAGCGATTAAAGCCCCAGCAGAAGCAGCAGTCCCCCCAACTTTGCCATGAGCGGTGACCACTCTCATTCCAGTAAGCCCTGTGCTGGCCAGAGAAGGACATGAGGGCTTGGCCTGCAGTCCCAGTCTCTGCCATGTGGTTGGGGACTTGGGGACTTGCTAGGACACTGCCTTTATTTGTGGCTGGGGCACTCTGTTGTCCTGCTTGGAGCATCAGCTAATTTTTTTTTTTTTTTTTTGAGGTTTTAGCAGACAAAGCAGGCAAGAACAAACCTTTGATTGCCCACGCATAAATCCCAAAGCGTGCAGGCCCCCGCGGCGCCAGCGCGCAGCAGGTCTCTGGGGATGCACATACATCTCACTAGGGGCTGTGAGTGCCCCGTGTGAAGCCAGCCCCAGGACGTCACTCCAGATTTCTCAGCGAGCCCCRGCTCGTTGAAAGCAGGCCCTGGTGACCTGGAATTGCAGCCGTCGTGTGATCCGTGGCTTTCACAGTAGTTCAGCAGGACTAAAGCTGCTGCCAGTGGGGGAGTGGGTTCCTCGTGACTTGCAGCTTAGCCAGTGCATTAGTGAGGCTCTCGGAGGCCCCTCTATCAACCGCCTAATCCCCCTTTGCCGGCTACCATGTGATTTCAACCCACAACATCTGCGGGCTGGGCTGGCCTGCCCTTCAGCTTTGTACATTGAGCACAACTTCATTCACCTCTCCCACAATTTCAAGAGGGCCTTTCCCAGATTCCTGCCATTGCAGTCATGACTCCTGCTCCCAACACTCACATGCCCAGCACTTTCCTTCCCAGGCAGTTTATACCATAACACTGCTTTGGAGCAGCCTGCTATTTGGCCACAACCTCTCATAYTCTCTATGAGAGACTAGCTGTGCCAGTGGAATTGCTCTGCAGTCTTCTTTTGGATACCAATCCCACGGCACGTGCAAAAACTGCCAGTGTGGTTTGAGGAAGTCAAACTGCTATGTTCTTCTCAAGCACAGCAGTAAAATTTGCCTTCAGTTTTCACAAATGTAGATGATGAAACTGCAGGGGAAAGAAAAAGAAAAAG
>NW_020456276.1:882015-949515 GCF_003342845.1 Nothoprocta perdicaria | reverse complement strand
AGAAAAAGAAAAAGAAAAAGAAAAAGAAAAAGAAAAAGAAAAAGAAAAAGAAAAAGAAAAAGAAAAAGAAAAAGAAAAAGAAAAAGAAAAAGAAATTGTATGTAAAACTCCACGCCTTAATTTTCCTTTCCAGATAGTTCTTGTTACATAGGACAGACTTGGACCATTTGAGACAGTCAGTCTTGCTCTACCACAGATGCTGTTAGTTAATCATCTTCTTCATGAAGCAGTTGCAGGCACTTTTAAAGCAAACTGCAGGTCTAATCCTGCAATCAGCAGGCCTGAGCCACCTTGTCAAAAACCTGATTTCAGAAACACTTTTCTCTTTTGTAGGACCAGTACATGTTCCTGTACACGTGCATCCGGGACATCATTGCTCAAAAACAGTCCTAAACCCTCTCAGCACTTCCTGGCACCATCCTTCACTCCGCTGCTGCAGGGTCTTARCCCAAGCCAGAAGCTGCAGGAGCACCGTGGGACATTGTGGGACACGTGGCAGAAATGAGTGCTGCATCAAGAGGGGACCCACCTGGGTACAGCCATGGGTCCTACATGGATTACAGGTGCTGACAGAGACATCAGGACTCCTCATGTCCTATCCCAGTCTGCTGAAGTCCCTCACATTCCTGGTGTCTGGAGRATTTATTAACCTAATTGCAGCACATTGTCCTTGCTCTGGAGTCCTGCAGTGCTTCTGCACCTCGGTGCAGGATGGATGAGCCTCTCTGCAGACCCTGACTCCAGCAGGTTGTTAATGCGTGATGAAAGCCCGTGACTGCATGGACATCTCGTGGGTGCAGCGTGCACTGAGATGTCAAATGTTGCTGTGGGCAGAACATCCCGGGAACAGACCTGTCTTGGATGATGGATCACTGCTAGATGCCAACAACATGAACCCCTAGGAAAGGGTGTACTCTTACAAGCGGGTTGGCTTTCCTGGGGTCCTGGAATGCTCCAGGACATCTGCKGCCACAAAGTACCCATTCCCAAAGGGCAGCTGTGTCCCTATCCAGGATGGCCATGAGCAATGGGGGTCTTTGGCCAGCCCAGGCACTACAGCCTGTGTGCACACATGTCAGAGCCATGGTTCAAATTCTGAATTTGAGGGGGATTTGAGAGGGAGAGGGAGCTGCTGATATTAGGAAGACCAGTGGTCATCCCCTCAAACCGAGGAGAGAGGAGCCATACCTGGAGCAAAACCCAGCATTTCCCCACCTGTAGATTCGGACAAATTCTGTGGCTTTCGTTTACTAAGTGTGGCTTGGAAATCCCAGATGCTGAGCACAGTTAGGTATTAAAGATGTAAGTAGATGCAAGCTTTAGCCTAGTGTTCAATAAACGCTTATTCAAGGTGTGCAATGTCCACTGAAAGCTGAGAAATGTTCGAAACTGTGTGTGCCACCATGGCTTGTGATGCATAAAACACCCAGGGTTGTGAGTCCCAGAAGCTGTCAAGAATGTGCAGGGGGGTTGGACTAGGTGATCTCTAAAGGTCCCTTCCAACCTTAAGGATTCTATGATTCTAATTGAAGTGCATAAGATGTGAGGCATGTTATTGTCTGCAGAGCTGCCATTAAGTCCGGGAACAAGTWAACCCAGAGCCCTCATGCCTGGCTCGTGCAGCGCTGTCTCCAGCAATGCCAGCAGCCGTGCTGGACCTGTGGACATCTGCAAGTGAAGCACAAGCTACACAAAGGAGCATTCCCCACGAGCATGAGAGGCAGCAGGCCAGAAACAGGAATATGTTGTGCAAGCTGGCCAACAGGTTACACCAGGCCAGCTCCGTGTGGCTGCATAGTGGTAGAGCCCATCACGGCGTTTCACATCCCTATCTAACAGGAGACTGACTTGCTAAGGATGATGAATTTATGACCTCCCACTCACTGCTGTGGTGGAATCTGGGGCCACAGATGCTTACAGAGGGTGTCATGGGAGCTGCGGTTTCGATGAATAATTTTCCAGCCCTGCAGCTCAGAGCCATGAAACCCAGAAGGGGAGAGAGACAACAAAACAGTAAAACAAAACAAGCCTTCAACTCAGGCCGCCCAGTGTGTTCTGGACCGTGCTGTGTTGTTCTTCACATGTAGCCTGCTCCAGTCTGGCAGCATCCGGCTGCCACCCTTCTCCAGCAGTCCTCGTGCAGAGGGCAAGACCCTTCAGATGAGAAAGACCATGTGCGTTTGGATGCCTTGTCCCTGCCCTGATCCTGAGGCTGTCAGAGAGAGGCCAGGGTAGGCTAGTAATACCAAGCAAGAGAAGAGCCAGCGGCACCCAGCCCACCAGCTCCTTGGGAGCTTCAGCCACGGAATCCTTCCAGGAGTGCTGGGACACCATAGCACCTATGGTGTGGTACAATCTGCCCTAGCTTCTCCCCTTTCCCCTGATCCATCCAGGACACAGAGAGCCCAGAAGTAGCTGCACTTCCCTCTGATGCAGTAACAAGGCATTGCTTCGGCCAAAGGAAGTCCATGGCAYCTGCCAATGCAACCACAGCCAGCACCGTGCTGAGCACTGCTGTGGTATCAGGCGTCTGGTGCAGATCGTGGCTGCCCTGACCGTGTCCATGCTGAGGTGAAGAATCCCCACTGCTCACTCAGTTGTGCCGGGCAACCTCTTGCACTTGAGCCGCAGCAGCACCAGGGAGCAGCAGAGCTRCAGCCTCTCACTGCCCAGGATCTCCAGCGTCCTCTGTCACCACTGTCAGACACATCCTTGAGAGCAGAAGCTCTTAGGGTTTTAGACTGGCCAAATTTGAACTATGAGCGGAAATCCTCCTGTTAGGATGCCATGGTTGCTGCATCCACAGAGGTCAGGCTCCATCCTGAACACCTGCACACACGGGGCTGGCCATGGCCTCAGCTCCCTGACCCAGTCAGGACATGGACTCTGACCTGGGAGGCCAGTAAGACTTCCAACAGATAGGACACTTTTGGTCAGGGGTCCGGTCCTGCAGGTCCTTCCCCTAACTCTGCACCTCTGTCTCTCCTCCCTGCAGGGCATGGAGCCACCAGCCTGTCCCATTACGGGGGGGACACTTTGTAAGCAGACTCTGCTAGGGCAAAGAGTTAAATCTCATCCAAGGCACCTTGTATCCTGTGCCTTTAGCATCAGGGAGGAACCAGTCCTTTCCTTTCATGTGCARCTCCATTGGCACCAGTCTTTCCAGCTAACTGGGAACATGGATGCCCTCAGTCTGCCTGAGCCAAGCAGCAGGGCAGCACTGGGGCTTTGTGCTTGTCTTCAAGTGTTTGCTTTCACATTTTGGAAAGCCTACGGGAGGCCTTGCTGGTTCTAGACTCACTCCCAGCCTGGCTGTGGTATTTCAGCCTTTGGATGGCCCTGGTGGGAGCATGGGCACAAGGAAAATTCCTCTGGCCTGTGCCCTTACTGGTGACCTCCCAAGGCTGCCTGCAGTATTCCATGGGCTTACAAGCAGTGCGGACACATACAAAGCACCAGGCACCTGGCTSCAGCTGCACTGAGACATCCCTGCTCGTTTGGGATGCTTTCTGCTCTTCCCAAACCTTGACGGCCTCAGCTTGCTCTGGAGCTGATCTCTCACCTYCCAAATCTGCATCCTGCCACTAGAGGACAATACACAAACACATGTGAGCCTTGGAAAAAAAACCACACATTTACATTAATAGGAATGAACTGAATCTGGAGTTCTCCCTCCCTTTAATAAGCCCACACTGCTTACAATGAACTTCAATTTAAATGAGAATGGCTGAAAAGTGACACTTCCACCTCAGCAGGATTTATGCAGGAATTCCGGGTTTTCCATGGAAACATCAAAGCTTACTGACCTGATGATTGGCTCACCGGCTCTTCGTTTTGCCAGCAGCCAGGCAGCCCACAAGAACATCCAGTAACTGAACACTTCAAATGTTCATATGTATCATTGGGTCTGAAAAACAGAACATGGAAATGAAACACCAAAGCCAAGCTGCACTAAAGAGCAAATGAAAAAGTCAAAATAAAATGGAAAAAGCAGAGCAAAGCTCCGTGTTGCTCCAAAAACGATGTGAAAAATGTCATTGCAATCAATGTCTTCCTAGGGAAGTGGCTTCATTTCAGCAAGATGGCAGTTTTCAGTAGGAATCTCTTCAATGCGTTTTTGTTAAGTGCTCTATTAATTGTGTGCTCAGCCAGAGCTCTGCATCCTCGAGGAGAATTCGGTGACTGAGAAATTGCCAGGAGCTGCAATGTGGTTGTTGTCTGTCTGCTTAAGCTGGAGAAGGAGTGTGAGAGGAGGAAAATAGAGATAAAAGCTGCTGTTGCAGCCAGGACCACAGCGATAGGCCTGACGCTTTCTCCAAATCGACTCCAAATTTCCGAACAGCCAGTAAGYGCAGCCATGAGAGAGGAGTGGAAAGGCTGTGTAGAGCTAAGCTTTGCAGATTTCTCTCACTGCAGATGCTCCAGGCATCCCTTTTGCATACAAGCCTGGGTGTTGCTAAAGGAATCCCTCTCTCCTTCGCTGACCAGATTCAGTAGCTCCCTCACACCCAATAGCAACAACCCTCAGTCTGATGCTTGTGCATTCCACACCTGCTGAGATAGCTCTGGTCCTTGGTCTGAGCAGACACACAGTGTTCCCCCCATTTCAACCAGACCTACCCTTTCTGCATAGGAGAACTCCAGTTCTGCCCAGGCCTACTGGGCAACCAGTCAGCCTCTCATGCTGGCATCGCGTCACCTTGATCCCCGCTCCTCAGACTATTGCTCTGCTTTGGTCTCTGGCCATTCTACCCGTGGTTAGCAACAGCTCTTGGAGCATTCAGAACTGGGCACCTGCCTTTGGTGTCCGTGCTGTGCCRCTGCTGCACGTGCAGCCAGTGCAGGCACCCAGGCAGGCTCTGCGCGATGCTGCAGCTGCAAACGCCCAGGGAAGCTCTGCCAGGAGGAGTTCCTGCCGTGCTGAGCACCACGGCACTGCCGCTGCATCCCCTGCAGCTCCCACCCCAAACCCTGCTCAACACATGGACTTTGGAGCAATGGAGGGGCTGCTTTGGCAGCATGTGGGGGCAGCCCTGAATGAAGGTCAGACCCTGGCAGACCCACCTGCACACAGCAATCCGCCAGATGTGAGCTCCCCGCTGCCTTTTCCTCACCTGCATACAGGTTTTCCAGTTGCAGCTGGCTTTAGCAGTCACCACGGGCACACAGAGTCCTTTATCTGGGGTTATATTTCAGTATCCCAAAGTCTGGAGCACTTCAAATGCTTGTTGGGTACTCCTGCCTCCCCATTTATACTCCTCTGCACCGCCAGAACCAGCTTTGCCTTCCCCGGCACTGCTATCTAACAAAAACACTGGTACAAAACAAGCACAGGTCCTGGAGCTGTGAACAGGTCTTTATTTATTGAGGTTTCTTCTTTTTTTTTCTTTTTCCTTTTTTTTTTCCCCTCCCTTTCTCCCCTTTGAATGGAATTCCTGCCAGCTCTAAGGGAGAGAGAGGGGAAAGAGTAGAAAGTTTAACTCCTCCCATTGGAGCGCCTCATGCCTCTGCCCAGCCCTTGAAACCCAATAACCAAGATCATTCAGCAATGCCTTCCCTTCCCTGGCTGCATCCTCGCCGCACTCCGGGCGGCACAAGGCACCGTGCCCGCAGCATGTGAAGGAGCGCTCGATCCCGAGCGGACGAGAGGCACAGGGCGACCCAAGAGCACGGCGCGCCGGTCCCGCGGGCTGCAGTCAGCGTGAGGATGGGCACGCTCTTCTCCTGGGGCRTTCTCCTGGCCGCCTCGCTCCCCTTCCTGGCAGTGTGTGCGGGGAAAGATGCTGCACCCTCGTGCCCACCGCAGTGCCTCTGCGAGGAGGACGGCGTCATGCTCTCGGTCGACTGCTCCGAGCTGGGGCTTTCGGAAGTCCCTGGCAGCCTGAGCCCTCTGACAGCTTACCTGTAAGTACAGCCCTGCTGCTTTGGAAATGCTCCTCTCGAGACCCCCTAGTCAGCTGCATCTTTGCTCAAGCTTGGAGGTTTGTGCCGCGTTTTCCTGAACTAAAAATCCCACTGGAAATCAGATGCGAATTAAAAACCAAATTAATAAAAAAGGGCAGCTATCGCTCCAGGACCTGCCAAGTTAAGCCAGCTCCCCCTCCTCGCCTCACCCCTCTGCAAACGCTGTTTATATTGCAATGTTATGCGTGCTTTGCTTCTTGATTACAGTGGATCAGAGGAGCTGATTTGCTGGGTAGATTTTGATTTTCCAAAAGCATAAAGGAGTATTTATATCAAGCAATTACTGCAGACTGTTTTGGGATCCTTCTGTCAAACATCTCAATAGCTGTGATAGCTCGTGGCTCTGGGGGTTTGGGTTGAGCTGGCYGCCATCAGTGTCCAATGTGCCTGTTTATAAAGAGTATGAAAGAGCATGAAAGTCTTATAAAATAGTGTGAAGGTGGATTTTCTTTTTTTTTTTTTTCCCTAGGTTTGGCTTGGCTTAAAAGTTCCTAAATTTCAGAATTTCCCCCTCCCCCCGCCAATATCACTACCCTAAAGAGTTAAATTAAAACAAGGACTGTTGAGTTAAATTGCCACTAGCCCCAAAGACAGTATCAGGGGTCCAGTGTGATTAGTGCTGACTGAGCATAACCCCAGGATGAGCAGGGRAGCCCATGACAGCACCATGGAGTGTGACCAGCTCCAGGCCTCCAGAGAAGTAACCCGGTTCTTAGAAAGACAAGTCCTCTCTCATCTGCCCTAGGATCTGTTCTGTTCAGTTGTACGGTGATTCAGTCCCACAGAATGTGCTGCAGCCAYCAACCTCGGCTGAGTATCAGGGCAGCCGGGAAGGATCTTGCCTTTCCCAGCTAGGGATGYGATGTGGGAAGCTGCGTGTATTGCAGTCGGTCACAGCAAGTGGTCACCCAGCAGCACCCAAGCAGTGATGGGGAGAGAGGCTTTGTGCTCACAGCGAGGAGTTCCGTGTCCAGATGTRCAGTATGTTCTGGTTTCCTAGCGTTGATGCAGTTCCTCTGCAGTTAAATCTAATCTAAGCACACTAATCTGTCCTGGAAGGGTTTTACAAAGCCAGGTGGAAGCTGCTGTGGCTGGATAAGAGCTCCTCTCCCCATCCTGCTTGCCTGAGGAGCATGTTGCTTTACACCTTGTGCTGAACCAGAGGTGTGCAGGACCAGCTGAGAGAGAAACATGACAAGGAAGGGCAACTTTCACTGGAGACCATGAAAGATGAAGGAGCAATGTAAACGAGATGCATTTCCATGGGAAAGGGAACCATGAAGCACTTGTCTCCTGAGGTGTATACTGCACAGGAGTGTCACCCCTGCCCACACCCTGGGGCTAAGTTTGTACCTAGCTGTCTATGAGTGTGATAAGTCACTGTGGCTCTGGAGCATGTTCCAATGGAGGTGGTTAAAAACATGTAGTCTGCAAGCTTGCAAGACTGCAGAGCTCTTGTGAGGCTGCCCTTGCAGTGGTACTGCAAGGAAAACTGATAGCACCACCAGGGACACCATCCCACCTTTCCAGTCCTCACAAGACAGGGTATGGGTAGGCATGGCTCAGCTCTGTAGAGCATGTGTTGCTGTTCTGGTCTGCAGAGTGTTTTGCACTGGGCTTTGGGCCGTGGAAAGATAGATGGCATGAAACAAGGTCCACCACTGGTAAAATGGTGCCATATTTACCCTGACGTACTGGTCAGGACGTGGCGCCTGGGGATATGGATTCTGGGACCTGGAGAGCACAAGTCTGAAGATGCCCTTGGCCAAACACAGCAGGTTGCTGCCCAGCTGCTTCTGGCAGAGCTCAGGTTACCTCCAGGGCTCGGTGACCAGGGTGTCTCTGCAGTGATTTGGGAGTGCATCCTGTCGCCTTAGCCCCAGCCCTACGCCCTCCTACGAGCTGCTTTAGCCAGCTGCTTTATTCACACGGTGGCGCCAGTGACGGCAGATTGCAGGAGAAGCGCCCGCAATGCAACCTCGCCGGACACACAGGACGCGTGTCCTCCGCAGGGACTGCACTGCACAGCGCCCGTGGTGAGGCCTGCGAGGTGCTGGAGAGCCCCGGGAAAACTGGACCCCCATGGGCTCCCCCATGCAGCAAATTTATTTYGTGACTCTTAAATGCTGCTTGTGAATTAATAGATCAGATAAYGCAACAGAATTGGGAAGGGAGGATGAAATGGGAACTACTGCAGGAGGACAGAAGAKCTCTGCTTGCTTCCCATTCCTGTCACTACTCCTTGGTCTACCTTTGGCAAGTCACAGAACATTAGTTTTTCAGTTCTGAGATGTGTGGCCGGAGCTGTTTGGTTTTATTTTTTTTTTCAAGTAAATCAGCATGAATTTTATTGGAACTTTGTCTTTGAGAGAGATCTAAGCTCTTCAGGCAAACTCAGGCTTTAAATCCACATTCATCTATGTAAAGAAATGACTAGGTTTCTTTTAGAGAGTTGCAAGCACTGAAAGGAAAGCTGGTAATGGAAACAGAACTTGGAGCAGAAGACCAGCTCCTTCAGAAAGATTTCCAACTTCATTGACCTGTGCCTTGTCTTCCAAAAAAATTACTGGTGAGCCTTTCTGCAAAGAGCGGGACTCTCAGTGGCAAAATAAAGTAGATGGCAGAAAAGTAGATAGCAAAAAGCAGTGGCAAAATAAAGTAGATCTTTGCAATGACATCTGGTTAGACACTGCCTCACCACTAATGAACTCACATTCAAGCCCCTTCCTGACAACACCGTGTCCCCATCATGCTGGTCTCCCTCCATGAACTCTTTCCTTCTCTGTGTCACCCCTCCATGAACAACAGCTGCCTGATCCTGGGGTCATCCATCCAAAACTAAGCTTTCCAGGATGGGAGCATCATCAGTGAGCTCGCAGCAGTGGCCAGGGAGACAGGAGGAAAACAAGTCCCCTCTTCCCAAGGGAATTCCCATGCAGTCAGCTCAGCTGGGGGTTGCTTGTGTTAAGTGACGTGACCTTGGGGTCTGCCACATCCAGCAGGCAGCCCTTAGATACACTAAGGATTAGCACACSCTGTCCTGTCCAGCTGCATCCAGATATCCCACGGCCTGTACTAACCCAAAAGGTTTATGCTGTTTGGAGTATAAGGTTAAGATTTAACCAAAATGCCAGTAAGTCCTACCAGCAGCATGACAAATATTACATCTCCATCTTCCACAGCCCATATCATATGGAAGAGAGTTGCTTTTGAGGCTGTCAGCAAAGACATATGGAAGCGAGTTGCTGTTGGAGCTGATCTCTGGATCATAGCAAGATAAGAGCAGAGGAGACTGGTGCTGCAAAGGTGAAAGCTCCTGTACCAGCAGAGGAGAGTGCGAAGGGGCACTGGGGAAGATGGTGTGAAATAACAGAGGAAAGTGGAAGAGGAAGAGTTGCCCAGTGCAGAGTATGAGCTTGGCTTCCCTGTCAAGCACTGCTGGCACCTTACATATCACCTGGTTGAGGGATCCCATCCCAGATGCCTTGGGATAAGCAAGTGCCACCTCCAAGAGATGGGAGGAGGTGGAGATGGGTGGGAGGTGGGATGGGACAATCCTTGCGGCCTGGGGATGGGGCTCAGGTTCTCAAAGATCAAATCCCTGCATAACTGCCCTGGYTCATCTGTACTTGGCTACCAGTCCCTTGGCAAAGAGAAGGGAAGGGAAGACAATGCTGGAGGAAGGGAGTAAAGGGCTACCCCCAGCTGCTACTCTGAGACTGCTTCTGGTTAATCAAAAAAATAAAAATGACACTGCTATATCCATGTTGCTGGTACCTGCCAGGTGCCTCCTGGGATCAGACTAGCCTGCTCAGCCTTACCTGTCAGRAAAGAGAATCTTGAGATAGGGAGTTCCTTTAACATCCACAGGGGATAGCAGTGTTAGTATAGTAGGTATCAGTAGTACCACAGTTATGTGTTCAGGACAGGCAGTCCAAGCACCCTGGCCCATGTATTGGTTGGAAAACAGGCAGGATGCGGTGCCCACAGCACCAGGGCGGTACCAGACTCCGCTCCTGCTCCATGCCCCATCTCCAGAAGCATTGGAGACCTCTGTGTCCTTCCCATGTGTGTCCCTTGGCCCAAGACCTATGCACACCTTGCAGTGAAACAGGGCATCCACAGGGAAGGATCTTAGGCACAAGAGAGACTGATAAGGTAATCAGACCACTGCTGTTGTAGCAGAAATTGCTGGGGATATTGGGAATAGCGTTGCATGTTGTTGCTCATGGATATCACCAGTCATCTGAGGAGGCTGCCCAAACGGAAAGCTTTTCATTCCCCATGCTGTTTCCATGAGGAATGAGGCCAGGAGCACTCAGGGCACATCTCATGCTGCAAAGACATTTCAAGCCATCACGTGGAATCTAGCAGCCCAGTGGGAATCTGAGGCCACATTGCCACCAAGCTACCCACTGAAGTCAGGCGGTTGCACGGACTTCTCCCAGGAATTCACGAGGAGAAGGTTGTGTGCTTCTGTGACATGAATCCTGGTACTGCCACACGCAACCAGGCAGCCATTTGCCTGATCACACCCCACTACATCCCTGCATCTGGTGCAGGGAAAGCTTCAGGGGAAGATATCTCTTTCCCAWTTTTTTTTTCTAAGTACCCATGAAATTTTGTGTAGAAGTAGCAGAGCTTGAAGGGTCACTCCAGAATCACGTCTGGAGCTCCGAGCAAGACAAACACCAGTACTGGAGGCAGCTCCTCTGCCTGCCCTCAGCTCCAAGTCCTCCTGGTTCCTCTGCCCCTGCAGCCTTCAGCTTGAGAAAGGGGAGGATGGACCTCACCACAGCCACGCTGTGAAAAGCAGCATCCCAAAGGAGGGACAGGGCTGGCGGCTGGGCTGTAGAACCCTAGGCAGGGGTCAGAGAGGTGGGGAACAGACAGGTGTTGGGGTGGAACAGATGGTTGGGCTTGCAGTGGGCTGACATGAAGACAGGAGCTCCTTCAGAGTCCTGCAAGGACTTCTGTGAGGCTTTGAGCATGAAGTGACAAGTACAGACCTCTGAAGTGAGGCTGGTGCAGGAGGGAGGATTACAGCTGTGAATGCTTCCTGCACACATGGGGAGTGCTGTGGGTGAAATGGCTGAGATCTGGCTTTAGTACCACAGGTCAGAGCTCAGTCCTTCCCAAGACTTTTTTCAGTCACTTTGAATGAAAACAAGCACAATTCGGAGATTTATTTGCAAGTCACAGAAGAGTATTTGAGACACCACAAGTGCAGGCTGGACTTCCTGGTTGGACACTGGAAGGAGGACCAATGGATGGTTAGGTGTGGGATCTGGCTCCTCCCATGGCCAGCAACTGGTCAACACGTCTCTGAGCAGTCAAGAGAGCAGCCAGACCTTTCCTGCACTTGTTTCACAGCTGGCAGCGAGCGCCGAGTCCGCTGGCAGCCAGGGAGCAGGCGTGTGGACAYGGAGCATGATGGAGAGCAGCACAGCTGAGCGGTTGGAGTAAACAGGAGCAGGGATGGAGCTGTGGTGGGCAGCAGCACGTGGAAACTGGCAAGTCTCGTTGCTCACTCTCCACGAATGGAACGCAGCCGGAGCAAACTGGTGACTGCAGATGACTGGTCACTCCTGCTGCCTCTCTGAGGGATGTCCTGGTTCTGTCCATGGGAGCGACTGGTGGCTGGTTGGTCTGCAGCAGACACCCTGGGTCTGCTGTGTTCCCCCCCACTAAGAGAGCTAATGCTTTCCCTCAACATACTCTGGAATTCAGCCATAGATGGCCAGATTCTCACTCACATTCGATCCTGCGGTGTCTCTCCACCAAGCCCAAGAGCATCGTCCGCAGCCAAGTTGGGCTTTCTGCAGCATCACACATTTCCTTAGGCTAAGCAATATGCCACGGCCTCCTCCCTCTCCCTCCCTTTCTCAAAGAATAAGCTCATAAATCTGCCCGGGGCAATGAAAACACTGAGCTCATGGCCCTTAGATCTGTGCGGGAGGAGCTCTAGATGGCGATTAAAGGAGTTTAGGGTTTTCTTTGAAAAGCTCTTTGATTCTGGCAGCGGCTCTGATGCCAAAAGGCAGCAGTGAGGCTGCAAATGCCTCTCCCGCTCCGCACCTGCGTGGGTCAGGGAGCAGCAGGAGGGTGGAGGGGGAAGAGGGAACCTCAGCAGTTCCTGGTTCATTGTCCTAGAAGCTAAGTAACCCTCCATCTGCCCAGCAAGAGCACTCTTTGGCGGCAACAGAGTGATTGGTAATGCTGTYCCTGAGCCCAGGGCATCATAGAATCATAGAATCACAGAATGCTTAAGGTTGGAAGGGACCTCTAGAGGTCATCTAGTCCAACCTCTCTGCTCCATCAGGGACAACTAGAGCATGTGGCACAGGGTCGCATCCACTTGGATTCTGAAGATCTATAGAGAAGGCAACTGCCCAACCTCTCTGGGCAGGATCATAGGGAAATCAAACTTCCTGCGTTTCAGTTTGTATCCGTTACCCCTTGTCCTATCACTGGCCACCACCAAGAAGAGTTTGGCCCCATCCTCTTTACATTCTTACCTCRGTTATTTGTCCATGTTGATCAGATTCCCTATCAGCCTTTTCCAGGCTAAACAGGCCAAGATCACTTAGTCTTATGTTGTACGAGAGATGCTCCAATCCCTTAATCATCTTTGTCTCTCTGCTGGACCCTCTAGAAGCAAAATGTCCCTGTTTACTGGGGAGCCCAGAACTGCTCCCAGTACTCCAGCTGCAGCCTCACCAGAGCTGAGTGACTCCACTGATGTAGAACAAGAAGCTCCTGCCATGWCCATCAATGAGGAAGCTGGGCTTGGTCAGAGCAAGCCAGCCACCCAGAGAAGGGAGAGCCATTCCTCCTCTTGGCTACATGGAGATGGCTCAGAAAGAGCCAGATGTAGGCCAGACACCCTGCGGACCRGGAGAGTCAGGAGAGGCTGTGGGCAGCCAAGGAGGAGTTGAGATCAGGCAGATGAGGATGGGACAGCATTCTGCACAGCAGTGTTTGGAAACACTRTGGGGAAGGAGAGGGAAGGCATCATCAGGCCTGGGAGGAACCTGAGGTCCTCCCTCACAAATAAGCTCCTCCCTCAGAACGAGTTGAGCATAGCAGAAACTGAAGAGAGATCAGAAACCACCTTGGCAAAGAAGAGCAGGGCCAAAGGCAAAGATCTAGGGTTAGACTACGGTCAAAACAGAGCCAAGCTGCAGTCTGAGTGGAGGCAGGTACCATGCAAGTAGTGGGGAGCAAGGGCAGATCATGGGGAAGCCCTGACCCTTCATGTGACGTTCTGGTTCACCTAAGTAATACTAYGACATAGAGCTCCTCTTAAGCAGACTGCTTCCCACTGGCTGTCCCACCCATGCTTTGCAGAAGAGGCTTTTCCCAGCGCAGGGGGACACAACCTTAGTTTCTGGGGAATGGCCAGATGCCCCATGGCCACAACACTGGCTGCCTTGTGTGATGAAGGTGACAGAGGACCGCAGTGCAGATTAAGAACCTTGAATGATTTTCCAGCTCTCTCTTAGTCACACGGTTTATCCTAGACAAGTCTTCTGTGCCTCAGTCTCCCTATCTTGAAAACATTAATATTAATCCTTTCTCTAATGCTCTTGGAGATCAACTGATTAAAAAATTGCTATAGAGACTCTTAGTACTTTTTACCCACATGCCTGGACCTCTCAAGTTAAAATATCTTTTCAAAGTTCATTAAAAAATTCTTGAGCTCCGTATTTTTGCAGCCACAACAAGAAGAAAACATATCCTAAGCTCTTCAATTTGTAGCCCGCCTTTCATGTCCACTGACTTCATACTTCCTTCATTACAGACGTAGCCACAAGTCAGTATAGCTACCAAAGCTCCTCTGGAGCTCAGCAGCTGCTAAGATGCATGTGAGTAAAACTGCAGAACTTTGCAGAGGAAGGGAACTGATTTCTGATTCCAACTGGTAAACTGTAGTTTGGCCGGAATTTTTGTAAATCTCAGTTCTATTAATCTGATCTTCATTCTACAGAAAGCTACCTTGCTTTTAGCATACTTCTGAACACATAGGGGTAAATAACAGCTATTTGAGTTCTTAAGCTAACTCAAAAGAAAAAAAAATAGAGGGAAAGAGAGGAAAGACTAGTTTGAAGTAAACAAGTAGTTATTTTTCAGATTTCCCATGCAATTAAAAGCAAAACAAAACAAAATATATTTACTTTGAGTATCCCTAAAACATTCTGCCTTGTCTCAAAAAGGAATACTTCGTTCCATTTTCATTTTCAGGTTACTTAAATATTTCTAAATCCYTTTTAGTAAGGGTTTATAGTGAAGTGTTCCACCATCCGCTCTCCTTCGTTGTCTCAGTGGAGCACAATATTTCTATTAATTTAGTGTTGATCAAAAATGTGTGCATCCTGCATGGCTTGGAAGATCCCCTTCCCTGATCTTGGGCTGTGATTTCTTTTTCTTTTCAATGCTACTGCCTTCTCTTCCCCTGCCGCTGTGAAGGCACATGGTCCAGGAGGAGGCATCACTCCTGGGGTCTGTGATTGGGCTGTGCCGACTTTCCAGAGAGACTGGAGTGGCCAGGAGAGGGGAGGAAAGAACTCCTCAAGGCACCTCTTGGCTTCAGAGACCACTTCTGGCTCCTCTGACTATCCCCTGCTCCTGCCAAGACACCTTTGAAACGACTTTGAAACATCTCCAGCATGTTGGGCATTGTGATTGGGCTGGAGGGGAAATCCACACTGCCTTTGAAGTCTGGATACTTGAGCAGTTTTAGAATTATAGGGTTGTAATACACTGGAATGTGTGGGGATCTAATTGTGACTTAGATCCCTGGATGAAAGGTGCTATGTACATACAAAAGGTATTATTATTATTGTTATTATTATGGCTATTATTATTGCTATTATTACTATTATTGTTATTATAGAGCTGCAATATGTGGATTGGGGATGAAAGTAACACCAAAAGACCCTGAAATACGAGCTGTTTCTAAGGAAACTTCAGCCTGAAATGGGGTTTGCCTACAAGGGGGAAACGAAGTAGCTAGGATCACCTACAGCGACAGCTTTTATGAAAGTCTTGTATGCAAATATGATTCCTAAATCGAAGTTGCTGTGATTCTTAGAAGAGTAGCTCCAGGAGGAGCTAGTCCCGAGCATTTTTTGCAGGAAAAAAATACCATCAGACAATTTGCTGATGCCAGAGAGACCCAAAATATCCCAGCAGTCACAATATATGACCCTGGCACAGGAGCCATCCAGGACGGTTCCTGGAGCCATCCAGCTTGGAAGATGCTGGATCTCATCACGGCTTAKGGGCTGGGGAGACATGACGTGCAAAAGAGAGCTCCTGTGCTCTTCAGCCCCCCTCCTGCTCCAGCAGAGAGGGCACCAGATCCAGAATCCCGAGCTCATCACCCTCTTTCCAGCCATCTATCACATCTCTGAGCTGCCTGAGCAGAACGCAGCTTTGTTCCRTGGGCTCTATGACTCTGCACAGCCTTTGCCGTCAGCCCCTAGTAGTTTCTCCTGCCTTGCTCCTGCACTGACATCTCATTAACTTAGGGAAACTTAAGTGAAGTCAGACATTGAAGTGGGACTCCCAAAAGCTAAAGAAGGAGAGTGGAAGGCAGGTGGAAATGCACGGGATTGCTTCGTTGGTTTTGGTCTCCTCCCTACAACCTTTCTGCTTGCTTTGGACACCACCTGAGAAGCAATACTGGCCTTTGCTTGACTCTGGCTAGCTCAGATACAGCATCCYGTGGCGTGCACTGAGATCTATCCAACGCACTCCAGCAGGATTCAGACACAGCCTGGGAGACCCATTCCCTTGAGCAAGGCAGGGAGCAAACAGAACTGACAGCACAAATGCACCCAGATGCTCTCAAGCTTCCTGACCCACATGTCCTGCACTGTTGTTTGAACCAGAAGGCAGCTTCTTGCTTTAGCATGGAAGAGCTTAGGTTTCATCTGTGGTTACGGAGTGGGAGGACTTGTTCTGTCAGCAAAGCTGATATGAATATAAGTCCTTTTACTGTCTCCCTTGGGCCTCCCTTTTTCTGGTTCTGTGTCTGCGCTTCAGTGCTCAGAGTGATGTGCAGCCAGGAATTGCTCTAGCAGCTTCACCCTGGATGGACTTTCTTTCCGTAAAGAGATGCATGTGCAGGAGATACCTCCATGCTGGTAGCCCTCTGGGGTGCCCCTGGCTAGGGTGATTTTGCAAGGGAACATCCTTCCCTCTTGTGGCTGTTTTTGACAGGTACAGAAAGGAAGGATTTAAAATAATCCATACCCAAAAAAAAAGAAAAAAAAAAGGATGGAGATTCATAAAGCTGTATTTTTATAACTATGGTTTGTGATCTTGGAAGAAAAGAGGGGAATCTATAGGGCAAAACAGAGAGCCTCAAGTAAAAAAAAAAAAAAAAAAGGACACCTTTCTTAAGAGAAATTTAAAGCTTGTTCTAGGTGATGCATTCCAGATCAAAGCAGACCTCACCTTGAGAGCAGAGCCTCGACACTGGGACTTTGGCACAGGCATGCAGCAGAGCACTGTCAAGCAAAAATCCCCACTAAATACAGGAGGAGAGATTTTCTGCAGCAGTGAACTATCAGTGGTATCTCTAGGACAGGGGATCATCTCAGATATCTGGATATACAGGCAAAAAAACCCTTCATATATATATATGCCAAAAAAAACGTTTGAAAGGACAGTGAACCAAAGATACATTTCTAATGTGTGGCCTGAGCCAGAAGAGGAGGCCTGGGCATGGCCTCTGTGCATCTCTGGGCAGGTCTCCTCCTGTTCTGTGGAAAGACTACTCTGGCATTCATGTCTCCCCATATCACAGAATTTTGCTCTGTTTCTTCAGCCCTTCCTTTTCATATTGGTTTGCCCCATGGCCAGAGCTTTCTAGCCCAGGCATCCCACATGTGCAGGCTTCCTGGGAATTTTTCGATTCTTCTGGTCAAAAATTGCCCCTGTTTTGCTACTCTATGTGATTTGTGAAATCAGACATGCAGAAGCAAGAGCATGGCATCCACCTGAACCACAGGGGCCGCGGAGCAAAGGCTGGTCCATTTTGGGGATGCTGAGTCAAGCCCATCAACGGCGGCTTTGCCGTTGCTAAACTCCCACAAGCAAGACCTCGTTCCCCAGCAGGAGGGTTCAGCTCCCCAGCCCTGCCCCTCTCTTTCCCAATTGTACTGATAAGTCAAGCCTTTTCCCCAGTAGAGTCAGGAGTGATGGTGACTCACCACCACTTCAGTGCAAACCATGTAGGCAGGCGCTCCAACAGCAAAGCGTGTTGGAGACGTGAAGACTCGCTACCCACTTGACAGCAGAAGAAAGGCTTTTCTTGGTGTGCAGGGACCACCCACCAGAGAAGGAGACAAAGCAAGAGCTCTCATGCTCTAATGCCTTGTGGCTTCCTAGTGACACTACAGCATTCCCTGCAGTTAGTAGAAACCTGCTCGTTGCTCAAGGTGGCAGAGATTAGCTCTGCCGTTCTGCAACCCCGAGGCGAGCCAGTACCTGACATCTTCAAAACGCAGCTCTTAATTCCTTGCCAGGCCATTGCTGGGTTTGGCAGGCGCGTACCTTGCAGCCTGGATCCCTGCAGGCCTTAGAAGGCAGCGGGCATGGTAAGGAGTGCAGGCGGTATTCATCTCTCCCCTTGGGCTATGAGCTTCGGTCAAGACGCCAAACCGCTGCAAACAGCATGCAGTTGTTTTTCTCTACTGTCATAAATACTTGAGACTCTTCCTTTATAAATCACACACTGTTTCAGAAAGCAAGACCTAGATGCCGAATAATTAGCCACAGAGACCCAGGCTTTTCTGGTCCACAGTAGCTGGAACATATAGTTCAACACAACAACATCTGGGAAAAGTGGATCAATTCAATTGTCCATTCTGTCATCGGTACAGAAATACCTACTATCCCTGAAATACCTACTGTGTCAGAGATGCGGCTTGCTTGGTCCTTGAACCAAGGAATCTGTTCTAGGCTTACAGCTGTCTCTTAGCCCAAGTAAGCAATGTCATATTTGCACTTTGTGTGGGTACTGTCTTGACTGAAGGCTATCAGTCATCAGTACACAAAATCATCTTTTGAGGTGTCTGAAGGGACATGAAAAGGATGCATTGAAAGAGCCCCAATGCTTTTAAAACTGTTCTGCAGGATGGATTTCAAGCTAGAGCTATTTAGTTTGTGTTTTTAAACACCAAGCCAACTTTCCCCACTTTCCCAACAGCCAATACAGGGTGGTGAAATGAAAGATAAAAATAAGGAAGCCTAGTGGGTTAGCAATGGCTTAGTCTGCCAACCATTCTACTTTTGTCTCCTCAGCATTCTCATCCCACCTGGATAGGTGTGGCATTGCTGCAGGTAGCGCTGCTCTTGCTCAGAGATACACCTCACTGATAACACCTCCTTTGCTAATACGCAAGAATCCAACTACTGCCAGTCATTAGAAGTCACTCGTCTAGGGGAGGAAGCCACGACAGGGAGGTCCTGAGCTGAGCTAACACTGCTCCTTCAGCACCATGAGAAAYATCTGCTTTAACAATGCAGTGGTGGGTCAGGCCCGTGAGTACGATGAATGGGACGATTATAAAAACCTGCTTAAAAGTATCACATATTTCCTAAGCAGCCAGGGTGTGATTTATCTCCACCTAAAATGCATACCTGAAGAGGCTGCATGAATCACACGGTAAAAGGAATTGTTTCTCCCCATGGGACTATAAAGGGGGTACAAAGTCTAGCTCAGATGTAGACATACGCATTGTAGGCATTTAAATTGAGGTGGTGAGATTCAAACTTCCCCCTCTTTAATAAGTCCAGGAATGGGGAGCTCATTTGGTGAAGTCTTTAATTAATTGGTGATAAAAGTTAATGAAGGTAAAGAAAGTACCAAAAGCTACTAACTGTCTTTGGCGTGGCCAAGTCTGTGATTTCTCAGGGTTCATTTTCGTTGCCCCTGGGGAAGTGAGAGAGCTCAGGAATTCAATGGAAGACCTTTCAGAATTTGATCTCTCTAATTTGGCAYACGGTTTGTGACAATTCAAATACTCCAGGACTGATTTTACAAGCTGTTCAGGTTGGTTCATGTTCAGTGAAAAAGTAACGTTGCTGTCTAAGAGTATTATTATAAAGAAATCTAATAAATCTTTAAAAAATATAATTAAAATGTTGCAAGGCAGCTGTGGCACTAGACAGGCCAAAAGGCATGACCAAATATTCAAAGTGTCTGTCTCAGATCCGAAAGTTGATCTTTTTCTTTTTATCTTCTAGGGATATTCCTTCCAAATTGTACAAGTTTCTGTGCTGCAGTTTTGTAGGGACATTGGCTGCAAATTAGCTAATTTTAAAGATCAAGAATAGTAGATAATTTTTCTCACAACAATCTCCCGTTTTCCCAAACTGCGATGTGCAGATGGAATAAGCCAGACCACTTGCACAGAGAAAGGATACAAGATACCTGCAGAAAAGCTAAGTGGCGTAGAAATCCCTTCACTGGCTATCAGAGGTGTTTTCCAAGTGTTTTATTAGTGGCTCTGACCACAGATTAATTAAACCAAAGGCAGCATTCAGGACCAGGTGGTGCAGTCACCTGCCAAAAGGGAAGTGGAGGGAAGCAGCATCATGTCTTCATTGCTACGTGCTATACTGGCTATCAATACTTGTTTTCTAGCTCAGGCAAGGCTGATGTAATGCCAGTGACCTTTCCTCCTGAGACCATGACTGGGCTAACACCGCTTCTGATGAAATATTGATGGAGACAAAAATCAGAACTGGATGTTATGCCCTCATTTCAGAGGGCTAAAGATTGTGCAAGGAGAGCCAGTCAGCCCCTGCATAATTGGGAAATGGGATGAGTGAGTCAGACAAGAAAAGTTAATAGCTAATTAATTTTGAAATCTAACAGCAGCCACTGCTGCTAATATGTTTTTTTCCAACACATCAAAAGCAAGTAATCTAAAAGGCCAAAAGGTGGTAGAGATGTGGAAGGAGCTGCTCAAAGACAGAGCTATTCTCAAAAAAAAAAAAAAAAAAAGAAAAGAAAAAAGAAATAATCTTGGTTTTGCCCTGAGAACAGGCTGTGAGCAGTAGGAAAAATACATTGTGAACAAATCTGAGAACTAATGGTTCAWWCACATGATAAAAATTTTCAGGACCAGATGATACTCACACAGGTTCTAAATGAATCCAAATCTGAGATTACGGGCCAACTAACTATTTTGCTTAGTCTATTGCTTAAACCAGTCCTGCTATCTGAAAAATGGAAGGGGACAAGTGCAACATCAACTTTAGAAAGACCTTGGACAGGAATCCATGGAATAGGAATGGCTAGGAATCCATGGAATCACAGGCTAGCAAAGCAGTCAGATAAAGTTGCAAGTAAGGAAAAGAATTAGTAGATAAAGAGATAAAGGTTAGATAGAATAGTAGATAGGAAGGAGAAGGCTTTTGTATATGAAATAATTCCTTGAAAGGGTGAACAGGCAGCTACTCCAACAAAGATCAGTTCTTGAGTTTCCAGAAAGACTGGAAACTTAGAAAGAAGGTTCTTCCTCAAATTCTCCTAAAGAAATTAAGTTCATATAAAATGATAATCAGTTGGAAGAGGGGAATTGAAAGTATAAGACTCAGACAGAGGTCATTTTCAGAACAGAAGGTGAGAGGGAAACAAGTTCAAAAGGAGAGATTCAATGGTAAGGAAAGGGAGTAAACARCAAGACAAAAGAGCTTGGTTGGAATAAAGAAATAAAGGAGAAGTGAGTACTGACTGCAAAGGGTTTAACGGCAATCTCAAAGGAAACAGAAGACAAATTTAAGTGTTAAGACACCCAGAACCAAGCATAGGGTGAAAGACTCTGTGCYGGTGGGCTGAATGGATGTTGCATCTGCATGAGAAAGTGGTCATGGAGTCAGTAAAGATGATGAAAATGTGAACTTGGACCTCTGAGCAATCAAAAAGACAGTTGTAAGGTATATTTTTCCATAAAGAGAAACCATATCTAGTTTCTCCACTCCAAAAGTATGTTGCAGATCCATTGAAGATGAAAGGGTTAACCTGAAGCCTGAAGACGCTTATTTACCAAATGCAATGAAATACATAGACTCAGAGATCCAGGGGTCATAACTTAAAAGCAAGACAGCAAAGCAAAGAAAAAGCAGATTTCTAAAATCATATCAGTTGTATGAGTCACTTTCCAAWCCTTGCCTGCTCTTAGTTACCCTATGGGATCACAGCTTTCTTCCTCAGCCAGTTCCATGTCTTCTGCTCTTCCTCTTGCCTCTCTTAACACAAAACAATAGAACGGTAGAACAGGACAGAACAGCACAATTCCTGTTCTAGAAGTGCTTTTGAGGAGACTGTTGTTGTCTTTGACAATGGTTTCCCAGCCTATCTTGAGTTCAGTGTGTTCTCACTCTATGGGAACCTCTAACTAAATGACTATAAGGCCAGTTTACTGCATTGTCATGAAAATTTTGTAATGACACTTAGCAGTGCAATGGGAGGCACCTGCTTGAACTATAGTTCAGATATGGTCCTGGCTAACATCTTTCCTATCCTTGCTACTCTGATCCCCAGGAATGAATGTAACAGAGATGCTAGTCCTGAGAATTTGTATTAGACACAGAAATCAGATTTTTAAGGAAAACAAATATTGTATATCAAGCTCGGTTTTTCTTCTAAAAACTATATATTGGGAAAATTTCAGAAAAGCCAGATCAGAACACCTATTTTTTTTCATAAGTTTATTTCCGATTGCTGTCTGGTGATCTTTGTAAGTGGAAATGGATGAACTGCAGAAAAGAAGAAAAAAAAAAGTCATCTTAGAATGCTCCAGCAGCCCTCATAAACTGAAAAAGAACAAGGGAATCTTTTGTAGGCTGAAGACAACATTTGGTCTGAACTGATTCAGCTAAGTTCAAAATATCTGAGCATATTTGAACACGTCAAGAATCAAAGATTCTCAGAGATTAAATGAAAATAGAACATTTTAACATTTTCCTACTTTTATACTCTTTTCTCCCACAAGTAATATGAAATTGTCATTCCATAAGAGTATCTGGCAAAGAAAAAAGTCAAAAATCCTTTAGCAACAAACCAAGGGAAAATACTTTCATTTTGCTCCTCCTTTGGCTTCTTTGTTGTTCACATCCAACACTGGCTGAATGGAAATGAGTTGCCTCTAGAGGCTGAACACCAAGAGGCATTCCAGGACTGGACAGTGGTGCTTTGGCAGAGCCCTGCATGGGCTGCTGCCTGCAAAACCAAAGAGAATGGACAGAACTCCGTGGTAAAAAAGAAATGGAAACTCAACAGCCAACATAGGAAAAGCTGCAGTGTTTTTGTCTAGTGAGTTTAAGTGGAAAAACAAAATCCTGTTTTTTTATGGGGGAAGGTGGACCACAAGCTGTCCAATAGATGCTCCTCTCCAGCTGACATTGAGGGGCTGTTTATACTGGAGTATCAGTCTAGTCCCTGCAGGGTCCATGGCTCTACCACATGGGGTAAAGGCTTAGTATGCATGGAYGGGATTTAGACCAAGCTGTAGGTAGCAGTTCCCTTCCACACCAGTAGTGTTCCCATCTCAGACAACCTCCCTATCCCTTCCCAGCGTGAACAGGATCCAGCCCTGCCTGAATGACACCTGCATAAGGGAAGCAAGGCTGAATGCCCCTGGAAGCCTCCCATGCACATGGGAGCTGCCTCTCAGAGACCTCCTCCCCTTTCCCTTCTTCTTTATTCCTTCATCTTTTAATACATCCAGGGTTAGTCCAGTCCATGGGTTGTTCTCCCTTTTGTCTTGAGGCAGACAGACGGGCTCCCTAGACAATAGACAGACTTCACCAAGGACTGGGAAAGAGAGGTGGAAGATTTACTGCCATGAGGTAATGGGTGGGAGGGATTTGAACTTTCTTTGCTTCAGGAACTGCCGCTATTGTCCTGCCTTGTCAGCAATCAGAGATAGGGAGGGTCCGGGGCACAGTGTGTTTGTGACAGAGTGGATTTGCCTCCTAAAAGCCAGCTCTGTTCAGAGAGCTGGGCCAGAACCTGAATCCCGGGGCTGTGGCTGTTTTCTGCCTTTGGGCGCAGCTTGCCTCACCTGCTTTGACGCTTCCTTTGCCAGATTTCTCAATCTGTCTGGTTAGTGGCCCCCCGCCTCCCGCTTATTCACAACAYAAAAATGTCCCAACCCTTTTTCATTTATTCTAACGGCAGGAATAAAAACATCTCCCTGATGCTTTTGATAGTGCGTTAGAGCATGGACAGGTAGTGTCCCATACCACATGCTGTTAGTGCGTGAGTGCATGGCAAGGCCAGTGGGAAGCTGCCATTGCAAAAGGCCAGGGTTCGGGGATTGCATGGGATTAGGAGCATATCTGTTTCCAGAGGGAAGAAATACTTTCACAATTTGCACCTGCCCACACGGCATTTTTGCARTCCTTCCTTCATGTGCGTGTTGCAGGCACAGACTGCAGAATCACAAATTTTTTCATGTTGAAATGGACCTGGGGAGATCATCTAGTCCAATCGCTCTGCTCAAGCAGCTTCACCTACAGTGTGTTGTCCAGAGCCCTGTTCAAACAGCTTTTGAATGTCTCCAGAGATGCAGTCTCCACAACCTCTCTGGGCAACCTGTCCCAGTATTCAAGCATCCTAACAGTAAATCGATCCACTTCAGATCAGAAAATGATGTACTAGATATGCTGACAGCTCATCATCCCTTTTGCCATGGGAAGCCATTTTACTAGGACACACAAGACAAAATCAAACTGGCACAATGCTTAGAGTCTTGTCTGCTCCACATAGGTTCTATGTCTTTTGTGAATTAGGCTTATTAGGCTTAGCCTAATAAGTGAATTAGGCTTATTAGCCTAATAAGGTTCCACTGATAATGTCTATAACAATSTGCCACTTCCTCACTGAGGGTTTTGGGCTGACAAGTTTTCCATCCATCTAAGGTTATCACTTTGGATACACTTAGGACAGTGTTTTTAAATTTTCTCTTCTTTTCTCACTTTTCCTTCCTCCCTCCCTATATCTGAGGTCAGTCATAGACGTTTAGACAAGGCAATGGCTGCAGTGGCTTGTGAATCCCATTTTAGAGGCCACCCTGCTTGCATTAGTAAGGTGATATTTCCCTTTTCCCTATATCCAAATCCATCCTCCTACACAGAAAGGGAGGCAGGAACATTTTCAAAAGCATTTTTTTGAGGTTTCCTTTACTCAAAGTCTCATGAGGCAGACAAAACAATGTAGGGACTGACCCATTTGTGTCTTTCCCTGTTCTAGGTTTCAGGCATGTTAARACTGGCCATCACCTCCTATGAGATAATGCCACAGGACAGGTGAAGGCAGCGCATTGCTGCCTTTCAGAGCCTGTTCTGCAAAACCCATCATGGGAACGCGTGCCAGGACACAGAGCACCACTGCTGGTGCTCCATCCGTGGTGCTGGGAATACGGGGTCTCTTCCATYACGGCCCGCGAATACAAAAGCAGGGCTGGGTCAGGGAGTCAGTTTCTTTCAGACCCCTGTGTTTCCTTTAAACAACACAGATACTCAGTCGTATAACACTGAAGAGGATGGTCATGTCTGATCAATGTCACTGTCACGTCTTCCTAACCTCAGTCACTACCTATCTCCAAAGAAATAAAAGAGGCCAATTTTGCAAGCTTCCTTCACAGCTGAAAATTAATGCTTGGCCATGTGATGAAGAAGGATTTTCACCTATTTAGGGGCAAGTGGAGTATGATAGGAAACCAAACTTCTGCTTCATAAAAGCACCTGCCAAACTCAGTTCTGAATATAATTTACGGTGCCAGATGATCCCAAGCTAGCTCTGTTTCAGAGTGAATTACTGCTTTCTGTTCCTACTCGAGCACATTAACTGTATTCAGCCTTGTCCTAATGTAATTGTTCCTTCCCTTACTTGTTTTGGCACTGTGCATAATGTCTCCAAGATGAGTGAGCTGAAAAGCAAAGCCTGGACACTGTCTTCTTTCTAAGCAGGTGTTAGATTATGGAATGGTTTTCTCCTCTCAAAGCAGCTGCTCTGCAGATGTCACGTCATTACTGTTTGCAAATTTGATGCATATGCAATGACCTGGAAATGTTTTTCAGGGCCAGGATCACTCACCTTCTCTGATGCAGAAGGCATCAATGCAGATAGCTGGGCCTGAGGTCTCTGAGCTGAGCCTGGCTTTTCATCTGTTAATGAGTTGAATGACTTCCATATGTTTCATTTCCACTGTGATAACAGGCAGAGTCCAGACAAAACTTAAGCCAGTTTTCCATGTGGTTGGGATTTTCAGGGTTCTACTTAACTTTCTTTGAAAATCTCAAGAGGACTTCAGAAATTCTACCTCTGTGAAATGTTCTCCCAGTCAAGACTGACACAGTACCACAATTCAGATTTAAAAGGCCAAGTGCAAGACAGTTCTGCTGATCTGTTTGCTTGAGTCTGCTTGAGTCTGCTTGCAGGAGAAGAAAAATGACTCAGAGGTCTATCTGCCAACTGACTACCATTTTGTCTTATATTTGGCCAAAGAGCCACCAAGCTATTTTGGACGTTAGATTTAGTTGCCCCATAGATATAATGCAGGACACACATGAGATCACTAGAGTGACGACTGGAAACCAATGTGAATTCTAGGGTATCTCAGGGTCTCCATTTAGGTAACTAAATGGTGCCAGCAGTGCAGGTCAATGCAGACAAGGTCCAAGCTGGCTGGATGAGRAGGCTGCTGTTCAGAACCAGCAGGATTTTGGCGGGGGATTTTGTTTTTGGAGACAGACGCCCTGCCTACAGCCAGGCTGACAGCTGGATCCCAGCTTCAAAGGTGCATTTGACAACCTGGAGTTAACACTCAACCGAAATAGCGCCTTTCTTTGGCAATTGTGGTATCATTGAAGTCAACATATCTCTCTGCTGGCCGGGACATCTGAAGTACATTCTACAGGCCGGTAGGGAAATGAGCACAGGGGCCCAGTGCCACATCCRTGAGCTTTCATGGCCTTCCTTACCAGAGCAACGAGGACAACCTAATTCCCTAGTATTATCGTGACCTAACAACAGTGAACACTGGGCATCCGTGACCTCAGCCAAGGACAAAGCTCAAGGATGCAAAGATAACTGCCTTCCTGGTCTCTAGTATGATGCTAATGTCTATGTCTGTGCTGAGGCTTGTGCTGTAGGTACAAACCTGTGAAAGGACCACAGTGAGATGCAGCCTGAGACCTCACTTCTAAATTTGTAGCCCAGATTATGTCCTAATCCCTTTTAAAACCAAGACAGGCCATTTGTGAGCTGTGTCCTTGTGGCACGTGAGGCTAATGCCTGTTCAAGCCAAAGAAAGAACTATATTTATTTGTTGTTGTGTTTGCAAATCAGGATAGCCAAGAAAGGCCAGATTTTAGACTGCTAAAGCAGCACTCTAATACCCAGTCTTGATTTTGCAGCACTAAGGTGCTGATCCCAACTCCCTCCATGTTGCTAACAGGTAGGGATAATACTGAACCCAGGTTTCCAAAGTGACTCTGAGAGCAATGCTTGTAAGAGAAAGTCAGTGATGTTGCAAAAGAAACTTTACCTCATCATGCATTACAAGCCAAATGGGATTTTTTTTCCGCCCACATTTTCATGTTTGTCAGCCACCATTGCAACACAATTGGTGTAAGAGTTAGAGCAGTGTTAGAAGACATCAGAAATCAGCCCTCCAAAACCATTTCAGGCATGAGAACTCATCCTTGGCTCTTTGGTTATTTACATCACCAAATTGTCCTTGCTGGTTGGGGGTGCTGGCTGAGTCTGTTTAGCAAGTGCTATCTAACCACAGTCTTTGGCAGCACTAAGTCTTTACAATCCAAATGGGGCACTGGCCAAAGTATGAGTGTTTCTGGGGACTATTTCCCAAGCCACAGCACTGTCTCTCTTTGTCCCTTCTGCCAGATCTCAGACTGACACAACTCTTTTTGTTTTTTGAATATCAATCTGAGCAAATCAAGAGACTGGCAGGCCACACTCTATGCTTGAGTTTATGTTTGCATAATACTTGAGTTTACGTTCGCAGGTTGAGACTGGTTTCTTTCGGTGCACATGTAGTGCACATAAATTCTCCATGGCATATCTTAACATTCATTGTGTACTTACAGCCCAGTTTTCCTTTGWTGCATCCTGCTGCCATCCTGACCACCCCACAGAAAAGCAATCACAGAGCAGTAGGAATCACGGCGCAGTAGGACCAAGCAGAGCTTATAGCAAAATGAYTTGTGAGGAGTCCTTGAGAAGTGTAGAATCTGGAAAGCATCTTGGCTAGTTTAAGTAGACTACTGCAGCCACTATGGGAAATAAAATCTTGGACAGAGTGGGTGTTCAGGGTTTGATGCAGCATGATCGAGAGCGAGCAGTGGTTAGGAGAAAGGTGCTGCACATGACCAAACTGAACCCTACAAATGGTGTTGGGGGGCTGCAAAGCCCCTTTTTGGCCTGAAGAGAAAATCAGTCTTATGCACACAGCATGTAATAGCGTAAGCTGCCCACAGAGGTCCTCTGGGAGGTGTGCAGAAATTTGGAGCAGGCAGGGCAGACTACAGTGTACAAGCTCCCTTCTCAGGTACTGCAGGTTGCAGAAGAAACCATATTGCTGGCAAAAAACAACTGTGGATTTCCTGGCTCTCTAGAAGGACCTTGTGGCTTACAACAGTCTTTGGCTTGCCTTGCCCCACTTTCTGCATTGCTCTTATTGGGACATCACACAGTGCCCCTCAGCCAATCCCCAGGCAAGTGTGGCTAGTATCCCAGAGTAGAGCAGGGTAAGAGTTCTCAGCACAACATTTTTCTTCATCTTCTGCATTAATTAAAGCAGAAGATGCCAATTTGAATTGTGAATGTAATTAGGTGAGGCAAAAAAAAAAAAATAAGAACAAAGTTTCAGACTGAAATGTCCTGTTTGGATGATCACATGAGAGAAAAATACTGATTTTTATTCCAAATCACTTTTGATTTGGAATGTCTTCTCTCTGAGAATTGTTTTAACATCAACACTGGAGAAACCCTTTTATAGTTGTGTAAAGACTTGTCATTAAACAATTCTATTGGCAATTGTTTCTTGGGAACTACCAGAAATGTGAACTCACAAAATCATATCCAGTGCTTGATCAACAACCTACCTAAAGCAGCCGCTGCATTGAAAGCAGAGGTGTTGGAAGGAGTCTTTGAGTTCTAAAGGGACTTCTTTCATGCCCCTGGGCTTGGTGTATGAGCTATACTCCCCTACTTCAGCCAAAACAGCACCAGGGCACTCATAATCCAGTGATCTTCTAGGCTGGAGGTGGTCAGACTTCAGTATGCTTCTGAAAGCTGTATCTGGCAAGATAAGCAGTCTTCTCTCTGTATTACCACAATAAAAAAGCTTTCCCCATTTATCACCATGCAGACTTCTCTCTGCAAACCAAGACAGTAGCTGTCCAGCAACAAAGAGTCCCAAAGAAAAGACTCTCTTAACATGATCAGCAAGATTCAAGTTCTGACTTTTGGGGAAAAAAATTCACTCACAGTCTGATCTGAATTTCACCTCTGTCCCACGGCATAGCATATTCTGGATGCAGCTCCTTACCGCCTTTCAGCCATGTCCACTCCCATGTTACTGAAGTCTAGTCCGCCAAGTGTCCTATCATTCTCCCTTTCCCTTCTCGCTTTCTCTTCTGCTTTCTAGGGAGAGACCTTCCCATGGCAGGCCCTGGGATGAGATCACTGACAGCCCTGATCTGGCAGAGGATTCCTCAACATTATTCCTTGGTGTTCTCATGTTAGTCATTCCCAAGGGCAGAACTGTGCTACCTCTTCTGGCTCCTTTCTGCTTTCACGTGCACAGGGCATAGAGCAGAGCAGAGAGTCAGGAGAGCTACAGGAGGAGCAGGAGGAGGAGGCGTCAGGGCTGTATGAGGTCTGTGTTTGCTGTAGGTCACTGCACAGAACAGACGTCTGAAGACCTGCAGGTGTGGGCATGGGCTTAATCTCACCCAGGCAAACTGGCCTTGATGGAGTCTTTATTATTGAAATAGAGGGGAGATCTAGGATAGGGCTTACACATGGGGGGTGATCTAAAACAACTGATCTATTTCCAAACATAGAGAGGTGGGCCTATTGCAGTGATATGGGATTGAAGCAGGACCGATGCCTCCAGATATGGTGTGATGCAAATGAGCTCTCATTGCTTTGATGTCTTTATCTTCCCTTTCTCCTTTTCTTTATGGAGACTAGCCTTAGTGTAATTTTCAACCTGTAGGCTTTTATGAAAAAATTCTGGTAGCTGTATGGTTCCAAGAACGATTCTACTTGCAGCACCAACTTCACCCCAAACAATTCAGGCATTTGGTGGTGACCTCAGAGATCTCAAGATAAAGGGAAAAAGAGATAACAAGAACCTTTATGAATCACCCTAGCAAAATCTGAAGAATTTCTCAAGCCATCCTTTATTGCCTTTAGGCTTCTTTTTTAAAGCTGGTGTAATTGTACATTTCTTGCTGTGTGCTAATAAAAATGAGAGTGGTCAGAAGACAGAGACATTGC
Source organism: Nothoprocta perdicaria (assembly GCF_003342845.1). Lineage (NCBI taxonomy): Eukaryota > Metazoa > Chordata > Aves > Tinamiformes > Tinamidae > Nothoprocta > Nothoprocta perdicaria. The sequence goes on along the minus strand of NW_020456276.1, from coordinate 919,994 downwards.
TCATCTTCTAGGGATTTCAGCAAGGCAAGAGTTCTCCATRCTTTGCACAAATAAGTCCAACGTTGTAACATTATGGGACAAGGAGGAGAATTTTGCTCTGACTTTTTGCGTCTCCCACAGAAAACAGGCAACTGGACCACAGTCAGAAGGCACTAGTGCTATAATTGTGCAATTAATTAATCATGAGGATACTAAGACATTCTCCTCACTGTCCTCTTACAAACTCAACTGCCTGAGCATGAGGAATCTTTGTCTCATGATCCAGGAACACATGTGTTCAGCACCAGCACTGAAAGAGGMTAGAGATACTGAGTCTGTGCTGGAATGGGACCACATGAATATTCTAGACTTCTTGGGGAATGCAAAGATATTGATATAATGATTCAGTGTGGGGCTTGAGAAGACAGCCACCATTTGGGATGCTTAGTAGCTTCCTATAGACSCAGTCTGTGAGTGTCACAGTCAAGTACGTCCTTTGAGGCAACCATGTCTCCTTACAAAGGAAGAGCACAAGGTCTGTTTTCTTAAACACTATGACACAGTGTCCCACCCAGTGTCTTGGGCAATGTCTACCATGATTTCTGGCTATCCCTTACATGGGATATCATCAAGGAGGAAGAGTGGGGAACACAGTATACCTGAAGCAGACCCTGAAGGTCTACATCCACTGCTGAGTATTTCAGAGTACTACMATAACAGGTAGCATCCCACCTCTCTGAGCAACTATGCTAAAGAAAAACTCTTTTGCTCATTGAGGCTCATATCACCCCTGAATTTGAAAAGATATGAGATTTGGCAAACAAACTCTATTCTCTAAACTGCCAGCAAGGACAACTTAAAGAATAAGTCTCGGAATTTCAACTAGATTTTTCATGTTTCAGGTCTGTGTTTTGTTTCATAAACTTTTGTTTTATGCTGTTTTTCATTATCTTTGCATTGTTTCACAACATGTCAAAACATCAGACTAATTCATTACAATATAAATGGGAGACACTTTGATGTAAGGAAAAAAAAGATGYTTTAATGGGTGCTAAGTAGCAACTGCCCTTAGGGATTTAAAAATAAAAATAGAAGCTGCCCAAAATAATACTTTAACCTTTCTATTGTATCATAGTACTACACATTTTTTTTTTTGTATAAAACCTTGCAAAATGACAAGACTCTCTCCCCCTGCCAAAGAAAARCATGATTTACATTTCATTTTTAGCAAAACTCTGGAATTTTCTAAAGAACATACAGCAATGAGAATATTTTACAATCTCTATTCCATTGAAGCAATTTCTGAGTTAGAGTCCAAAGCCAGCCCATGATGCTACAGGGCATTTGATATGTGACCTTTGAAGCATCAGCACAGTGCTACAGTGTTGTGTGTTAAGTCTTCAAAATCTCAGTTAAAATGTCAATGAGTTGTGAGGGCACCAGCCAGACTGGAGAGCTCCCTCTTATGTGGTTGAGTTTTGTTGAGGGACATTTCCCTGCTTCATGCTTCTAGCTTAGTTTCAGTTGTTGCCTTTGCTGTATACCCCTTCCTCCATGCATTTATCCATCTCCAGGTGGTTACTGCTCTAAGATTCCCACTGACATTGGAAGGTCACATATTCCCTTGGGCATATGAGATTTACTGGAAGAAAGAGTAAAGTAAAATTCATTCATTTTTACCTTGTGCCTCATTCTTACATTACAAGATAAGGGTCTGCGTATTTCCATTCAGTCTACAGTTTGAAGGAGATCAGTGCTATTCTACATATATACAGTGATCAGAAATAGTCCCTCCTGCCTCACACAGCTCCAGCCAGAGGCTTATAAGGCATCTAAAAGACATCTGAATTGCTTTACTTGGAAGGTGGGATGGCCCAGTCATTCCCGTTGTTTTTACACACACCTGCTTATGCTTTTACACACACCTGCCTCACTGTTCCTTGCTGATGCTCACATGTCACCTGGAGACAACTTGCTCTACATTTCTGTAATAAGAAATTCTGTTACCTTTGTATGTAGTTGCCTGTGAGGATTTGTTCAGGATTGCAGTTATTAAGTACCAGACCTCCTGAAGAACCTCTGAGACCAAAAACATCCTTATTTTCCAACTACTAGGCAGTCTAATGCACCATTTGCTGCAGATTTTGCTACCTCTATATCCTGAGAACACCACAGTCCTTGGATTCTCTAGCTCCTGCTGTGCACAACATGCAGAGACTTTGCACCGTCTAAGGGGTTGAGACTCACCAGATGTCCTGGATCTCTTGGATCCCCTCACAATCTCTATCTCTGAGAGTTTATCAGACCCTAAGCAAATAGAAAGTAAGTTGTTAGCTGGAGATCACAAAGACTAAAACAAGTGTATTTAGATAGATGCTCCACACTCTAAATATATACCTTGTCATCCACAGAGCAGGCTTAAGGCCCTAATTCTTGGTCTTCTCCTCTAGTTTTTCCAGTTTAGAGCAGACTTGTTCTAGAGCATGCACCACGTCTTCCACAGCTTGTTGTCTCCTCAGAGGCAGCTGTGTATCAGTTCCCTGGAAGAGAAGAGCTGTCTGTGAGAATCAGCATGACTAGTGGTGACAGAAGGATGCTTTTCAGCCCACAGAGGAGTATTCCAGTATTGTTGTGCTTCCTATCCAGTCCCAGGAATGTGTGGGACACTAATATGCATTTTGCTATGAGGAATTATCATCATTTGCTCTCCAGCTTGGAGAAATCCAAGTAGACCACCCTGAAGTAGTCATTACTTYGAAGTGATTATTTCCTTCCATCCACTTTGCGGGTTGATGTTGCAGTCAGAGCCTGAACTATGATAAAACATTAGTGATAAAACTGGAAAGGGCGTCTCTCTGAAATGTTTCCTAGATTAACAGCAGCAAAGTGACACACAGCCTGGCAGAGTGATTTATTCTATACGGACAACTAAAAGTAGCTGATGACAGATTTTTGTCTTTCTTCCTTTTTAGAGATCTGAGCATGAACAACATTAGCCAGCTGCAGCCCAGGACTCTCCACCACCTGCGCTTCCTGGAGGAGTTGTAAGTATCCATGGAGCAGAGCATGGTCAGGTGGGAGCAAGACAGAAAGATGTCTGTAGATTTAGTGACTGCCAAAATGTTGTCTGTTATTGGAGCTGGATGGATGCAGTTGGGGGCTGCATAGCTGAAAGAGGGTTTAATTGTTGCTGGAGTTGTAGGAGCTTGACCGAGGATAATACCTTTAGATGCATAGGCCTGATAGCAAAAGAAAAGAAGTGTCAATCCATTATGCCAAAGGTGGCAAAAAATTAATAGTTTACTCCAGAACAAGGCCGGACAAACAAGCAGCTTCATTCACCTTTCTGCATACAACCTCCAGTCCCTGGGATAGTGATGGAATAGCTCATCCTGATGGTGGGCACCCGAAGCACTCCTTGGAGTAGTACTGCTTTTCATTCACGCAGAGACAATATTCCCTGTTGTATACAATTAACAGTTGTCTTGCTGCAAGTAATCAAGTCCTGACTGCATGTCATGTACAAACAGAGCAGTCTCAACCAGCGTTGAATAAATATTCATTAAGTCCAAAAGAGCCAGCTTCCCACAGCCAAAAATAATTATGAATGAAACAGACTAAGAGGAAAAAATTAAACAGGAAAATCTGAAAAGCAATTGGAAGTCATAGAGAATATTTTACTAGAGGTTAAAAACACCACAATTCCTCATTTGGAAAAGAAAGATATTTTGACTAGGAAAAATACCATAATTAGAAAAGAAATAGAAACTGCAACATTGTAYGCTTATGAATACCCAAGTTTATGCTTGAATTTGACAGCAATAATATAGTAACTCATATATGGAAATCAAATAATTGGCTTGAAATCAATGAAGTATTTTTATGTAACACCAGGAAGTGAAAAAGATTCTTTCAACAGCAAGACCTGTCAAGACACTTATAACAAACAAGTAACTGAACCAAACTTTCATCCCAAAACATTATGTCAGGTCTCTCATATTCAGGAGAAAACTACCCTTTGTGCAATGATAGGGCCAGACCCATAAGAATAGACCTAAATTTAGCTACTTCCAAGCCCTGTCTGCTTGCATACCCTCAATATATTTTTTTTTCATTTTTTCACAGCTGAATTCTCTGTGTATTTTGTCTATTCTGAACATATTCCCTTGTATCAGGGTGTCTAATTCAAGTCTGGTTTGGAATTGTAGGCTGCAGTGACAGAGGATGGAAAGGGGACAGTGTAGGTAAGGGGAGAAGAGAATAAGTTGATTTTGGAAGAGTGCTTATTAGGAAGTCTGGGAGAGTCTGGAGCTGAAAAGCCTGTCCTTGCTGCAATTACTTACCTTCAGTCAGATGGAAACCTCCTTCTATCAAGTTTCTCAGCTGCAGGTATTTGGGTGACTTTCCAGCCCCTGCCTGCTTCGTGCCCTCCTGTGTTCCTAATCCATCCTTGATAAACTTGGAAATAGGCTTGAGGACTCATCAAGTGAAATGAAAAATCACAAAATTCATTTCAGAGTGAGGTAAAACTGGTCATCTGGGGTTTGATCAATTTGACCCGAAACAAAGTATTTTGTTTCATTTTCAGGTTAYGTTTTATTATTTATTGTTTTTCCTTAGGTCAAACTTGAAAAGAAAATGGTATTTTAAAGTGAAAGCTGAAAAGCCTTATACAAAAGATGCCTTTAAAAAAAAAGTTTGTATATTTTGAAAAAGAATTCTGTATTCCTCAGCCAAATTTTTTTGCCAAGTTTAACACAGATTTTCAGATCTTCTCAAGTTCCCTAAAACTATTGTTTCTTAGATACTTAGTTTCTTAGAACTTTTTTTGTTCTAATACTCAGAAACATCCGTAAAACTCCCTTTTCACCCCTGGCCCTGGATCAGGGTGTGGCCAGGGGCGTCGCCCTTTTCCAGCCCCAGTAAGTCCCAGAAAAAACAAAATCCTCCTCCACAAGCTGATTCTCTGCTCTATCACTGCCAGTCTTTCCTGTCATTGGCTGTACCTCCAATAACTCTTGATCTAAGCAGCTTAGAAAAGAGCTGGTCTTTTTCATATGTCACCTTTTATAATGTGTATAATGTCACCTTTTATGATGTCTCCTTTTCCTCTGCATCTATCTTAGCACCGCTTGAAGCTCCCCATAAATATGGAGTTTCATGAAAAGTAGAGAACAGCAGGACTGGGCCTAGCCATCCAGCAWGTTTTTTACCCATCTACTAGGTCCTATTAGTCATTAATCTTTCCTCTGAGCTAGTCAGGAAGGTGTTATGGATGCAATTAGCACTATTCTCCAAGACTGTGAAGAGATTCTTCAGTTTCAGCCAACTTTGAAGAGGCATCTTCCCCAAAGACTGCCTTCCAAAGGCGGCTTTCTGRTGGAGGGCTGTCAGTCGGCATCCTCTGCTCTCTGTCACTACCCTGTCTCCAACTTCAATGGGAAAAGGGAGCGAACGGCACTCGGAGAGGACAAGAGAGGCAGTGCGGGAAGCAGGCGGGTTTCCAGCACGGGCGCTCACCGTCTCTTTCCTCCAAAGAAAGCCTGTCGCAGGCTGGATGCGGGATGTTCAGATGAGGGCCTCACACAGACAGGGAGCAGCCTGGGGTTTAGTATGACTCCTCTTTCCTTCTTTCTTTTTTTTTCTTTTTCTTTCTGTTTTTTTTTTTTTTTTTTTTTCTGGCAGCAGGAAGATTGTTTAAAGTTGCTAATAAATTCCAGTTAATGAAGCCTGAAAAGCCAGAGCTGGGAGCCAAGAGAAACAAGAGCAATCAGTACAGAAGGAATAGAAAGAGGATCTTGAAAGCCAGCCTGGGAATAATAACATGTTGAAATGTGTTCGCCGGCAAGGGCTTTGTTACTGTGCTTTGAATCCAAACACCAGTGGCTGGTGCCAAGCAGAGAAACTGCAGCCAAAGGCAGGTGTTCATTGCCATTCACCTCTTGCTTCAGGGCACGGCGGCAAGATCAGACCCCTTCCCAGCCACTGGCTCTTTCACCTGCCTCTTATGGGGCCCTGGGGGCAGAGGGACTCACCTTCATGGGGAGTGCCTCGCCTCTGCATTCAGCCTGGTTCAGTCACAGCAGACTCACAATCCATGGCCTCTCCTTGCAGACTGTGCCATGCARCTCTTGTGACACGGGACAGGAGGCCAAGCAACAGTGTAGGAGCAAAATGAAACAAAATGCCATCATATACATCAGTAATGGGACCGGAGTAGCCCCATCTTCCTCACCTCCCAGAGAAGACCCTTCTTCATCCTTTTCCTATGCGGGTACAAGGGGCAGTGAAGCCGCAAAAGGTTACAGAGCATCAGCATTGCATCAGTATTCCTCTGCCTGGTGTTGGAGCCACTCATGTCAGTGCATGGACATCTGTGACATCCGTCTTTGAGATATTGTCCAGCACAGAGCATAACTCCATTGAATGACACTCTGAGTGTCATTCCCGTGAGAAGGAGCGCTCCAGTAATACTGTGTCTGGGACGTGACTCTATCTGAAATGCTAGTTCTGCTGTGTCAAGGGGTGCTGGGATTTCTGGGCAATGCTTGGTTGTGCTGGCACAGRGAAATGCTTTTCCTGGAGCAGTAGAATAACATATTTGAAGAAGATCCTTTTAGGAGAGTAGTTTTGGTAGGTGTCCTGGTATTTCTGCAACACAATAGACTTCACAAATCTCTGGTAGAGGGACCAGCACTTGCAGGACTGTGACCTCATGCAATTCCATGCATCTCTGCAAGACATTATGACCCTGCCTTGTCATGCCAAATCTTTGAGACTCCATTCCCTAGGCATCTGCCTCTCCTGTTCCAGTGCTCCATTCCCAAATAGTCTGAATGTGAGTGACAAGTACTGATCTTTCTGTGAGCTGCAGCTCCTTGCAATGTTTGGGAAAATTTGTTCCTCTCCAGGACACTAACTCCTGTGTCTATGAAGGCAGGACACTATGATTGAGCACACTGCTATGATTCTCCTCCAACTTGTTAGTAACAAGAGGAATCACCATGGTTTATCAAGGATATTCTGTCCTCCTGGTTGACATTTACTTCTCTACAGAGGAGGTCACCAAATCAGTGCATGTGGCAACACAGGGAGGATCAGAGGATAATTCCTCTGAGGAAGATTTCCAGTCATCACCCCTGTGAAATCTGGCATGTTGTGGAGGCAGGCATCAGCTAAAGTACAGGTGAGAAAGAACTTTTGTGGGGTTCTGCTCTATGCACATTTAACAATGAAGAAATGTTAATGATTCACCCAAAACAAGTTTAAAATGTTGTGAAAATTTTAGAGATTTTAGTTCCTTTTCTTTGGCATCTGTTCTATGTTCAGCATCTCAAAAATCCTCTCCAAAACACTGGCTCTTTCTGGAGTATTCCAAGTGATGCCCCATAGTAAAGGAAGAAAAAATCAAAGCAACACTGAAGATTTGAAGGAAGATTTTAATCTCCCTTGACAGCTTATATTAAAAGGGGATGGAGTGAATGCATTTAGTGCCCTATATTGGGTTGTTCACTAAGGAGTTGTGTCTTATTAAATCTTACTTGGCAAAATAATCCAAACTATCTTGCATATGAACATTCGTGTGGGTTGAAAACTGGCTTGAAGACCATAAACATAAGAAGCAAATGCCATCAATCTATCGAGTTGGAACAGGCATTTGGTGGGGGCATGGAGAGCAGACTTAAGAAAGGGCCTGCGTAGTCTCCTCCTCAATGATGGAGTAAGGCAGTAAAGTCTACATTAGAGACACCTCCAGGTGATACCAAAGAGGACCAGCTGCAGATTCATGTGTGGGAAGGGAGAGTCCAAGCCTCAATCTTTTCTCTGATATATCATGTTTTCACTTGTGTGTGACTTAATTGGATTCATTCCTGTTTTACACAAATGTGTTGAGAAAAAACTCAAGCATAACACTGAGCCATACGTCCCTTGTGTTTCCAGGAGATGGCAAAGTCTAGGCATGATGACACTGTTTATAGAGGAGGGCAGAGAATTAWTCTGAACACAGATTCTGCCTTAACAGTCTGAGTAAATGAGAAATGAACTAGAAGAAGAGATCAAAGAGGTAGACTGACAAGCACAATAAAGATTTGGCAAGGGGGAAATTCCACTGGGATATGGACATACATTTTTGTCCTGTCCTGCCAATGGGCAATGTTCCTGCCTCCTAATGTGAATGATAAGGGCATCATCATGTTGCCTGAGCACCTGACATGAGCAATCATGCCCAATAAACATCTCTCATGGGTGTGCCATGAAAGTTGTAGCATGACCAAGAAGCCCAAGATACAGGAGGGGTGGGAGCCTGTGGTAACTGAATAGAGTAACCTACGAGTTTTTTCCAACTTGGAGTGTATTGGGAAAGCAGATCAAAGCTTGGAGGAATGTTCTCAGAAATCACTGGAGCGGAGGGGGAAGCAGAATTCAAAATCCACTGAATACACAAACTTTCCACAGCAAACCAACCAACTCCAGCTCCCATTCTCCCCTTCCGCTTGACCGTTCTTTCTCTTCCATSAGCCACTTTTACACCCCTAATGTAGAGGAAGAAAAAAAGCTGTTCTTCGAGCAGTGAAAGTCTGGTCCGTATCACAGAAGCTCCTGTTCATGTCTACGGCTTCAGCTCAGATCTGTCTTTAGRATTGGCAGACTTGTGCCTGCTGCATGCCTTCTTATCTTGTTCTCCAAAGGGGCTTATAGCCTTACGAGGTAGGGAAGGGGGAGCTCTGGTAAGCAAATATCTTTTTTTTTTTCTTTTTTTCTTTTTCTTTTTTTTCGAAGCAAGCTATTGCTTCAGTCTTTTCCATGGAAGGAACAAATGAAGAAATGCCTCAGTGGAAGTCACTCTGGCAACATCACTTAAAGCGCTATAGAAATGAGTGAGCCGTTTTCACGAATTTCATACGGTTTGGCATCTAAAGATGTAGTCAGCTAGTTTGTGCCTGCCAGATTGCGAAATTCCTGGCGAATCTGGGAGGCAGAGGGACAGAGGAGGGAGGCAAGTCACAGAGAGGCTGCCTGGTGACAACGGACAGGGGAATCGTTACACATGGATGGAACACATTGTGTGTTGGGATGTTTGCATGTAATAGCCTAGGATCTAATGACAGTAATCAGGCATTTCTTCCTGGTGGGCACTCCTCGTGCTGGCTGGAATAGTCCAAAAGGCCTATCCTTTCCTGTTCTGCTCTCAGAGACACAGGACAGTCCTGTCCTCTTGCCTGGACACCTGTCTACCACACCCAGGATTAAGGCCTGGACACTGGCAGTTGTCCTGGTAGATGGTGGCCAACAACAGGCCCACACAGAAGAGTCAACAGACATAAACTGAAACACAGGAAGGTCCATCTGAAAATAAGGAAAAGTTTCTTCACTGTGCAGGTGACAGAGCTGGGTACCAGCTTGCCCAGAGAGGCCRTGCAGTCTCCTTCTCTGGAGACATTCAAATCCACCTGGATGCAATCCTGCAATGTGTTCTAGATGATCCTGCTTGAGAAGGTAGTTTAGGCTAGATGATCTGTGATCACTAGAATACCGCTAGATATTCTGTGATTCACTGCGGTGGGTGTGGTTGGTGCTGTCCTTGTCCGTGCTGCTCAGYGGGGCTCTGAGGTCTGCATATGGTGGGAAAAGCTGGGCTGTGCTGGCCATGAGAAGCAGGAATGGAAAGAAGAGATGGATGGAGGGCAGGGCAAGCCAGTGGCAAGCAACAGAGCATCATGACTGCCCTTTGCAGGGCTGGAGAACAGTTTCTGTTCTGTGTGACACGCAGAGATGAGACAACATGACACCCACACACACAAAACTGTTTTTCCCTCACATTCTGTTGTGTCCTCGATGGTCCAGTGCATGCCCTGCCAGCAAACATGGCTCCCTGCCASCAGCTTGAAGGCTGGGAGCACAGGCCTGGCCTTGCTCCAAGTTTGTGGTGCTAATCCTAGAGATCTCAGGTCTGTTTAGCCACTCAGCACGTGGACTTGGGTCACACCTGGGCACATGAGCAAAGGCAAGCCACACCAGGAAGCAAGCTGAAAAGCGCATGTGAGTGGCAATATGTGTAGCATCCTGCTGGCCGAGGCACAGCAGGGACAGGCAGGGAGCAGGAAGGGGCACTGAAGAGCTTAGGACATAGAACCCACCACAGAAGGGCCAGCAGAATATAGAATCATAGAATGCTTAAGGTTGGAAGGGACCTCAGAGGTCATCTAGTCCAACCCCCTGCTCACGCAGGGTCACCCAGAGCACGGGGCACAGGGCTGCGTCCAAGCGGGTTTTAAAGATCTCCAAAGAAGGAGACTCCATAACCTCTCTGCGCAGCCTGTTCCAGGGCTCGGTCACCCTCACTGTCAAGAAGTGTTTCCTTAAGTTCCTGTGGAACTTTTGGTGCCTCAGCTTGTGGCTGTTTCCTCTAGTCCTGTCGCTGGCCACCACTGAAAAGAGGCCGCCCCCTCCTCACTGCCTCCCTTGAGGTATTTATAGACACTGCTCAGGTCCCCCTCAGCCTTCTCTTCTCCAGGCTGAACAGGCCCAGCTCCCTCAGCCTTTGCTCACAGGGCAGATGTTCCAGGCCCCGATCATCCTGGTAGCCCTGCGCTGGACTCTCTCCAGCAGCTCCACATCCCTCTTGAACTGGGGAGCCCAGAACTGGACGCAGTCTCCAGATATGGCAAATGGGGGAATACGGGGAATGGACTGAGGAGGCTGTGCTGAAACACCGCCCCCACAGCCGAGCACTCCAGGCTCCCAGACAGCACTCCCTCCCGTGTGGAAATCAGCAATCAAAGGAGCAATTACCCCAAATCACAGCCCCCCAAGTGACAAATAGCCCATCCCGTCAGGCAGTTTACATTCTGTGAAGAGGCAGGTTGCAACCTGCTCACACACATTAAAGAGAGGACCCTGTGATGTTTGTGCTGTCAGAGGCCTAATTATGGGAGCAATTTTCTCTAGATTACCAAGGGAAGAGACAGGGAGGGAGAGAGCTCAGGCATCCATGCCAGCTTGCACTGCCACCCATGACTGTGACTCCCCCAAAACTGCGGCCACCCTCCCAGTAATCTCTGTAGTGCCCTCACTGAGATGCAGGCTGCTTCCAGCCTGGATTATATGGCTTGAGTTGAGCACCTGGCTCCTTCAAAGCCAAAATTTTGAAAAGGGAATTGCCTTTCTTGCCAACGCTAAATGAATAGGACACGTTTGCAAACATGTGTGCCCAGGCTCTGAAGGTGATTCAGTTTCTCAGAGCCGAAAGCATGTTTATCACCACAAGCATGTTTACTTCTGTCTTTGGGAGATGCAATAATTCCACTGCAAGTTATGAGGACGAAAATAGTTTCTTACTCTGTGCCTGTGGAACCTCTTGACTATGGAACCTTCACCTCTTTTTGACCACTTGGGATCATAAAGTAAAGCAAGAAGGCAGCAGTGATTTGGGCAGGTTAATTTCATTATTTTCATGAGTTCCTCATATTTTCATGAGCCTTCATGAGTTCTGGCTACTGGGCATGGGGTTTAGATTTGTCACTGTAGGGAAAACAGAAAGATCCTCAGGTTCCTACACCAATCTTAGGCTGAAGAGTCCTGAATTATATTCCTGGCTTCCCCACAGTCTCCCATCACAATTTCTCAGGACCACAGCTGTGAAAATGATGATAACGGTGAGAACTGTTTGCAATTTTCCATGCCAGTGATAAAAAAAAACAATCCATGTTAATGTCTCAGCCTTTTCTAGGTCTTGTTAAAATTTGGGCATAGTGATCAGATGATCCTGTACAAAAGTTTTTTTGCAAGTTCTTTTCCACCAGTTCTGAATGCTGTCTCCTGCACTTTGTGCTGTGACCCTCCTGGTTCCAGTCCTCTTTGTGATACTATTCTTCATTTTGTCTTCCTCTCTCCTATCCTTCCTACATTTCCTTAATCTTTGTCTTCTAAGGCTTTCTCCAGCCATGTGTCAACCTCACTGCCCATCTGAGAACCACTTTTGCCATCTCTGACCTGGTTTTGCAAAGCATACTCAGCTAATTTGGTCCTCTTGTAGCATCTACATAGTGTTTTCCAACCTTAAACATTCTGTGATTCTGTGATTCTGGGAAGGCTRTAACAAGATACATGAGTTGTTAAGCCTCTGCAGAGAAGAGATTGCCATTACAAGGATGTTGACACATTACTGGATCTCCTTTTTGCTGCAGACGCCTCTCTGGAAACCAGATCTCCAGGATCCCAGGGGAAGCTTTTTCTGGCCTCTACAGTCTGAAGATTCTGTAAGTAATTCACTCCCTTCTGAACAGCTACCACCGTCTTCCTTTGTCCACCTTTATTCCTGCCTTGGGACTTAGAACCAGCCAGAGGTTGGTGTAGTGTTAGTCATGTTGCCTAACATCCTCTCTTGGTGAGGGGAAGCTGCATCCTTTCCAAATGCCACGGCCACCACTTCCTTGCTTCTGCTGTAGCAAAATATGAACAGATCATCTCCAGCATACAGTCCTTCATGGCTTGTGAACAACAGTGAGCTTGCAAATGTTTATATTTTGGATAAAATGCACAAAATATCCTTATGAATTTCACTTCCCATTTGTTCACAGTGCTACAGATGTGGTCTCCTGACGCCAGAATGGCACCTATCTGTCATGTAGACTACAGCAGGGACAGGTTTACAAGAACTCAAACATCTAAATACCTTGGACATGGAAAGACTCTTGGAAAGACCCTGTGTTCTCTTGAGAGAACCTCTTTGTCTACCTCTTTACAGCCATCTGCCTTTGCTACAGAGTGYCTGACTGCAGGCAGGCCAGATAGCCCAGGAGGTCTCTAGAAGGGTCTGAAGTTACCTGCATCCAGGAGAGAGAGGATCCTTGGGCACTCTTGACTTCAGCCTGAGCTCAGTTGGCTCACAGAGGCAGGGCAGACATGTGCAGCTGTATCTCAGGAGCATTGCAGTGTTCAGGCAATACCTAGGAACTACCAAACCAGGTAAATAAAGACCTAGTCATTGTGGGCAGACCACCCACCTCTGTCCRGTCATTGGGAAGGGCTGGGACTGCCCATGTCTGCAAGAAAGATGGAGTGACAAAGGTTACCAGCAAACTCCTCTCTAGGGACYGGGAGTGACCTATCGGTCGTGATGTGACATAGTTTTTTCCCCATGAAAAAAGTCCACAGAATCCGTGCAGGATGTTCAGCTGCAATTCCATTTTTCTCCCTTTCAGGAGCTATTTTAARAATCTCCTGCAATAAACATTTCATCCCCAAGGGGATGTTTTGAACTCAGACACAACGTAAAATTGTTGTAGCTGGCCCAGTTTATACAGAGCAAGCAGGTACAAACCTGCTCCCAGGATTAGAGAATTTAGGCTGTTTACTACGTCTTCTTAAGATGTAAAGTATGAATCCTGCCCTAAATCTCAGGGCTTAGAGATTTATCCATCCCCTGCATTAGGCAACAAATCAAAGGAACTGAGGAAAAACCGCAGCTCTCCCACCCAATTTCAACAAGAGGAACTTTCTATTCAGAGAGCTTGGGAGCTTTGAAAGCCGCTTTTGATCAATTCTTACTTGTGTCAGGCCCAGCTAACTATTGATGCAGAATAGAAGAGTGATGCCTCGCTTCCAGAGCCAGCACAGCTCCCAGCAGGTTGGAAAAGCAAGAAGAATGTGCTCTGTCTGTCCTGCCATCAGCATGCAGATGTGCTCACGGACGACCCACATGCCCCTCCGTGGTTGCCCACACCAGGAAGGGCAGGTTCCTGCRTGGCCTCATTCCAAGAAGAGCCCTAAAGGTTTAGCACCTCTGTCTCTGTATTTTCAATTGGGATATGGTTGCACAGAGAAATTTGCTCCAGGTCATCTTGTGAGATGAATGGTTGGTGTCCTGAGGCTTTAGGACAGCCTGCCTTACTCACGGAATGATTGTGCTCAGAGGGTGGTTACTGTGCTGTCACAGCAAGTCCCTGCATCAAAACCGAACCASGGTTTTCCTAAACCTAGAGCAAAAGCCCTGGCTTTTCCCATGGAGATRTGCAGAGGACAAGCCCAGAGCCAAAGCCAAAGCAGGAAGGGCTGATGCTCACAGTGACTGGCCCATGCAGGCCCTGCTATGGAGCTGTTATTTAAAGTTCCTGCTTTCTAAAAGCAGGGCATTGCCAGTCTTYGTATCATTGGGAGCATATCACTTTTCAAAGCTTTTTTGACATTTTCCTGGCCACATTTGCGGAGGAATGTTGGATTGTTGTGTGCTTTTGCTGTAGGACCTGCTGTACCTATTTTCTGTGATGACATTGCTGGCTCTCCAGGAGTGAGGTCATTGGATATATTTGTCAGTCCCCTCCAGGCTGCTTCCTCCAGAAATAGAGATCAACCACCCACCTTTTAATTCTTCTGCCACCATGACAGTGAGGCAGGCAGTGAGGAGCATTGAAAAGGTAGATTAATCCATGGGAATTTGCTGGATCAACATTAGAAAATCTGCCAGGACAGACTTAAGGAGCATACCAGCTTTAATCGCATTGGAAGGACCCTTGAAAAGGACAGGGATTCTCATTGATTTCKTCAAGTTGGAAAAGACAAAATAAAACCACATGGTGTTGAAGGAGGAAGGGAAAGACGACCAACTCTTTCAAGTTGTTCTTCTCACTGAGCAGTGTCCCTAATGGGACTGGTGACACCACAGCAGCTCAGTAGGTTCTGTTCCATTTCTCCCCAGAGACAGGTCAGCAAACAGTGTTTGGAGACTAGCAGAAAGGGTAACCCCCTGAGCAACCTCTAACACCTTCCACCTGCAAATTTCAATCTGTATACCAGCAGAGTAGCGCAGGAGAAGGGGGTACAAGTCTCCTTCCTGGCACTGACTTGCTGATGAACTATGAGTTCATGACTTGCACCTTTCCTCAGTCTGGTTCAAAGCCTGGACAAGGGAGATCATAGGATGGTCTCCCTGTAACTGTGACTTTGGAGTGTCCGAAAAGCCTTGCTCCCTCTTCCCAGGCCATTCTTCAGCTTTCTCTTCTCTTACTGTGCTTCTTATTTGCCATGCAAGCCATTGTTTCCCAGGGGCACCTGTTAGCAAGGTCCTCTGCAATCTCCCCATTACCCAACACTCTGAAGATGAGACTAACCCATCTAGATGAACTAGGCTAAGGCACTAGTTCCTGTGGCCAGTGAAGAAGAAAAGTAAATGACTTTTTTAAAAAACAGTGAGATGGATTASTGATCTGGTGATGGCCTGAAGGCAAATTGAGAGAACTGAGGTTACGTAATGTGAATAAGAGGTTAACGAGGAGAAACATAATCCCTCTAGGCCACAGCTGCTGAAATAAGGAAGGAAATAACTATCTGAAAGACAGGACGAGCAGGTCATCAAGCTGATGGCCTCAGGAATGTTCAGSATAGATTGCTTCTAGATGTTTGGAGTCTCTGTCACAAGTTGGCTAGGATGTGACAGATGGCAGGTGCCTGGACTCAGCCCCACAGGACATGCAGATATTCAATAACTGCTGAACCACCAGATGAGGATCTGAGCTCATACCTTTAATGACTGGGATGTCCCTCCAGGACATAGGATGGTGACTAGGGATGATGACAATTTTTGTGGTTTACTTTTGATGTGCTCAGGCCTTAGAGTGAATGGCAGCCATGTGCATACCACATATCCACACACACATGGATCTTGGGATGCCAAGGGACTTGGTGCTTTCCCAGTATTGCCAGAGAATTAGTCTGTGTTTTAAAAAGAATGGGAAACACCCTGGGAATTCCTCCATAAACCTGCCTGTGCAGATGGTCTTCTCCCTGCCCTCAGAGTGAATCCCAGCACTACTGGAAACAGGATCAGATTCTTGKCTCTGCCCACTCCATCTGTTTTGCTGCATAAGAAAACACCTGGAAATTGTCCATAAAGATAGGCCTTTGCAGAAATCGTGMAGGTGTACAGCCAGGGAAGCAGGTGTGTGGAGACTGGAGAGAGAGCAAAGAGTCAGGCTGCCCCCACCACACACACACGCTGTGACACTGGACAATATGAGGAGATCTTTGTGCACCAAGCCTTGAGCCTGAGCTGAGCACAGGGGGAGATGTAGCCTCCTCCAATCCCCTCTGCACATGAGGAGCAACGGTTGCTCAGAGGTGGTAACTGATGCTCTCTGGTCTTCTYAGCTGATTTCCAAAGGGACTTTGCAAGTGCCCCTCTCTCCAAGGTGCTGTTCTGCAGATCAGTCGAACCTCATCCCTCCCCAAAGTGGGAAGTCCCAGAGACAGCATCCCATTAGAAACCAGGTGCATTGGCTGCTGTGGTGCTCCCCACAAAAACACAGCTCCTCAGTCCACACTCTYCCAGACTTGGAAGTCTTTTGAGGGGGCAGCGTACATGACAATCCAAAGATCTAGACAACTGTCCAGTCCTTCCAGGCCATCTCCTGCTGCCTGAATGTCCCTAACCTTGCAGTGCCCTGGAACTCTGTGGGCCAGGAAACTGTATCCCAGCTGGCCACACGGCTGAACTTGCGCTGCCACAGCTTCCCACCACATCCCACCCACATACCCTCACATGCGTATCCCTCATCAAATGCTCCAACACACAAGCAGCTCTGCCAGGTCTCTCATTTCCTGGGTGAACATGCTGCAGCAATAACAGCGCTTACCAGTCAAGAAGGAATCCCGCACCAAATTCATCAGAGAAAGTCTCCAAGCACAACCACAGCCTGAGCCTGCCTCATCCCAAAATGAGGAGGGGAAATGCCCACGCTCATCATGCTGGCTGCAGATCCCACTGCACCATACCTAGACAAGCCTGGGMCGGCCTGCATGAATGTACAGCCCCAGCAACGCCCACAACCTGCCTACACATGCGTGCTGACCCAGTGCTGCCCTCAGCCCCTACCACTCACACTCTGCCCTGCTGCTGCCCACATCTGGTTTCCACCAGTATATAGCCTAGACCAAGCTCCTTACTCTGTTCCGACAATGTAGGAACAATGTAGGGAATGTTTCCTGAACAAGTGGACCCTACCCAAAGGGCTGCCTCTGCACTCTGATCTCCCTTTTCCCTCCAAGAGTTGCGAGCACAACTTATGTGACCCAAGTTGGGTACTGACTGGCCTGGATTTGTGAACACACRTGAAAAACGTCACTAAGAAGGTCCTGTTGTGCCAGGATAGCAGCTTGGCAGGTAGCTTGGTACATGTCTGGAACTGACAGACAGCCTCTGCCTTTTTGAAAACCTCAAGTAAGTGCAGACTATAAATGTCTCCAAGAAAAAGGGAGAGATGTGGCACATCCAACAGAGGTGCTCCTTTGGGGAGGGAAGAGGAATGTGCAGAGGCTGGAATGTCTCTAATGCAGATGCACATGCTTCAGGCACAGTTACCTCCAACAATAACTGTCACTTGACAGTGCTGGCTGAGTCACTTCAACTTCCAATCTCCAGTACTGTGCTGAGCATAGCACCAGGTCTGATGCTGCAAGGATTCACCTCTCCTGTCAGCTCCTGACTGCCCAAGCCACAGCGTGGTGTGCCCTTCCTCTTAGCTGCCCTTGGCCATGCGTACTTGCAGAAATGGGTCAGTTCATGAACTTCTGGGTCATGTTTAGCTCCTGTAGGGCTTTTCTTATGACATTCCCTGATAAAACTAGTTGAAAGGATAAGATTTCACTCAGCACTTGAGAAGATCTTCACCATTCAGAGTGGGAGGATAAGATTGCTCCGTGGGCACAGGAACAAAAGTTTTGACTAAGGAGAGCGGATGAAGTCTAGGGATTTTGTTTTAATTGGTGCTAGGATGTGATGGAGATGAAGAAAAAGACAAATGCTAATAGATAAAGGCTGACATCACTGAAATCTAGGATCTGGGGGCTATGATGATCTTGTGGACTGAGGCCCAGGATCACAAACTTTGTACTGTACAGTCAATCACTCTGTGGCCCAACCTACAGTCCTGATGCAGATCTCTGTGCCTTTCTACATGTGTACACACTGGAATATGCAGCTTTTTTTCCCAAGACACTATGATTACAGGCAGGGGAACGGGCATGTCTGAGTCTTCCATGGATGTGGAGTCCGCTCTGTGACACTGCCCCAGCTCTCCGTGTGCCCTGACGCCTTCTGAACCCTTTTGCCACCTTGTTTTGTGGTATCATGAAGACACTCCTCTGTTCCCAAGCCCAGGAAGGATCATGTCTTCCCTTGCCATAGCTTGGCTCTCATGGTCAAAATGCACGTGGCTGAACTTCATGTTGTCTGGGTTTGTTAAGTACATGTTGCAAATTCCAATGGCCTGGGCCCCCAGGAGATGACAGAAGAGAGGAGCTGCTCATGAATCCCAAGCTTACAACAGGCTCCATCCAGTCAAAATGCTACTCCTTCAAGTCCCAGGCAAAATATCCAAGAGACTAGCTTGGCTTCTAGGTATAGGAGAGGGACATGAGCAGGGGAGGAGATCCTTTAGGAACCTGTGAAGCAGATGCTTAAAATATGCCCATAATGCTGGTGTCTAGTACTGCCTAAAGTGAAGCATAAGCAGTTCACCTGCTTGCTTCCTACAAGCTTGCCTAAGATATCTGTGTGAATAAGACACTGTTTTCCAGCCCCTTCAGTTTTTTCAAGAGAGTCCAAGCCAGTTSCAGAAAGAAGCACCAACTTCCTTCATTTTGTGTCAGACTTTCTTTATATATGTATATAAAGTTGAGGGAGTTTGTGTGTTTGTTTGTTTTTTCTAATTATAGGATGCTGCAGAACAACCAGCTGAGCTGCATCCCTGCAGAGGCATTGAGAGAACTGCCAAACCTCCAATCTCTGTAAGTCATTAAAAATCAATGTTAYGAGCTGCAGAGTCCCTCGGGGGCCCTAGGTTCCCAGCATTTGAGTCATTAGTTCCTTTGTCAAGGATGTTCTGTCCCTTCTTCCTTTTCTTTTCCAATTAAAATTAAGATTGCTGTCACTTRGTGTAGAAGGGAGGGGAGGGTGATTTTCATGGAAGGAACACTGTCTTGGTAAACGATGTTGAAATTACAGCTCCCTGTGTGTGCATCGTGATGAAAAGGCCACCAGAGCCAATGCACATTTCAAGGAACACTGGAAAATATCCACCCAGAAGGAACTTTGTCCTCTCTGCTGTGGATCATGGTAGGGAATGGATCGGCCAGGCAGCACAGAGGACACTCAGGTCTGTCAATGTGCAAGTTGTATTGTTTGCCTAGATAGTGGCTAATTATGTCAGAGCATAAATGCTTTAAAATACTTCCAGTGATCCAGCTGAGGAAAAACAAGGATAAAGCTGTGATGGTGCTTTTCTGTAGAAGAACCATGCTGCAGTATGTTTGTGCTACTGCATTGACTAGAAGTCACCCATCACTGAAATAGCTGCAGTTTTAGGTAGAGGCCTATGTGCAATCAGAGCTCTGTTCCCAGCAGTGCCGATGAGTTTAAGGCATTATAGATTCACAGATTCACAGAATATTTAAGGTTGGAAGGGACCTCTACAGATCATCTAGTCCAACCTTCCTGCTCCAGCAGGGACATCCAGAGCATGTGGCACAGGGTGGCATCCAGGTGGGTTTTGAAGACCTCCAGAGTAGGAGACTCCACAACCTCCCTGGGCAGCCTGTTCCACTGCTCTGTCACCCTAACAGTAAAGAAGTTGCTCCTCACCTGGAGACAGAACTTCTTGTGCTTCAGCTTGTGGCCATTACCCCTCGTCCTATCGCTGGCCACCAGTGAGAACAGCYTGTCCCCTTCCTCCCTGCATTCTCCCTTCCTGAACTTATACATATTAATCATATCCCCTCTGAGCYGTCTCTTCTCCAGAGAAAACAGGCCCAGCTCACTCAGCCTCTCTTCATACGAGAGATGTTCCATTCCCTTAATCATCCTGGTTGCCCTTCTCTGGACCCTCTCCAGAAGCTCCACGTCCCTCCTATACTGGGGTGCCCAGAACTGAACACAGTRCTCCAGGTGCGGCCTCMCCAGAGCTGAGTAGAGGGGCAGAATCACCTCCCTTGACCTGCTGGGCAGGTGACCCTTAGGGCATAATGCTGACCATTAGGGCATGAATGTTTGATTTCCACACAGTGGCCCTGMTGAAGTTTGAAAGAGCATTCTGATTTTTTTTTTTCATGATGGATCACTGAAAAACTTACCTTAAGTCTAATCCTTACCTTCCGTCCTAGCCTTCCTGTGTCTCTTTACCATGAAATGTTGGTCAAAGTGATCTCTGGAGTTGTCCAACATGACCTTCTGCCCAGCATGCCTCCTGCCCTGCCAAGCATCAGCAGCCATCAGTTTCTGTGGCAAAACARCACTTGCCCAATGATACTCTGCTCTGCTTTCTCTTAGTGAAGCCTTATTTCTCTTTTTCTCCTATGGGTTGCCTGCRTTTACCTCCTACTGTCATCTCTTCTTGCTGACTTCTTCCTCCACATCAGTGAAATCAGTTTTCTCCATAGTTCGGTCTCCTCAGGAGTAGTTTCCCACCTCATCCATATATCTGCCCTCCCAAACACCCTCTGTCATAGCTCCTCTGAAGCTTTAGTTATGTCTGTTGAGTAGAGTCCAGTCTGCCCTGGTCCATGTCAGCTGCAGGATATAGATGCATCACTTCTTGGAGTCCAAAGTGTAAGGTTGGAGACTTCGGCAGAGACCATTAGATGAAGAGGAATTTGGATTTTAAAATAATCAATACAAATATCTGGAAACTGAGCCTCCCACCAAGTGTTAGAGAGATGCTTCCCAGACAGACTTGCTTTATCTGGGAAGCATGTTGGGAAGCCCAATGGGAGGATTAGAGAGAACCCATACATCTGATGGCAAAGCTGTGAGCACTGGATGGGATGCCAAGACCTTACGTAATACTCCGATTCAGTTGTGATCCCCTGGCACAGTATCTGGTTTCCAGTGGTTTGTAGATGCAGTAAAAGCATACCACGTGCACTCGGGAAGAGTCGTGTGTCAGTTCAATTAACGACTTTGTGGTTTGTGAGCTCTTACCAAAAGCAGATGGGCACTGCGTCTGTTCCTTTGCCAGGCAAAAGGAGTCCAAGGTATTTCAAAGTGAGCAGGTGCTATAAATTATAATTACTGGGCCTGCAGAGGTAGAGAAAGCAAAGAAAATAAGAACCCTGATGGATTAAAAGATCAAGATAAACTCTTGGTTTTTCTTTCTCAAATGCTCATGGAAATTAACAAGAATGACTGACTCCTGCTGGGGTTTCTTGCAGATCAGCACTTCAGAAAGGTGCTTAGCATGTGGCTGGGTCAGCTGGAGTGAGCGTTGCCTACAGCTCTCGGGCTAGCCAGAAGGGTGTTAGAGATTTGTCAGTATGGGTGGCTCTACAGTAGCTTCTTTCATCTGGYTTTGAGTCCATGGGTTCCTGCATGGAGATTTTTAAGCAGACCAGTGCAGCAGTTTCCAAAACTGCTGGTGGGCAATATCAGATGCATTTTCAACATGCTGCTCTGATTTCTGACCTATAGCCATGAATCACAGAGTTTTGTGTATTTCTCTGAAGACTTTCACAAAACCACAGAATTACAGAATGGTTGAGGTTGGAAAGGACCTCTGGAAATCATAAAGTCCAACACCCCTGCTCAGGCAGAGTCGCCTAAATTACCTTCCTCAGGATCACATGCAAATGGGTTTTGAATAACTTGAAGGATGGAGACTCCACAGCTTCTTTGGGCAACATGTTCCAGTGCTCTGTCATCCTGACAGTGAAGAAGCTTTTTCCTCATGTTCAGACCTTGCTGTATTTCAGTTTATGCCTGTTGACTTTCATCCTACCACTGGGCACCACTGAGTCTGGTGCCATAGACTGAAAAGAGTGTAGCCCCATTTTCTTGGCAGCCTTCCTACAAATACAAAGATATTTGTATCCACTGATAACATCCCTTCTGAGCTTTCTCTTCTCCAGGATGAACAGGCCCAGCTCTCCCATAAGAGATATTCTCAAATACCCTAAACATCTTTATAACCCTACCCTGGCCTCTCTCCAGTAGCTCCATGTCCCTCTTGTACTGGGGAGCACAGAGCTGAACACAGTACTCCAGATGTGGGCTCACAAGGGCTGAGCAGAGGAAGATGATCAACTTGGGTTAACCAGCCCCAACCTGGTGGCAACATTCATCCTAATGCACTCCAGGAGACCTTCGGATTTCTTGGCCAAAGGGCACATTACTAAATAAATGCCAACTTGTCCAGCAGAATTCCCAGGTCCTTCTCTACAGAGCTGCTCTCCAGCAGGTCAACCCACAACCTTTACTTTGAGGTTTGAGGATTTTGAGCAGAACAGATTTTTCTGTTCCCATGTGTCCCAGGTTGCCATCTAACCTGCCATTCATTAGTTCTTTTCTTCATTTCACCTACTACATGATGTCTACACTGTCATTATCAGAGTTCTGATTGCCACAACGACTGGCAGCAATATTTTGGCAATAGCAAACCAGATCTGAGGAGAAAAAGCCATCTCAGAATAGAAGAGCAGCTTAACATTTCAATTTTGGAGTTGTTCCAGTGCTTACACTCATCTGGTCCAAAGTCCTGGCCTGAATTCAGGGGTATTCCAAACTGGGAAGCAAAATGCTTGCCTGGACCTTATTTCTTATTCTATTAGCTTTCTTTGCCATTCAGCCTATCTCCTTCTGCTGTCCTGTTCTTGGATTGTCYCTCAATATCATTCAAGAGTGCTAGGGATTTTTAATTCAACCCTGAGCAGTGCTGCATCTTCAGAAGCTGCTGACAAATCTATTCGGCAGTATGTGCATCATCTGTTTTTTTATAAGGCCAAAACTGGCTTTATCACTGTGTTCCCAGCAGGACCCAGCAAGCAGCTTCACTGCCTCCCGTTTGCAGCCCTCAAAGAACATCAGTATAATCATCCACGCTCRCATTTGGCATTGAAGCAGAACAATTCAGGTTGGATTTATAGTTGGGAAGTCAGGTGGCTGCGGCTGAGAGGCTGGTGCCTTTGCACTAGCGCTATAAGTAGAATGCTGGATCCTTTCCTCATGATGGGAGATCCTAAGATAACATCAGGAAGGAAATCCTTTTCTTCTGAGTCATCCTCCTCCTCCAAGGCCTCACTAAACAACCATTCTTCCCTTCAGGTAAGCTCCTGCTGTGCCCACGTCTCCCTCAGGCAGACCAGGTGGTTTTGTCTTCTCTGACCTTAGCTATCTAAATGTTAGTCATCTTTGCTAACTGTAAAATGATCAGGCTCTCCAGAGGGTAATTCATCCATTACCTTAGAGCCCTGTGGTGGCAGGATGAACCACCCTCTGGAGGAATCTGCTTTTCTCTGCTGGCTATGGAGAGGTCCTATATAACTGGCTTCATCTTCTACCTGGATAATACTTGGTGAGATGAGCTTTTCCTACCTGGAAAGCAAAAACATGTTCCTACACATACGCGCACACTTTCATCTGGCAAAAACAGATGACTGAGTTTTTCTGAAGAGAAGACTGAGAGACTACATACATTCTGCTGAATTTATAATCCCCAAGGAACACCTCTATTTAGCAGTGACTGAATACATGCCCCCTTTCGTTAGACCTTCATTCAATACATCCTGGCTCTGAGCAATAAGCTGTTGTGAAGTTCATATGAAGAAAATGTTCAAATGCCCCATGCCTTTGAGTTGCTTCTGCTATAAAATAAGCACTGACYTCATTTCCCTGGAAAAGTGTCATGTTGTTTATCACACTGACACAGAATCAACAGAATATTTGAGGTTGAAAGGGACCCATAATGATCATCTAATCCAACTCCTGCTCAAACAGGAACACCTAGAGCACATGGCACAGGGTGGCATCCAGGCAAGTTTTGAAGATCTCCAGAGAATGAGACTCCACACCCTCTCTGAGCAGCCTCTTCCAGGGCTCTGTCACCCTCACAGGAAAGAAGTTCTTGCTCATATAGAGATTAAATTTCCTGTGTTTTAATTTGTACCCATTACCCCTTTTCCTGTCASTAGGCACCATTGAGAAGRGTTTGGCCCCATCCTCTTTACATTGTCTCAAGTATTTATACATATTGATAAGATACCCTCTCAGTCTTCTCTTCTCCAGGCTAAACAGGCCTAGCTCTATCAGTCTTTCCTCCTAAGATAGATGCTCCAGTCCAGCATATCCATTCAGGTATCCAGTTTAGCAGKATACCAGCTCAAGATTTAGCAAAATTCAGTCACTATGTTTTTGGGGCTTTTTATTGTGTGGCAAAACTGACAAATAACGATCTGGAATGAAATTGCAATCTGCAACCAAGTATGGTGTCAGCAGATACGGAAACTCTACTTATGACTACGTTGGTACCTTCCCTGTAGGGCAACAGTTTTATCTCTTGAGGATGTTTGAGATTATATCCTAGAAAGCATAGAGAACAGACCATTYATCTCCTATTAATCTTGATTTCTACCATCATGTACATCTTTTAATCCTGCTGATATTCACAGATCTCAATTCCTCTCTCGAGACTTCCCTTCCTAACAAACACACACACACACATTAAGTTTGTGATGTGAGTGTGAGACATTCTTAAGCAGTGCAAGATGTACTGCAGCACAGCCTGACTATGAGGGATGAAGAGCCACACCTTTGCCATGTCCCAGCACATCAAGAAGCGAATCAAGAGGTTCTAGCACTGCTTGGCAGGCTTGAGCTGTATTTCTCTACCATCTTGGCAGAGATTTCTCTAGCATCATGTACTGCAGTTATCTCTAAATTGGTTTATAAGCATGACTGTTAGCAATCTAGTGTGGCAACTAGAAGCTCCATTTGGATAAATATACAAGAGATTAGCTACACTAGGCTGACATTAGCGGTCCCTTTTCTGTATTGCTTTTAGCTTTCTCTGCCCACATTTCAATGAATGCRGTATTCATCTTTCAACAAGAAATGCAGTATTCATCTTTCAACAAAAAAAATCCCTCAAAGGAGACCTTGACAAACTCAGAAATTTAATTCCAACTGCATACAGTGCTAATAAGGACTGTCAGTTCCTATGTAATAGCTGTCATGAAAAGGCACAAGCCATCTTGATTGCCCAGTCAATGCCTAGAAGACACTGAAGACACTGCAGACACTGAAGAAATAATCATTACAGCTCATATCCACACTTCACATATCTACACCGTTGGGTATGAATCATATATAAAATTCCAATATGTTTTACATTGACCTTTATTATGGGAACTCATGAACCTTAACTCACTCATTTAAACACATAAGTATCCATACCATGTTATATTTCCCTAGTGATGACTCAATGCAGAAGATGGACAATGGATCCCAGATGTTACATATAGTAGATATATAACCCCACAGCAGGGAAGACGTGTCCCAGATGGTATATGCAGTAGATATGTCGGTGAAAAAATAAGATGGATCCCGGATGTCACACACATTGAATGTGTAAGCACTTCTGATAAACTACAGAAAAGAGACAAATAAATCAGACATAGGAAGGCAACAAAACATGAACAATATTTATAAACTGGCACCATCTATATAGCATTTAATCATCCAGGGAAGACACAGCTATGGCACTGAATCTGCTCTCATTTTTAACTATCTGCATCTTTTGCAAATCCATGGAATTCAACCAACAATGAGCCAGCAATGTATCCTCATGGTAGAGAAGTCCAATGGTATCATTAGCTGCATTAGAAAGAGCATTGCCAGTGGGCTGAGGAGCAATCATCCCCCTCTGCTCAGCACTGGGGAGGCCACACTCAGAGCTACTGGCATGAGTGCAGCAAAGGGCTGCTATGATGATTTTCTCTCATAGTAAAGACAATGGGAGTACAGACAATCTAGTAAAACTCAATGGAGAAAGTCCACAGAACTCTTACCTTTTAGTGTCAGGCATAGACATCACTATCTGTCTTGGTAGTAGRAAAAGCAAATTAACTTTTAACCAAATGATATGATGTGCACTATCAAAATTTTAGGGGCAGCTAAAGCTAGTTCTGTGCATCACAGGGTCTACTAGTCATGGCATCTTTGACAACAGATTCTGTGGATGCTCTTCTATGCCAGGCTGTTGATGGTCCGAGTGTTCTGTCTTCTAAAAAGCGTCCAAGGTGATAATCATTTCTGAAAGAAGACAGAACATTTCATAGCACCTTGCCAGGCAGAGAAAAGTTGATATTGTCTTTACAAAATGAAATTTTAGCTTTAGAGGAAGAAGTCAAAGATAAGTTAATCAACTTGTCCAAAGTCACATTGAGTCTGTGGCTGAGTAGAGGACACTGGACAGATAAGTCCAAATCTCAATCAAGCTCTCTAAGCCCCATTGTTCATGACTGTTACACTGATTAAGCAGCCCCAGCTGCCAGGCAGGACACAATGGATTCCCAGTGCCCTAGAGCTGTAGTATGGCTTGAAAGCTAAGGTGTCTTGCCCTGGGAGAAGACTTTCAGCTGGAGTCAGGGAGAACGAGAGGACACTCCTGCAGAACCCTGGGTCATCTCTGGGGGACTCACAGCTGCCATATGGTTTAAAACAGCCTATGAGTGAGCCTTGGGTGAACTCAGAATACTATTGTGCAACCTTCTCTGGGACATCCTCTGGCTGTCTGTGGGTCACACGTGGTTAGTGGGAAGTGATACACTACAAAGGTAGTGTCATCAAGGATTAAGGTTCTTAGTAAAGGCCTAAYTATGCTGGAGAGTCTGCAGGCTACAAGTACGAGGGTGATTTCACTTCTAAAACAAATCTCTCTACAATGGAGTGTCACAGAGGACACTCACCCAACAAAAGGAGGCTTTCACATACACCAGGGTGCAATACAGCAGTGGAACTGGAGTACCAGTATATCTGTTCATCAGATATAAATTATCACTAGCTTAATGACTTAGTAAAACAGGACAATCCGGACAGACATAAGATGGTGGAAGCAGMAATTCTGGGACACAGATTTATGTGCTACTGATAGCTTTCAGAAGTGAGGTTCAACCACAGAAATTGTCTTCTCATCATGAAGACAATTAATTTTGCACACGCTATGAACATCTCTAGTGGATATCAAAATAGACTGGACTGGGCCTCAATCTATTCACAGAATCACAGAATCACATATTCAACTCTCTTCACAGACAGAAATATGTCCTGCTCCTTTCCGTCTTTGAAARCTGCCCTGTCTCACTTTTCCAGCTAACTTCTGGGCTTGATGAGACCCACACTGCTTTGTGGGCCTTTAAGCCATTCTCCTTGGTCACTCTCTGTTTTCTGTACCCTCTTCAGTTCTCCGAGTGGGGTTCCTTGGTATCATCAACAGYGGGGCAATGCCGGGGTGCCGAGGGAGAAGGCTGATCAGGGAGTCGGCACAGCAGTAGAGTTTAGCTGCCCAGCTGTCAACAGCTTCTAGAGCTGCATGGAGATTTTGGCAGTTCTCCTTGTGCAATTCTGACCTGAGGGGTTTTGGAGATGTTTCCAAAGGGGTAACAAAGCCATCTTGTCTATATCAACGACACCTTGTGTGGAGTCTAAGTATTTCTCTGATTTCACTTCCTGACCATCCCCTTGTAAAGAGCTTCCCAGAGGCACATGTTCCATTAAGTCAAGAACAAACATTCATTGCAGTTCAAACAGAAATGTGTAAAATTTTCCACCAGGTCTTGTTCCAAAGTCAATGGATTGGGAATCATTTCTGTCTTGGACATTCATGCATTGCCTAGGATGAATTTCATGAGTGCTTTGAGCCTGGGGGCCTCTTGTAGGTCTTGTTTGAGGGCTGTGGGCTTTCCTGTGGGGCAGAGAGCTCAGGTACTGAAGCCTCTTTCTCCTTTCTACCACAGTGACTGCAGCATCATGTAATTACAAGGTCATAAAAGGGAGAGCAGGTACTTGAACCAAAGGTCTCCAAACCTCCTGGCTAGCACTGTCCCTGGCTGTCTTTCTCCTATATCATTCAATATCAGGTGATGGAAGAAGCCTTTTCTCSCTAGTGAGGTTACTCTGGAAGGCTCATGGACCCAGAAACCCATGCCCTTGTGAGTCCTGGCCTCATCACATGCWGTAACTAGCATAGGAGCCAGCTGAATGCTTGCACTGTCACACACAGAGGGAACTGGCTTATGAGGGAGTGCAGCAGAAGGGGAAGATAGTCTAGCAGCACAGAGTGACATCGAGCAGGATGTTTAGCACAGCTCTGCAGTCAGCCGCCCTTACTGTACCCTAAATTTCCTTCACTGAGTCTTCCCTGGTTGTTCACAAGCCAGGTACTGACTCAGTCCGTGTGTCTGGGAGTTTTGCCTGAAAGCAAAGCCGAGGTGTTGGCCCCARTCATTAGTTATCAGAGGAGTTTAGCTGCAGTGACATCATTGCTTTTTATGTTACTACAAGAAATATATMTCCTATTATGGGATAGGAGGTAACTCAATCGAGCCTTTCAAGATAAACTCAGACAGGAAGAGAGACATGATTGCCCGAAGGCACCAATTAGACAGTTCTGGTGAGATCAGCTCTATTCAGCAGTGACACACGCACACTGGGGCCAGGAGGAAAGCAAGCTCTCCCTGCCCTGAGAAAGGGGTAGRTTCAGAGAGAAGTGGGGAACCAGCCCTTCCTCCAACCGCTGCTGTGTCCATCCTCCCTCCTTCTGAGGGCAGCAGCTCTCTCTCTGGGTGCCTCTGGATGCTCTATATTCTGTGGTTGGCACTAGGGAAGATGCAGAGGAGCTTCACCTATATATGCTCATAGCCAGAAAGAGCTGGAAATAAATGGGGAAAGTGGATTCTACCCATCACAGTCTGAGCTTTGAATGACATCTGCCCAGGAACCAAGAGAGTTTTCTGGTTGTCCACTCTTGCACAGTAACTTCCCA
Organism: Nothoprocta perdicaria; assembly: GCF_003342845.1. NCBI lineage: Eukaryota > Metazoa > Chordata > Aves > Tinamiformes > Tinamidae > Nothoprocta > Nothoprocta perdicaria. Next base: position 891,213 of record NW_020456276.1, on the reverse strand, counting down.
TCCTGCTACAGACAGCAGGATGTGTGTGCTTATGGATGTTCTGGAAACACATTCCAACATCCTCTGAAAGCACTCTGGAAGCAGTTCTTAGACTAAGAGACTACAYACAGAAACTGATGAGACTGAAGCACAGGAAACAAAAACATCTGCCTCATGACATACTTGCTACATCAGCAACTGCAGATAACCCCACCACTGTGTGGACCTCCTGAAATGGCTGCCCTGATTACATTGGCTTCCCTTCTGCACATTGCAAAGTTGGAATATCCCACTATTGGCCTATTCTCAGATAAAAAGACTTTCCAACCTATTTGAGGCTGATTTTTCTCCCAGTATCTGCCCTGGACTACTCTCAGCAAAAGGGCAGGCAGTTCCTCCTCCTCAGGCCTTTCTCAAATACAAACAACACACAAAGCAATGAAGTAGTTTGTCAAAGCCCACAGGAATCAGAGCCGGCTGTGATTCTGCGCCGTGCTGGCCTCTTAACCCTGTACCTCATGCTGTCCTGCCGAAGGACAGGTTTCCCTTTTCCCGTTCCTAACAATTGCTGCGATTTATACCAAAAGCCAAGACGCTTTTTATGTTCTCCTCTCTCCACAGTGCTGTAGTCCCTAAAGCAGAAAATAGAGGTGATTTGTGGCACTTTTTTTGGACTTCTTTTGTTTTTAGCTAGGTCTCATGTTTGAATCACATAAACACCCTATATTACCATCAGCAACCCATGCAGATCTAAAGCCAGAAGTGAAGACTTCCAAGCAGCTTGTGATCTTCATGTGYTTTCATTCTTGAATGTCCCTCCTAAAATCAGGTCCCTTCACCTTCAAGTAGTAGGATAGCTCTCTGTAGTAACTTGTTTCTTGGTTGAGCTTGGAAATTTTGTCTGTGTAGACATCTGGGTTCTGGGGGACTTTTGAGTGTCTCATTCACTGTGGGGCTGTAAGTCTCACAGATTTACATCACTGCTCCATAGCAGGCACGAGACGATGTTCCACTTCCAAGCCATTGGGCATGAGGAGGAATCATTCTCTGTTAGCAACAAACGAGTCAATGTTTGCAAAAAAAAACCAAGCGAGTGGTGAAATGTAGATTAAAACATCTCCGTTGAAGGTGAGGAGCCAGTCCCAGCCTGTGCCGTCCCATTTACCCACTAATCGGCCCAATTATCTAAGGAATAAATCATAACAGAAAACACTTGCAGAGCCAGAGTCGCACACCGAATAAAGGAGAGAACTGTTGGGTTGGTTTTTGTTTAGTATAATTGATATAATTACTGACAACTCTGTGCCAAGAACTTGAGCTTTTCTCCTTCCAGAAGAGAATAGAGGGTTGTCTGAAAGCCATAGCAATTAGCAATCCCCCCCACACACAGTTTTTATTAGAAAGAACACAGCTATTCCAGAAAGAAACAGCAACTCCATGAAGAGTTGGTGCTTAAAATTTGCAACAATTTGAAGACCCTTTGGTACCAGGAGCACATAGAAGACAAATTTCTCTGTAGCTTATGCCCCTTTGCCTGGAAGATCATGACTGAAGTGGGACAAATAGAGCAAGGGCCATCCCACTTCTTTCCTATAAACACTCCTTGCCATGAACAACTCAGCCTTATATTCCAGCCCTTGGTCCTGTTTTAGCATTTCTATTTCTGAAAGCTTAATTTAATTTTGAAAAATGATAAGTATTCTCAGTGAATATTTTCATTGTCTGTTCTTTAATTAAACTTAAAACAGAACATTCATCTTAAAGCTATTTTCAGTAAATGCATAGAGATTTGGATGAAATCATGTCTCTGTGAAAAATAAGCAGTATTTTTTTCTGAATAACAAATAGTGATGCCAAGAACTAACAAAACTCTTATGCTGAAGAAGGAATGGAAAAATAAAGCCAATATTAATGTTTCCCACACAAGTTTTAATTTTGGTCAAAAAGTCCTTCTTTGTCTGAAAATATTTTGATGAAACATTTCAGTCTTACCCTGAGCTGCTGCAGGATTTRCTTCTTTGCTCTTTATTCTTTAGTTTTGCTTTCTCAAGAGGATGCATGATAATATGCACTGAATTGTCCTTATCTTGGTGACAAGAGATAAACTGAGGTAGAACTTACAAGATGGCCATCCTGAAGATGGAAACTAATATTTTCTTGTGTTAACCTTCTGGCCAAAGATGAAAATGCCGTGACAATGATACTCGCCCTTGGATGCAATTCATTCCTATTATCCATAAAGAACCATTAAACCTAACTGAAAAAAAAAAAAAAAAAAAAGCTTGTTGAGCATCCTTACAGTAGGAAATGCTATTTCACACCAACTTAATTCTCTTTGGAACTGTCATTTCAGTCAGCAGAGGTGGTTATGTGCATTGCATACACATGTCCATTGCTCATTGTCCAAGAGAGATTTAAGGAAGGTTCAATTGCATTTCTTGACTAGGCACAGATGTCCTGATTTGAGTAAGGGAGGAACAGCCCACGTCCCAGGACCACCTGAGATTTTCACCTGGCAAATACCACCCTCACCCCATTGCAGAGACCGACACTGCAGCCTTACCTGGGATGTCTCCCGCTCCTGGCCACAGGACTGTGGCGCTCTTGATTTCCTGCTGCTGAAGTTCATTACAAAGTGCTGATCTGGGATCTGTGAAATGTTCTGTGTGCCCTTCTGGACAACTATTGACAGAGGATGGGGGAACCATCTGGGTGTTCAAGTTTTGTCAAGAATATTATTTTCTATAGTAAAAAATATTGATTTCTATACTGCATTAAGGTTATGCAGGATCTCTGATTGAGGCCCCAACAGTTTTGCTTACTCCCTTTTCTAATGTTTTCATTAGAGAAAAAGTGCCTTCTCTTTGCTGTTTGAATTCAGATAACTTTCTTTTAGGCTGTTTGGAAAAGCAAGCTCTGTTGGCCATGAAWTGAAATCAGAATTTTCTTGCTGCTGGATATAATAAGAAGTTCCTCATTCTCCTTCCAAATTTTAAAGTGCTTTGCTCTAATATTTGGTTTAAAAATCCATAGGTAACACACTAGATCCTGCCCACCATTGTTGAAACAAGTTTTCTTTAAAAGATATGATTCCAAAAAACAGGTTTGAACTTTTTTTTTTTTCATAATAAATTTGATAATTTTTGGCTTCTCCTGATTTGGAACAAAAACACATCTTGAACTATCAAGTTTCCAACTAAATTAAATTCTGCTTTTCAAATGCTTTAAGGTTGACATTATAAAAAAAAAAGCCATTGGGAAATTAAGGAGAAAGAAAAGCCTGAATATGTGCAATACAGAGAATGCAGGCTTAATTTCTGTGTTTTGACATATAGTCTGACTTGCTGTCCATGTTTCCTGCACCTCATAGATTCATAGGTAGCTCTGACTGTTGAGATTTAGAGCAGGAGCACAAGCAGGCTACCATATATCTCAAATTTCCAGGCAAATCCTTTTCCTCTGGAACGACAGCTTGTTGATGGCATCTGGGCTTCTTGCACCTCCTTCAGCAGGTCTGTGGGCTGGTGGGGTCCCAAGGAGAGGGCTCTGCTTGCACAGGTTGGAGGCAGGGTGCTCAGTTCTTGCCAGATAAGGTTCAGGCAAATCCACGGCAAACACAGCCCCAGGAAATGTAGCTTTGATCTTCATTTCTAAATGTGGAGCGGATGGAGAGGAGCCATTTGGTGACACTCATGAAAAGCGAATGGGACTTAGCCCAGACACTTTTTTAAAGAGCTGTCATTTCTGATAGCAATAAAAGGACCATGGAGAATGGACCATCCTTGGTGGTGCCTTGACAGGTCAAACATCTTCCGTGAGCCCAGGCAGGAGCCTTGCACTGAAAATTTCTTATACTGACCACTATGTAGAGACTACCTCAATCTCCCTGGCCATCAGTCCATGCCACCCCAGCACCAAAACCCCTTTCCATAACACTGTGGGCACAGAATAAATGTTAGCTCAGTCTCTCACTCATCCCCCTTCCCCTGTTTCTTTCCCACTCAGACGCCTGGATGCAAACCTTATCTCTGTGGTGCCCGAGAAGAGCTTTGAGGGGCTGCTCTCCTTACGTCACCTGTGGCTGGACGATAATGCCCTGACGGAGATCCCTGTCCGAGCTCTGAACCACCTGCCAGCGCTGCAGGCCATGACCCTGGCTCTCAACCAGATCTGGCACATTCCCGATTACGCCTTCCAGAACCTCAGCAGCCTCGTGGTGCTGTAAGCCTTTCTCCGCTCGTTACTCCCTTGCAGCCGCGGTGTCTTCCAGTCGGGACAATGTGCTGACTGGGTCTCAGCAAGCGGCGTCCTCTTCTCGTGAGGAAGGCAGAGATCACAGGGACTGCCCCGCTGCTTGCTCAGGAGAAATAGCTTTTGGCTTCAGGGGCGGCAGCCTGAGATTTTGTTCAATAGACCTCCCATCGTTTCGTAAGAAATGCTGCAATTCTCTTCCGCGTTTCTCAAAGCTTTCCCCATTTATCGCTCCATAGCAAAAAGCTCCCCAACTTTTTTCAAAAAAGGTTTTTCCTAGGAAATTCATCATCTGAAAATGAAATGGTGTTTTTTTCCCCAGTGAGCAACAAAATCTTGCTGTCTCTGCTTTCCATGATAAAACTGCAGGAATTCCTACATGAAAGAAAAACATGCAACCATTTTTACTCAGGTTAAAAAGCAATATTCTTTTCTTGAAAAACATGACAAGGAGATATTTTGACCAGCTTTGATTTTGAACAAAAGGTCTCATCCCAACACCTTGTACACACCTATGTGTGCATATGTGCATGACTATATTATGTAATTTGTTCACTACGAATATTTTCAATGATCACAAACCCTTTTGATGCATGTTGTTGTCTGGTTTGCATTATAAACTTTACAGACAGCAAGCAGAGCAATGCAGACACTGCTGCTGCTCTGAAAGGTCACACGGTCCAGATGGGGACATTTACATTTTTTACCATGCAGTGTATCCTTTCCATTTACAGAGGCTTTGCATCTTATCTGTCTCTTAAGTTGAAGTTTGCATGTGCAAATTATCTAGTCGCTATTTTTTATAGTGTTGATGAATAAGTTCAGTATGATTACCAATAGTCACAGAAATCATCTATCAACACAAAATGCTACCTTTTATTTTGGTAGTATGCATGTTGCTACCAGGCTATTCATGAATACTGACATATGGTGGCTCGTGGAAGTCTAGCAATTATTTCATTTTCAAAATTTAAAGTGCTTACCAAATCTATCTCACATAGAAAGCACCTGGACAAAGCGCTATCCAGAATTTTATTAAGAATTTTATTGATTTTATTAATTTTATTAACTTTATCTGTTTATAAAAAGCATATAGTTTTACTTAGGGGAAGTGCTAAGAGCAACTTGAAAAATGTCAAACAATACGTTTTCATCCACAATAGCGTTCTTTCTACCAAGGCAGCCCGTGACCATCATAATGCAACCACTTCATTCAGCTTTCATAGCTAGCACAGAGGGTGAGTTGACATTTGGGTTAGTATTTCAGTCCCAAAAGCACGCTGCTTTCATTCTGGCTTATTCCATACTTTGGGTGCGAAGCTATTCCTAAATTAAACAGGCAAGTTTAAGAAATAAAAGTCAATGGTTATTAGGTCACAAGGGACACTTCTGTGTCTTGCCTACCACAGACAACTGGAAAGGAACACGGGTGATCCTGCCAGGCGCTGTGGGATACAACACAAAATTTTTGTGGGATTGCAAGTGTTTGGCAGAACAAGCTCCATAAATCTCTCCCATGCTTCCATGTACACCCCTGTCAGCACGTAACCAGTGGAGAGTCACCCAGTGTTCTTCCTGCACCCCTACCAGGGATATTTCCTTGCCTCAGACTCACCCACCAAGCGGAGAAGGACACGCTCTGAAAAGCCAGCCAAGTACAATTTRCAAGGAGACTTTCCCTGCTGAGATGCAAATGTGCATTTGCATAAAAATGCATATGTGCATTTTTATATAAGTGGCTGAATTTGCACATAGATGCTAGCTGCTGCAATAAACTTCAGGAAACTTCTAGCCTAGGAGGCATTCAAGTGAGCACCTAGAGTAGGAGAGTCAGGAGGAGATGTGGAAGAGTATAGGGGAATCTTATTTATAGTATGATTAATGCTCATGGATAAGGCTGACCATGGCTGAGGGCACAATCTTCCCAGGTGCAGAGAGGTGCTTTTCCTCCTCCACACACCTTGGGTTTTTGGGAGAGATATGGCTGATCCTGCAGCAATGATGGGAAGAACCAGCCCCAGAATACACAAGCCTTAAGGGGTTCAGCATCTGCTAATAAATTACACCTCTGCAGAGGAATTCCCTGATCTTATTCCCATCTATTGCTCTTGCAGATTTCTAACTAGAGCTGCTGAGTGTTAAGCAAGCAGAGTCTCATGTAAATCACTCATCACGAAATCTATGAGCCTCAGTAATTGGCACCATCCCTTCCCGACCTTTGATGATAAGAGTTTCGTTTGCTGTGATGTTGGCACTGTGCTATTAATGGCAGGACGGAGATGGTTTGTTTGACTAGGGTAGTTCAGAGGAACAGGATACTGAAGATGTTGCCTCCAAGTCTAATTTACTCGTGACTGAATGTGTCTTAGCATCCACAAGTAGGAATGTTCCTCAAAAGTTAATAATTTACATGAATTATTTACAGGTTTATTTAAAAAAAACTAAAAAAATCTTTCCTGGGCATAAAGGATTTTTCATTTCATGCACAATGAAGTGCATGACAGCAGTTCTTGTGTTCAAGGATTTGTGACAGTTTTGTGYTCTCCAAACATTGTGCATCCATGGATTACGCTGCCTTTCAGCACAGGTTCACCTGATACAGCAGAAAGGGCAGCCCATCTTAGCATATGAGAAGCCACCATGACCTACAGCAGAACTCACTCCACTGAAAGGGCAAATTGTGTATAGATCTCTTGGAGGCCAGTCRGTGAAAAATGTGAGCCATGGTGAGGCTTTTACAAAGAGATCCATCACTATTCTGTACTGCAGATGTGTTAAATTCAGCCAGTGGAAAACACAGAGACCAGCCTGAAGAAAAATAGTGTCYGTCCTGCTCCTTTTTAGCCAAAATACCTTCACGGGTGGTTGCCCCAGATTTAACCATAGCATTCCAGTACGGGCCTGCAATGGCAGAGACATAGATTTTTACACTTGTTACTCCTACTGAAGACAGTGGTGAATACCAGTTCCAATAGATATGGGGAAACCTCACCGACTTCTCTCGTCTTTGCATCAAGAGATGGTTGATCATAGCCCCAAACCAAATACCTAGAATTGCTATCAAACCAGCTGCAATTTGCAGGGCAGAATATAACACCATGTGGGTTGAGCTCAAATTAACAAACCCAGGAGATGTTGCAATTCCACTTGTCAATATGTATTTACCACAGGAAGGGAAAAAAAAAAAAAGAAATCAAGCAGGATGGAAGAAAAGAATGTCTTTTCAACTGTTTGCCATTCCAAGTTATATTGCATTCAAATTCTCATTTCTATTATTGACATGTGGTTGGGTAAAAAGAGTCCAGAGTTAAGCTTGGAGAACAATTTTCTTTATAACCCTGTTTCCTGGTCGCTCATAATTTTCTTACCAGCAAAGAACCTTCCTGAGGTTTTTATTACTTGGTCTTCAAACAAATCATTTTAGAGCTAAATTTAAACACAGATGGTTGTTTCTCTATTCTCTTTCCCTGGACAACTCAAGTGACAGTGGTCACTTCAATCTGCTCAGCACTTCCAAGCCAGGGGAAGATTGTCTGACATAGAGTTCATCCAGATATGCTCCAAGCAGCTCACATTTTCCTTAAGGTTGAGCATTTCCTCCTCATACCATCCCCTCACAGTAGACAGATACAATGGCAAAATGATGGAGCTCTGCTCAGCAGCTTGTCCTTGTGATAACTCTTGCTGGACTTACACAGTGACACCAGATCCAAGTCCTCAATTTACCTAATGCAGCATCCAGTGCTCAGAGGGACACAAATGCCTGGCATCCTCTTATGGCATCCTCACCTTAAGTCCCAGGTGAAGCAAGGGCAATGTGATCTGAAWTCTTCCCATTAAATTTAACAAAAGAAACCATTCAAACTTGAATTTCTTCCTCTGAGAGTGACAATCAAGCCAAGGTTTTCTTTCAGGCTTTTCCACCTTTTCTTTTTCACCATTTGTTCAAAGGAGCAAATACATTTTATCGCAATCTTTCCCCTCTCTTCCCCTTCCTCTGAAATGCTTGCGCATTCTTATCCCAATGGCAAACATCCTTTGGGGGCTGGTTTCTGAGCTGCACGCTGTTTTGCAAGTCCCTATCAAACCGCCTAGAGCCTCCCTGTTCCTCCACTCCCAGCTCCCTCCTGTTTTACCCCAGAATATTTGGCAGTGGGACCTGTGTGTGCTCTGCCAAACAGTTCCCACTTGAATCCAGGTGGAGTGAAAGATTTTTCAAGCTGAGACAGATTAAAATCAAGCAACAAGTTAAGAAAAATCTGATCTATCTGCCAGCGTGGAGCCTCCCCCAGGCTCTTGGAAGGAGGCAGCACTGTTGGACAAAGGCTGTTACATCCCAGAGCTTGGGCAGGGGAGAAGGAGATGAATGAGAGGAGGGTGGCAACAGATTAACCCCAAGATGCTCCATGTTAAAAGAGACACCTGAGCTGTAGAATTAACGGATGGAGAACCTTGCACTGACAGATGAAAAGGAGTATCCTGCCCCAGAAGACCTAACCTCCTCTGRGCATTTTTCCAAACAGGTTGTCCCTGTGCAAACCTGGCCATCACTAATATGTTTAAGAATATGCTGGTTTAAGTGCAGTCTAGACAACAGTGTTTTTGCCTCTCTTGTTTTTCAGCAGGCTGCTGGAAAGAACTTTCTATACTCCTTTCAAAGTGCTCTTGAGTAGGATTTCACAAGGACTGAGCAATTATCTGAGCGATAATTGTGCATTCAGGGGCACAACTAGTCATGTAGCTCCCACCATCTGTATTGGAAGCTAAAGCTAAAGATCCTAGGTATTTGTGTGTGTGCACGTCGCATGGTCCCGTTCAACTGGAGATAACTTTTACTGCAGTCACACCAGAATTAATCCAAGACCTGGCAGTATTTCCTTTCCTTTCCTTTCCTTTCCTTTCCTTTCCTTTCCTTTCCTTTCCTTTCCTTTCCTTTCCTTTCCTTTCCTTTCCTTTCCTTTCCTTTCC
>NW_020456276.1:877895-881980 GCF_003342845.1 Nothoprocta perdicaria | reverse complement strand
TTCCTTTCCTTTCCTTTCCTTTCCTTTCCTTTCCTTTCCTTTCCTTTCCTTTCCTTTCCTTTCCTTTCCTTTCCTTTCCTTTCCTTTCCTTTTTGCAAAGAAAAGCAATAAAACCATAACTAACAGGATGATCCTGATTTCCAAGCCTTCTTGCTGCTGTTAAGGCTCTGAGGATCCCAAATGATTCTGACCTGAGACAGAACTCAGTGTCTACAAATAACTGCTGAAGTGGCAGAGCGCTTTGCARGACTGGGCCCAAATTGTGTTAACAAGTAAGATAAGATCAAAATCATCTCATGAAGCTTCGTGTTTAAGCATGTGTGTCCAAAACCACTCAGCAGTTGTGAAAGTGGAGGTCTTGGGGAAACTCCTATGTCAGCCTGATTTCACGTGGAAAATGGGAGCTCTGCATGCACTATTGCACCTAGTATGTGCTTTACCTAATGATACAAGAGGAAACATCATAACACATCATGTCATCCTTGCTCAGACCATATGCAGTGTATTAGATGTCTCTGGATCATGAATGAAATTAGCAGGAAAGACATGAGCTAGGCTGTCCATTCARTACTTTGCTTTTTTTCCACAGGCACCTGCATAACAACCGTATCCAAACCTTGGGTTCCAAGGGCTTTGATGGCTTGCACAACCTGGAAACTTTGTGAGTTACCTGTTTTCTTCTCTGTGCTAAAGACCTGGTGTGCTGTGTTTATCCCTTGTGTGCTCTGTTGCTGTCCAAGAACCGGGGAGCAGTGTGCATGTACAGGGAGGAGCCTTTGAGATCCACCATGCCCCTGACAAGGGTTGGGACACCTGCCAACACTGCTCATAGGAAAGTACTGTGTCTCCTTCTGTGCATCCTTCTGTGCATCCATTCATACCCACTGTCTGGGAACGACAGACACAACCCAAGTGGGCAGACGGGCACAATGCTGAGCAGACCGTCCTGCTGCCTGTGTCAGCATCCAACGGGTTGTATTCCTGCTGCAGAAGGGGTTGTGCCTGTGAGTGACAGAGGCTAGGACAGAGCCCATATTTCTGAAGGTCAGCTAATTTAATAAAGAATGAAAAGAATATGTGAAGGACTTCATCTTTGCTCTGCGTTGGCCATTGCAGCTACTGTGCACAAGTGAGCAGCAGTCTCTGTCGAGTACATGAGAGGAGCAGTCCTGCTGCATGGAGCGATGGGATGGTGTGTGAGGACAGGGAGGTATCATTGAATGTGCAGTACTCACCAGGTTTTGGCTGATCTAACACCAATATGCAGCTGCAGAAACCAACTCAAAGAACATCTTTGTCAGGGAAAGATCTGGCTGCTCAACAGCCCCCCCCAGCTTGGTCTTCCTGGGAGAAAACCTGGCCAGGTAGGCAGGAAGCAAGTCAGAGCAGTCCTGGCCAGATTCCCAATAAGATTTCAAAATATCCTTGAAAACTAATGAGTTTCCCTCACTGGTTCMCATAAGCCTGGGAGAGAAATCACACAGAACAACCTGCAGAGCTGTAGAAAGAAACCTCAGGTATGGCCAAGCCATGAAATTAAACATTAGATGGTCAAACTGGGTGATACCATCCGTTTAGCCCTCTCCAGATAGACAGRGTAAGTTAAAGAGTGTGAATGTCCTTGTGTGACGCTTTTTGTAATCCCTTTGGTAATGAAATGCAGCCTTTAAACTAAAGTTATAAGCTCCTGCCCATAGGACTCTCTTCCAGGAGGTGCTAGAGCAAAGCCAGCAGCAGCTGGCCCTGACAAGCTGCATCTACCTGATGAATATGACTCTTGGGCCCACGGATGGCATGGACTTCTTCCTAGGATGCTCAGTGTATACAGCACAAAGAGCATWGTAACTTTTAATGCCTTAGGGTTACCTAGGAACCTCCAAACAATCATAATCCATAGGAATGCTTGGAAGGGAAGATCCAGCTGCCAGTTGCTCTCTGGGCATTGAGGAGTACTTGGTGCAGTGGATTGGAGRCAGCTCTGAAGGGAGAGGGTGAGGTGGGGAAGGTGAAATGAAWGCAGAAAATAAAGCCAGAGAAGAGCACAGTCTTTATAAATAGGAAAGGTAAGGCATGCTAAAAACTGAGATTCCAGCCTGAGTGCTTTTCCTGTCGCTTTGCTGTTCCATTTTGCCTCGTAAAACCTGCTCTGTAATATATTACTCTTTAGTCCATTTAATGTGAGCTATAAAATGCTAGGCAGTATAAGCAACTTCCTACCATGTGGATGGAAGAACCTTACCTTTTACATTTCTTGATCATTTTGGCCTTAATTTCTCTATCTTCAACAATGCAAGGTGGGAGGGAGGGAGAATATTAGATTGCATTGGTTCTGTAGCATAGGGTTGGCAGGTAGCGATATTTGGAGAAAAGTTGCCAGATTAGCAAAGTCGATTGGGGCTAGGAGCATGGCTGAACTAAACTAGTGGATTCTTGGAAACATCCGGATTTGGTACGCTCGGGGCTGGAGGCACTGTGGCAGGGGAGAAAAGGCTCTGTCTTCAGGGCAGCTGCCAGGGAAAATGCTGCCCAAAGACCTGAATGGTGCTCCTATGGGAACTGAGTCTCCCTCCTGTATGGAATTTGTAGGAGGATGAACACCTTATAGAGACAGCGTTTTCACAGGAGTTCTGYGTTGTTGCCCAAGCTGATGTTGGCCGCGAGATAGAGCACGTCYCAGAGGCCCCCAGCCCCCAGAACACTGGCATTTCCAGGCTATGGGTGAAGAAACAGCCCCTCTTCCACACTGGGGGGGATCTGCCCCCAAAGTGCCACTCCTCTGGCTGCTGGGGTGTCTCTGCTGCAGCTCGGGACTGCCTGATGGAGCAGGATGAGGGAGCTTTGGAGACGTCCTGCCGTCTTCCTTCAGCCCCTCCACCTGAAGTGACCCCACTGCTCTCCTCATCCTCATCGCTGCCAGCTCCTCTGCTAGTCAGGCGAAGGAGATAAATCACCTGGAAGGAACAGATCTTAATTCATTTAAAAACCTCTTAATTTATTGAAAAAAAAAATAACATAGCGCTAATAAATTAGAAACGTCTCCCAGAAGGGCTGAATCCAAAACCCTCTGGCTTCAGGCATTTTATCTGCCTAACCTTGCCCCACAGGAAATGCCCTTACCACAGACTTTTGCAGCACACTGCCCTATTATCTGAGTAATTAGCTGGCTCTGTAAATGCAGTGCAGAACTGGAATCTACTGACTCCTCCGGAGTTGGATTTTCTATAAAAGAATATATATATACACATATATATATTATATATATGTATAAAATACACCTCAGGCAACAAAGAAAGGAGAAAGGAAACAGGAAGCATCTCCACCACAGTTCAAACAAGGATTTGTTTAACCCTTTTAGGGCCAGATAAGACATTTCTTCTCCTGGAAACCTGTCCTCCAAATGGTGGCTCTCTCTTCAGATAGGATTTGACTTGATCAGCATATTTAATTTGGAAACTTTTGTACAGTCCCATCCTGTCTCCCTCATCAGGATCCTGATGTTCCAGTCCCCAAGGCAGGTCAGTGTGGGTCCCTGGGCAACTCTTGCATCCAGCATCAGAGACAGCTTGACTCTGCAATCCCATCCTTCCAGAGCAGGAATAGGGCTTTAGCAGAAGCCTTGGAACCCTGATCCGGCAGATGGAGACAGGAGAGCTGTTGGAGAGGTGGACCACAGGTCAAGGATCCTTTCATATTAGCTCACTGCACCTGGACCAAAAATAGAATTCTGAAGTATGTTACACAACCCATCAAATGGAGATGACATTCCCAAAGAATAGAGAAAACCTTCTGTAAATCTGGATTGGCAAATGCAGGACCACTGGGACCAGACAGTTCCCTCCTGTGGTCTCCTTGGGCCAAATGATCCTGATTCGCTGCATGTGCTCTCCTAAGAGCAGAAGCCAGGACCGCTCAGTTACATGACCCAGGCTCTGAACTGGTCACCTCCTTACCAGGGTCTGAGCAGAACCTTCTCTATCTGAACCTGCTGTCAAGAAAGCATGATATTTCAGAAGAGCAGAAAGAGAGAAAGAAAGAGAGAGGGAGAGAGGGAGAGAGGGAGAGAGGGAGAGAGGGAGAGAGGAAGG
>NW_020456276.1:826584-877843 GCF_003342845.1 Nothoprocta perdicaria | reverse complement strand
GGAAGGAAGGAAGGAAGGAAGGAAGGAAGGAAGGAAGGAAGGAAGGAAGGAAGGAAGGAAGGAAGGAAGGAAGGAAGGAAGGAAGGAAGGAAGGAGAAAATAAATGTCATTCTGGAGAAGTTTTTTTTTCCATGGGTTCTCTGGGAACCCTGTCTCCAGGGGGACTCCAAGGGAACTCTGTCGGTCCTCCATTGCTACTCCTTTTTTTTCCCTTCTGCCATCCAGGCAACTCTTCCCAGCTCATACTTAACCACCACAAGGCATGATTTTGATATGAGGCATCTGGGTAAAGATGTCTAACCAATGTTGGGCAGAAAGTCAAGCTGAATGGTCATAACAGCCCCCTTGAGCTTTCAGGCTACCAATTAAATCATTCCCAATGGTTTGGCCACAGAAATCAGCACAGCTAGGAGCTGGCAGCTTGGTTAGATACCAGCCAAGGACAGGTGGAAATGCAAGTCCTTATCAGAGGCTGTAGAAAGGCTCCTTTGGGGGCTACAGAGTGACATCTCGAGCTTGCAGTGGGGCTGAAATGGGTAGCAAATGTCTCATCTCCGGCTTCTAATCTTAATGCATCTTAAGGTTTATTAGCTGCAAATTTGTGGCGTTTTGTGGCTTATGGAAAAATTTATAGTACTATATAATTTTTTTGGCTTCCTGTGGGGAACCACTAATAGCCCGTAACAGGCAGAAAATTGACCTGAGCCTTTTTTCCCTCCTTCTCTCTTTTTTGCCAAGTTGAAGATATTAATAGTTCCAGGCTTCGTGTTGTCAGCTTCAAATCACCCTGGCAGCTAAAGCCCAAAATAACTGTGTCTTTGATGTCAATTTACTTTTATTTCTAGATAAACAACAGGGTCGAGTAAGAACTTCCCARTATGAAGCTATAGGCTCATTCTAGAAATAGCAGCAATGGAAAGCCAGTCAGCTTGCTGTGTCTCAGGCAAGCTGGGTGACCTTTAAGAGCTTTTCATATTAACTACAAGAACAGACGAGGCTGCTTTCGACATCCCGCAGTCATGCCTAGAGCTGGTAACTTGGAGCACAAGTAAGGAAAGCGATTTCTTTTTTACAGCAATTTCTCTTGCATGCCATCTCTGACACTCTTGACTGAGTGATTTTGCTTCCAAAAGTCCTTGGTAATGGCCAAAACATTCTCCTTTATGGCTTGGCTTTTCTTTATTTTTCTTCTACATTCAGTTTTATGAAGCATCTCTATTGTTTCGGCACGGTGCTGCCWAGTTGGAGATGGCAATGTTACAGTGGCATCCTTCTGCCAATCTTGGTGCAGACTTCTGAGCTGGTGCAGCTCAGATCCCAGTGGAACCAGGTGTGGCTCCTTGGGATGAGAAGCTCCCCCATCGCCATGATAGCCCAGTGTGGACAGTGTCACCTGGTGGCAATTTTGGCTTTTTACAGGTTTCCTTGCGCCATTGTCAAAGACGGACATTGTGGGAAAGTGTCGTAAGGTGGAGCTGGGACAAGCAAAGTTTTGCCAAAGCTGGTGGTGAGATACCCCTCCTTACTGCATGCTGTCTGGGACACACGTAGCCTTGCTGATCACAGAAACCTGCAAAAYGATCTGAGGATTTAATTTCACAAAATGACCTGAAATATTCTGCTCTCGTGGAGGTCACCACTGCCCCGGATATACAGAGTCCCACACTTGGTGAAGGTCAGCAGCATTTCTCAGTCATTGCCTAGACTGGGGCCTCCCTTGAGCTCTGAGAAAAGAAGAGAAGATGCAGGGAGGCCCTCCATATGTGTGGGCTTGGATTTGGGGAAGATCTCAGCCTTGGGGAACATGCTGGATGCAGGCTTCTTTCTCCAAACTTGATGAACTTCCTGAAATGAGCAGGGCTTGGCACAGGGCAGCCTCGGAGGCAAGTTGGGGCAGCCTGAACTGCACACAGAGCAAGAGCAGGTGGCCGCTAGCAGCACCCTGGGGAGCTGTTAATGAACACAATGGCTTTATTCTCACCTCCCTGATAACCAGGAAGCGCTGGCAGGAGCCAGCCTAGTCCCATCATCTCTCCTACACAGGTCAACGTTGCTGGCAGCCAGGCTGGAGCAGTATGACTACACCCGCCTGCACTTCCACTTTCCAATAAGCCCACTCTATGCCAGAAGTGGGTTTTTTTGTTGTTTTACCCAGAGGGATGTGCTGAACACAATGCTCTTTGTATGTGTCTATTGCAGAGGGGTGGGAGGCCCAGAGGTGCTGCCAGGGCTGGGCAAAGGTGTGTGTTCATTCAGGAAGAACTGCTCCTGTACATACTTGCACCCAAACTGAAGTACAAACATGTTCGTCTGCTGATGAAAGACTGCCTGGACTGCCTTCTGCCTGGAAGAGAAGCAAGCTGGAAAGGAAATGCATTTTTAGAGCAAGACAGGAACAAACATTACAGCATGTTGAGTTACTCCTTGTAAATAACATTGGTTGCAAATCTAAGCTCACTGTTTCTGTTAGTGAATCACAGGTGAGCCAAGTCTTATCTTTATTGGGCAATACTTGCCGTCTGTTGACTGCTCACAGGCACGTTGAGTATCACGGAGGAGAAACCCCCTGGGTCACGACAGATGATGTCCCACAGCGGGCTGTGTCACGTGGGGAAAGGCTCACACTGCCTCTTGTCGCAGGCTGGTCACTTCACATCACGCAGAGTTGCACCAGCACCTGCATTTATGTTACAGGCATTTTTGCAAGGGTAAGGAGAACGGCAGGGTCCCGCACATGCAGCTCTGAACAACCTCTGCAGCTTCCTCTTCTGCTGTGAAATGTCCTCCTAAACTTAGACAGAGACTGTAGGGTGAGATTTTCAAAGGTATTAAACGCCTTAYACACAGATAGAGAGAGATTTGGGATTGTCAGAGAGCTTAGGTTGCTAATCCCTTCTAGTTTTATCCAGTGGAATGATTTGAAGGTTAATTGGATTTGACTGATAGTTTCAAAGAGCCGTAGTGCCGTTTCTGCACTTCTAATCACTCTTTCTCTTTTAAAACCTACCCCTTTGCCTTTGAGTTTTATTTCAGAGACAGCGCTATAGCAGTCCTCCCACCTTCTCCCAGTGCATATGTATAATTGGAAAGCACTCAGACATGGCAAGGATGGGTGTTGGACAAGTACCATAGAGCTAAGAACGTAAAAATTAGCAGATAGCAAGCTATGCAAGCTTTGCAAGTAGTCAGAAGCAGCAACAGTCACATGCCAGGTTATTTCTTCAGTTTGGACTTAAGCAAAAAAAGATTGGGAAAGGTCTCTGATCTTCTTGGACCCATAACTAAGTGCATCAAAGCAAGCTCTTTTCTAAAGAAGAGGAGATCTCATCTTCAATAGATGTGAGCTGGCTCGGGGAGAGGATTTGTCACTCCTGTTTCACTCCTGGGCCTCGGGGACACACACAGCAGCTTTTTTGCGCATGGGGAATCTGCCATCACATTGCAGGTTGGACGAGGTTGGGAGGCAGAACTTGTGGCCTTGTCCCCGGGCCTTTGATCTTCTCCACTTCATTACCAGCATTTATTAGGCTATTTGAACCCTTTCCAAGTCCTTTCACATGAAGTGTGCGTCCTACAGGATTAGGATTCATTTGCTCAAATCTACACATACAACATAGACATGAAGACTCCCTCTGAAACAGGAGAGAAAAGAGTTTTTGGTGTGGGGAGATAGATCATGTCATAGCAGGGCCTGCCTCTCCCTCTGGGCTGCAACGGGAGTCCGGTCAACCCAGTCTGATAAGGGCTGTTAAAGGGTACACAACATAAAACCCACCCAGGCCAACCCATTCTAAAGAATATTTACTGAGAAATGACCAGGTAGGGGCAGGGCGAGAAAAAAGATATAGGGTAAATCATAGAGTCCAGAAAGACCCAAGGGAAGAGCCATTTGGAGAGACTATCTGCAATGATTTACTGGGTAAATCATGTTCCCATCASGCACCAACCCATTGGGGCAAAGTCAAGAGATCTCTGTAGAGACATTTCTATGTATGGACCTTGGTGAAGGATAGGGACTAGGTAATTAGCAGAGAGAAGGAGGTCAGCAGAGATCATAGCGTAATTGCCATGCCTGGGCCCAGAGGTTGAGAATTACGGGGTAATTGGGCAGCAGCTTATTGCTGTGTAAATGAATGGTTATTTCTGTTCTGTAAACCACAATCCAGGTTACACAGCAATTACTCTGAGGTCCATTAAGTGTAATTATACAGTAATCTCCAGGAGCCAGTAATTACCCTCATGTTCCAAGGTATCTACCACTTAAAACCCAGTGAGTTTCATGCAAGCAGGAAGCAGCCACGTGGTCTTCAGACTTCACTGCCTTCATCTGTAGGATGGACAGAATGGGTTCAAATGGTACCACTGCAGCTGGAATCATCTATCTAAGGACTCTATTAGACATGCTAAATTAGGATGCATTACACATCCAAAGCTCAGTCTTGCTGAGCTCCCCATAGTCATCAGCACAATCATTACCTTCAGAGGGCCGTTCCTTCCAGGTTGTCAGCACTGCCTCCTTGCTCAAAGAAAATCCTTTTCCTTAGATGTACTAACCCATCCTTGGGAAAAAAAAAAAAAAAGAATATAGTCCATCAGGCACAGATGTCTCTTCTGGTTGCCAAGTTAGAGTATCTAGATAATGCCCTTGTAATTATCACTGACTTTATTAAAGGTATGATATTTTACTGAATTTATTAAATTGCAAACAAAACAACACTCAGCAGTATCAAGTCCTCCTCCACATCACTTCCATGTTTAGCTCACAGCTTCTTGACCATCAGGGTAAGATGTGGATGTGTCTTCCCACAGTCTGCTCTTGCCACTGGTCCCAGTCACAACATGTCCCATGTATGTGGAGCACAGACACAGGCATTCTGTGGGGCAAGTCTCTGGAAGAGGGGGACAGGGTACCCTGAAGATGCCGGACCAGCTCAGTCCAGCTCTGGGKAACTGAGGGACTTTTCTGAAGAGGGCCAGACAGCAGCAGCCCCATTGCAGCCACACACAGGCTGGCTCTCGCCTGACAGTGCTGCCAGGAGGGAATATTCCGGCTGCAGGAATGTGTGAGGATTTGTTTCCAGGCAGTGGCTGGATGAGTGTGGTAGGAAAAACCCATCTCTCTTGCTTAACAACCAAGTTTCCATGTCTTCAAAGCACCGATGCACTCAACTGAGTTCCTACAGGATTGTTAATGAATGTTTTTCCCTTCTCTGTCTTTCAGAGATCTGAACTACAATGAGCTGTTGGAATTCCCTGGGGCTATTAGGACTCTGGGTCGACTACAGGAGCTGTGAGATTTTCTGTTTATTCCCTTTTAAAAGTATTCTCCACAGGAGAATGACCAATAAATATCTGCATGTGCTCTGACGTAGGGAGAACACTCAGTCCAAGTCTTCATCCGTTTTTCTGAGAACTCTCCACCATATACATAGAAGCAGTTTAAACCTTTTATTTCCCTCTGCTCTAATCACTTCAAACCACCCTTGGCCAGGGCAGACTGAGGGAAGAGGAGGATCCTCCTGTAAGGCATGGAGCAGATTTCTCCTCAGCTCTTCGTTCTCTGATAGCATCCGATGCCAGCTCAGAAATCTGTCTGATCTCCATCTATTTATTGAGTCCTTTCCCCAAATCAGGTCCATAACCGTAGACTAACCAGTGTGATCATAAGGCTGTGGCTTGTGCAGGCCCTGGGCCACCTCCTTTGATGTGCATAAACTAAACTGATCTCACATAGACAAATGTATACTAGTGAACTCCAMAATTGTATAGCCACTTTATGGGCTAGCTCTCCTCTAAATGCTTAGTCTAGAGGWTGCTGTGAAGTTGGGAGACCATCCAAGTTAGCAACTACCAAGTAGAAACCCCAAGATAGTGTCAAGTCCAGATGATATGGATAACCCTAAAATTGTCTCAAACTGGTGACAGACTGGGATGGAAAGTGATTGTTTTGGTTCTGCAAAAAAAAAAATGCAGAGAAGATCTGACACTATCTTTCTCTTTTATTGAAAGAATTTCTTTTATAGGCGATTTCTCAGATCAGATCAGATATCATCTTTACTCTGGCTTTCAAGTTGGGAACAAGATTCTCAATCCACTTTGAGGTGGCTTTTGACATACACATCACTAAAGAAGAAGCAAATTTAAAACAGCCTATGACTAACCACTAAAGCAGACTCTTCTGGGGTGAAATAACCTGGTTATCACCCAGAGCCTGCACTTGCTGTTTGACACAGGAACCCATCTCCACAGCTCTCTGGCCTTTGTTATACAGGAGATCAGACTGTGTCCCAGAGCTCTCTTCTGTTGCGAAAATTTGCTGCTGGCCATTTTCTCAAGCTTAACAAAAATCTTCATGACTAGGTGTACAAATTCTTTGAAGCCAATAGGGCCAATAATTCACTGCAGACTGGGCTCTGATTAACAGCTGTGGAGCTGTAAATAAAGGGACTGGCCACAAAAATTGTAATTCTTGGGTAGTATGAAATCAGTTTGTTTTGTTTGCTCCAGTTCCCTGACCTGTAAACATTAAATCTTGAGTCCATTTGATCCCGGTGTGTTGAGGGGAGTACAGAAGAATGAGAATTTGCCCTGCCAAACAATGAGAGACTTTGTTCCTTTGCTGGGCTGATGCTACAGCTAGAAGCTCCTTCCATTTATCACTTCTGTATTTTGAAGATTCTTTGCCTTTAAAAGCATTGAGGAAAGGAGGTGTTTCCAAGGTCTTTCTAATCTACTAATACAAAAATATTTGTTTCTCCCAACAGTGGTTTTCATAACAACAACATCAAAGCTATTCCAGAGAACGCATTTGTTGGGAATCCCCTCCTCCAAACAATGTAAGCAAATTAAACGGTGTTTCTTAAATCATTATATGCTGCAGAAAGGGGCATTTCCTGCGGTCTTTGGTTGAGATTCCTGACAGTTGTCACCATGATCACAATTTGATAATTCATGGTATACAGACTAACGTGAGTTGAAAGCAGCTCCCTCTCCAAGTATGTTGTAGCTTTTCTGACATGGATTCTCCTTTCTCCTCGGCTGAATTATGTTGTTGTATCAGGCTGCTAACAAAGATAGATAAATGGGTAGTCTGCATATGAATCTTGAGGTACATATCAGCGGGTTTTGCAAGCCCTGGTTGAAGTTTTCGTATACATTTTCCTAGTCTTTAGAAATGCTGCTAGTTGGTTACAGCAGTGAYGATGTGTGCTGGGAACTGGGAGACTGGAGACACTCCAGACCGCTGGGTGTCTASCCCAAGCCCATGAACATGAAGTTCTGCAGAGACAGACCTGCCAGTGCACTGACATTTTCGTTCTGACATAGAGATCAAGCAGAGRTTCTAGACAGTTCTTCCCTATGTCCATCATGACAGATGAAAAGAGCTCTGCTTGGCTAGTCTGGTACTTAGGTTATAGAAGTATCAACACCTGGAAATCAATGGTGACACTGGCTAAAAATGGTCACTGCTCCAGTTACAGCAATCCAACCTCATTCCCATCTTGCTCAGACACCCGCCTTGGGGTCATGCAGAGGTAGGACACTTTCACAATGCTGATGTCACCATTGGATCTGCCCATCTACAGTACTTCATAGTTGGTGAAAGTGATACTTCCAGGAGGTGATTCAACTTCTAAAGTTGGTTGATAGTAAGAGAGCTTATTTCTTTCCACTGACTATGAAAAGTACGGAAGATACTTTAGATGTTCAAGTTTAGACCAAGTGTCAAGCTCAGGGYACATCCTAGCAGGGTCAGAGCCTTTAGCAAGAATAAAAACGGGCTTGCGTCTTTCTARCCTGCGTGGTTGATCAGGCCCATCCCAAAGTAGCAGGATTTCAGATAACATTTGTACCAAAGTTCAGCCAAAATATTTCTGGTGGAAGAATCAGGTTATATGGAAAAGTAGATTTTTTTCACTGGATAGCTAGCACCTCCTACATAGATTATTCCTAGATTCTCCAAGACCTATAATGGCATCTTCTCTGGCATGCACAGCAGACTCTGACCAGTTACTCACTTCCTTTGCAGCCATTTCTATGACAATCCCATCCAGTTTGTTGGACAGTCTGCTTTCCAGTACTTGCCAAAGCTACATACTCTGTAAGTTCATCAAGCAGATCTTCAGAGGTAATACAACCAAGCTCCAAGGATTGAGAGCTGGAGACCTTAGCTTCTCCCTGCTTCCCAGAGCTATTGTGCCAACAGAACCTCATGACACTGCTCTTCTTATTAGCCCCTTCTGATCAGAAGACCTGATCAGATAGCAAATGAAGGGTCAGATTGCAGCTGTTTTCGACTGAGAGAAAATAACTTTGAGAAGGAGATTTCAGAGGGGGAAATTTCTTCCTCCTRTCCACCCAACTGTCAAGCACCTAAAGAGTCTTCTGTGATCTCCATGTCTTATTAACCTCAGCAATGTTCATATTCACAAGCATCACTATATTTGCTATATACTGCTGAAGCTAGCCCTGACCCATTGCATAGTATTCACCACAGAAACCACTGTTGCCCAGCAAACTGAAGGAATTGAAGATACCTGTCCTCCTCCAACGGAAGGAGAAATACAGGAACACTTGCACCTCATAACAYCACCACCACAGCACGAATAATTGGGCAGGTAGAGCTGACAGTGCTTCCTATGGCCCTTCCTATATGGCCCTGATTCCACTCTGGGGTCACTACCAGGTGGGAGGCGCAATCTGGACCAGAACAGCTGCTTCATGCAGGTCTAACCTGGCTGGATTTTCAGCTAAACTGTTGGAGCACAGTGCTAGGCATTGAATCAACAGTAACCTCCAAATCTCTCTTTACAACGCTCACACAGCSTTTTTCTTCAGAGACACACAGTCAGTCAAATAAAATAAATCCTCCAAATGCACATGCATTCCTTAGCTCCAAAATACAATCCCTGGGAGGCTTGGGTAGGATGCCCTGCTTGCATTCCCCATAGCAATTGTTTCTATCCTTAATTTAATTTGTGTGGAGAGCGTGCCAAGAATGTCAGCTGCTGGGGGCGGGGCAGGAGGGTCTGAGCCTGCCAAGTCTTCCTAGATAGAAAGGCCCARCTCTGGTTCACTGCATCGGTGCTGCATGAGAGACGTCTGCTCCACCAGCCAGTGAGCAGTGGCATACTCAGGGCTGGACACSGGCCTTCCTGTGCAGAGGCAAATCTGCCAACATGGCATTTGGGAGCAGATGGTCTGGGATCTTGGGCAGCTACACTCACTTTATGTTACCCACATTTCTCTGCAGGTCACTCAACGGTGCAACAGACATCAGAGAATTCCCAGATCTCAAAGGAACTACCAGCCTASAAGTTTTGTGAGTGGCAAATCTCTCCCTTTTACCCTGCTGTCTGAGCTATTCCTTCTTCAAGGCTGTTCCTTCTTCAGGCTTCAAGTCTGTTCCTTCTTTGGATTGTTTCAGCGAGGACAACTTCTGCAGTGCTCTACAATTCATTCTCTGCATCTCTGCCTCTTCCTGGTCACTCAGCTCTCTGCTTTGTTTTGCTCCTGAGCCTCCTGAAAGCAGCTTTCTTCTCTGTGAGTTGCTCTTTCGGTAACATTAGAGTGAGCTCCGATCCCTTTTTATTGTTTTTTCTTTCCTTCCTCTGGATATGTAAAGCAATAAGCCTCTGAGCRCAGCGTTTCAGCATAATCTCTTGAGAGGCAGTGCTTGCCCCGACCAGCAATGTCAGTGCAGGGATAGAAACAGCTGCTGGCTTTGCAGCCCAGGAGAGCAGGGAGCCCTGGAAGACGTTTCCACAGAATAACAGAATGTTCAAGGTTGGAAGGGACCTCTAGAGATCATCTAGTCCAACCTCATGCTCCAGCAGGGACGTCCAGAGCATGTGGCACAGGGTGGTGTCCAGGCGGGTTTTGACCTCCAGAGAAGGAGACTCCACAGCCTCCCTGGGCAGCCTGTGCCAGGGCTCTGCCAACCTCACAGTAAAGAAGTTCCTCCTCACCTGGAGATGGAACCTCSTGTRTTYCAGCTTGCAGCCATTAGCCCTTGTCCTATCACTGGCCACCACTGAGAATTGTCTCTGGCCACACATGGATGTCCACTCCATGGTACTAGGCTCACAGGTGTGCCCAAACTGCAGGGCTTGGGAGCACTTCTGAGCTTCCTAGCCCAGGTATTTGCCCTGGCCCTGCCATACCATCCTCTCTACCACCTGTACACCCGTCTTTGAGGCAACYCCAGTTCCAGGGAGATTACCAGTCCAGACAATAAGGAATTGAGACAGCAGAGCATGACACAGAGGCAGTGCTACCCATGCTAGATATGGCCAGGGACACCAAGGAATTCTGTACTCATCAGTGCTCCAGGATTTGTTAGAGAAACATTCTCCCTTTGCCAGGTTTATCAGCATTGTCCCCTATTACCCAGCCTCCATTCCCAAGTCAAGCTTCGATTTCCCTGCAGGTATTTTACTATCTCATTTATGTTGTCTCTCATGGCATCACCTGGAACTGGTAGTTGRGCTYGGGGGTATCAGAGTCTGTGTGCTGRCTCTCAGTAATGCCATTTCTTCTCTCTTCTCCCCTAGGACCTTGACCCGGGCAGGTATCCATTTACTTCCAAGAGGGATGTGCCAGCAACTACCCAGTCTCCGAGTCCTGTGAGTAACGTGTTTCTCTGTCCTACCTGGTCCTTGGGAAAAGGGCATCAGAAATTGGGCTTACTTCTTGTCCAGCTCAGCGAGGGAACTAGCTGTGAAAGATTATCCCATAGAGCCAAAGTTCTTGCACCTGCGACATTTCCCATACAGAAAACACCCTTCTTGGGCAGTGCCATGATCCCTGTATATTCTTGAACTTACTTGTTTCATCCCAGCATAGCTGAGTGTGAGATTCTGTGTCATTGTAAGTAATGAGACAAATCTACCTTTGCATCCTCTTTCTTTGCATCGCTGGGAACTGTGTGCCCCAAGCAAGGAAGGWAGAGTAAGTGCAAAGGGCAGTGGGTCAGAAGGGCAGCATTTCACAGTTCTTAGAGGTAGGTGTAAACCACAATTCACCCATGCCTTTGCTCCAAGGCTGACTTCCCCCAGTTGGAGCTCCAGGAAGGATGGAAGGATCCTTGGAGGAAGGATGTAACAACATTCTTCAGTCCAGGAGGGTGCAGCTCTGATCTGACAAGGAGCTGCAAGGAGCTGCARTGGCTCCTCAAAAGGTGCAGCAGTGGTAGAACTGGATTTTGGCAYAAAACATCAAATCTCTTTGGCCATATTTGCTTTGCAAGGCACTGAATGATGCTGAGTGTGGCATGTACTTCTTTAGCATGGTCCATGATGAAATCAAAGGCCCAGATGATTCCTGCATCTTCTCAGGAAGCACACTCCTCTGAGATCTACATCTTCATCTTCAGTTCATCCTCTGTAATGAGTCATGAGCCAAATTTATACAAGTTTGCTGCCTTGGAGCAACTTGGCTCTTGTCAGTTAGTCTTTATACAAGCAAGACGAAAATAAAAATAATTTMATTCCAGGAAAGCAACAGGAGTGAATTTTTGATCACAGAAGTTGGAAACAAGAGAAAAACATAAAAATAAAAGAACATAATTAGCAACTCAGCAGATCACAGAACTTGGGCTCCAGCTGTCCCTGTAGGGGAGATCTCTCAGTTTTAGACATCTGGACCAATTCAGTGGACATCTTGCCACTGAAATGTAGTCTTTGGAATGGCCAAAGCTGTAGGATGCTTTAGGCTCTATTTATATTTGCAAGTCATCAGAATGTAAACCTTCACAGCAGAGCCTGGACTTCATCCCTTCCCCTTTCCCTGTGGAAGAGTTTTATGGGGACACTCCACCTTGTTCCTCTTTCTAGTTAATTATACTGACATTAATTGCATTGCTTTCAGGGCTTGAAAACAGGGCATATGGGCCAATGTTTGTGCATGCTTGCATCCCTCTTGCCTTCTGAAATGTATTAGGGTCACCTTTGAAATCTACAGGTCTTCTGTTTCCTTACAGAGATACCAATTGCCCTCCCTGCCTTCTCCCACTTTACAGTCCTTGGTCATGTGYCAGGATATCATGAGAACTTACACACATCTGAGCAGAGATTATATTATTTACACTACATTTCTGGTCTCTCACTGTCCACATGGGGTTTTCTGCAGAGATCTTTCATAGTGGCTGAAAGACAGTTGTGTCAGCACTCGGGGTCCTCAGGCTCCCTCTGCATCTCTTTGATTTTGGTTTTCAATCCTTTGATGCATACCACTCTGTATTTTCATCCCCAAATATTGGACCCAGTGTTGGGGTGCTCAGACAGGTGTCTGACCCACAGCAGGGTGTCAGAGCAGTAAACCAGGTTGCCCAGAGAGGTTGTGGAGTCTCCTCTTATATTGAAAATCCAACTGTGCAACATACTGGAGGTGACTCTGCTTGAGCAGGATGGTTGGGCTAGATGATCTCCGGAGATCCCTGATAACCTCAACCATTATGGGACTGGTTGATCTGCTGTACAAAACTTGCCTAGACTCTAAATGTACATCTGCAGCCTCTGCCCCATCCACAAAGGCAGGATGGGAGCTCTGCCACAAGGACCTCTCTGACTTGCCCACAGAAAAGCATGGCAGAAGTTGGTGCAAGCACATCTTACAGCTAACTGGAGGCTGGAGAGGAGCGACAATTTGAGGAAAAGCCAAACCCACACTGTCACAGTAGCTCCTTCAGTCTGTTGCTCATGCCAGAGGGAGCCGGACTGGGACTGGATTAGTATATAAAGCATAAAGCTGTGGAGCAGAGAGACATTCGAAGCAAGGGGCAGGAGGATATACCCCTTGCCTGGGGCTGCTGTTCTCTGCTGCTGTGAAAAATGGATGTCGAGTCATTCCCTTCTCCAGTAATATCTGCTTTACCAGAGAGGGCTCTGGAGCACTCATTTTTGGTCTCCTAATRTTTCTGTTCTGGTCCTCCCCATACAGAGAACTGTCTCACAATCAAATTGAAGAACTGCCCAGTTTCCACCGGTGTCAGCGGCTGGAAGAGCTGTGAGTAAAGAGATTTCCTCACTCGCATCTGGGTCTGGGGAAAGGGGCTACCCGAGCAACAGTGCTCCCAAGTACAAACCTCACCCACAGCATCACCTGGCTCTACTGGCAGCTTCCAGTGTGTGACTGTTTACTTTTGCTGCACTGGGATGGAGATCCATACAAAGCATGAAYGTGATTGCAGCTATTTTCTAAAGTCAGCTTCTGTCTTTTCAGTGGTCTCCAGCACAATAAGATCCATGAAATCAGAGCAGACACCTTTGGGCAGCTAAAGGCCCTGCGCTCCATGTAAGTATAGCCAGGCTTGGCAGACTGACACTTTCTCAGGGTGGGAAGAGGAACCATTAGCACCCAACCAAGGTGACATGGAGAATCCTGACCCTCCTTGCTCTATTTCTGCTGCAAGGCTTTGCTTTCATCACTTGGTTGGCTGGTCCCAAACTTCTTCTACCTCTCCTTGTAAAAGAACAGGGACAGAAACCTTCACCCTGATCTTCCTGTTGCATGCAGAGTCACTGGACAGTACTGATGTTGATCCTGGTCTCCTTCTCTGGAGATCTTTAAAACCCACCTGGATGCAGCCCTGTGCCACATGCTCTAGGTGACCTGCGTGAGCAGGGGGGTTGCACTAGATGACCTCTGAGGTCCCTTCCAACCTTAAGCATTCTATGATTCTATGATAGAGGCTGTGAGGTGGTCAGTGAAACTGAATCTAGCAGTACACAGGACGCACCAGCCCAGGATGTGTCTGGAAGATGTAATAAGACAGAAGTTAGGGCAGACCAAGGAGCTGCAGATCCCCCATTTGTTTGTATATAATTTCTGGCCTAGTTCTGTGTCAGCAGCTTTACTTTTAAGCTCTTTATCCCTCTTACTGACATATCCTTGCCTTGCAGAGACCTGAGTTGGAATTACATCCAGTTTATTCATCCTGAAGCCTTTGTGACTCTGCATTCACTCACCAAGCTGTAAGTTGCAGGGATATTTCTTTCATAGAAGGCCATGGAAAGCAGATATTTGAGAACTTCAGATTGACTTCCTGAGCTACCAGAGCASTGGGTGTTTAGACCAGGCAGGTGCAGTGCTGAGGCACTCAGTCTCATCAGAGGTGCTTGTCCCACTGCTTTACATGAGCAAACCAAATTCCAAGGTGTCCTGTCAATATTAGAGGGAGGATGACCGTGCAGAAATGCCCATCTTGGAGATGTTCACACCCTGAACACATTACATCCACTTTCTGGTGTTCTTATACCTGCCTGATGCCATTAATTACACTTGAGTGTCACAGTCCTCTTCAGGAATAGTCATCACAGATCATCTTCATTGGTTCTGGAGGGATTTCCAGTCCCCAGGCCCCTGGCTGAGACTTGTCAGTATTTTATGAGCCATGAGCTACAGTTATACCTGATTYATCATAGCAAGAAGTGATGGTGGGGAAAGTGCATGAGATACATATGTGCACAAGGAGGTAAATATCACCTAGCACTTTCAGCAGTAGCATTRAACCCTGCTAGCCCCCCCATTTCCTCTAGGATTTGCAGTATTAGTCCTTAGGGAACRTGGCCTCCATGCAACACCCAACTCCATCTCAGCAATCACATTTCAGGGACCAACCAATGCAGAGAGCATGAYGCCCTGAACCTCTGCTTGGCTTTGATATCACTAGCATCAAAACCCTAATCAGAGWGGACCCTCTTTGCTTTCCATTCACCAGGGACTTGACTGATAACCAGCTGGTCACGCTGCCTTTGAATGGCTTGGGTGGACTGACTCATCTGAAGCTCCAAGGCAACCCGTCTCTCTCTGAACCCTTCTCTAAGGAGAGCTTCCCCAAAATGAGGTACCAGTATTGCCCTGGGCACTGTTTGCTCCTTTACTTCTGGCTCTCAGCATAACTTGTGTTTGTTGATATCCATCAGCATCCTGTTTTGCTTGTTTGCCTCATGCTCTCCTCCAACCTCCCAGGCCTGTAGGTTGAGCAAGCCTTGTCTACTCCTAACGTGCATCATTCATCTTTTAGAGTCTTCCATGGGAAAGTGATGATGCCCTCCTGGGCCCACTGGCCCTACCCCCAAACATACGCACACACACAAGTGGAATGCATGAAGAAGGCCCAGCTAAGGGCTCCACTCAGTGGAAAACATTCTCAGAAGCCAGTCCTAGCTAATGACATCCAGCTTTCTTTCAGTAAACTCTGTTTGTGTGGCCGTGCCTTGTCTGCTATGGATTAATGAGGAGCCTGAAGGGGTCAAGCTGAGCAAAAGGAAGCTGCAGAAGGCCTGGAGTTCAGTGCTGCCCTGCAGATCCTGGCTCTCCTGTTGCTTCRTTAGTAGTGGGTCTCCAGCACTCCACAGTCCCTCACACCGAGGCACGCACTGTACAGTGCTCCAGATGATCTGAATTGCCCTCCAACAAGACCATGTCCAGCTTGGGTCTCCTAAATAATTGCCTTGGGGATATGTTGCCAGAAAGGATGTTGGAGCTGATTTTCCCTCTCATGTRGTATAAGTTGAGAGTTCCCAAGGCTGGAGTTTCTTAAATTTAGGCCCTCATGCTGGAGTTACAGGACACTGTACCAAGTGGACTTATTGGCTCAGGTCTAAAGAGAAGTGTTGAGCTCTCACTTCAGTCTACCTTGGCAGTGGTGTCTGCAGGGCTTTTCCTTTTGATTTTTCTGGCTCATTGTAGCCGGGATCTGCTGCATGACAGTTTCCTAAATGGCTGGGGATCTCAGAAACTTCTGGGGGGCTTTCCACACCCGAAATGGCAGCTCTTCCTACAGAGCAGGGCACATTCAGCGACTGCAGGGCCTTCCGTTCCACAGCAATTCCACTTCCATCTGCGGAGCTGGTCTGCATTTGTGCYAGAGAAGCACAGCCTGCAGGACAGGTCCACTGAACCAGGCCAGTCAATGCTTTCCCCAAATTTGGGAGTACTGCCACGAAGTATTCTTTTTCTAGAAACTTAACATGTCCGAAGAAATCATCTAAGAACAGTCTTTAGCCATGCTGTGAAGATCTGTACCTCCTTACCACTTTCCAATGATAGGATTTAATTTGGAGTTTATAACAGGAAGCAAGCTTGTATACAGAGTTTCCACAGCCTCCTGGGGCTCAGCCARAAAAATGTCTGAGAACCTAAAATAAAAGCATATTTTTAGAATATAGAGTTTCASCATATTTACTGATCTGGTCAGAAGACCTCAACTGTCTGGAAAACTTAAGATTCATTTGACTTCATCAGTAATCTTTCAGCAAAGATTTGACTTCCAGCAAAGGAACAGGCATTTTCTGTCTTTGAAGAAAATATAACTGATAGCCATTTTTTCTAGATGCTGTTCAGCTGCTGCTTAATTGACCATGTAACACACACTATAATTAACAACTAACAATTGAAAGCAGACATATTAAAATGACTTGCTGTATTTGAGACATAACTGAAATTTCCCTGCCAGGGATGGTAGAGGGATCCACAGTCATGGGATCAGAGTTTGTGCATCCCTGACCTGTTGCACTTGCTCAAGCTCTTGGAAACTTCTTCACCTTCAAGAAGAAATGAAAGGGTTCCCAGCAAATAGATGGACCTAGGGCAAAATGATTCCACATGCRAAGGAAGTGCATGTGCAAGCATGGGAAAGTTAGGCTAATTCACTCTTAGGAGATCTGCAGAAAGGCTTTAGGAAATSGTCTAGGAATTTGAGTGCAGCTTCCAAACCTGGTGTTTTATGATATCCCCTTGCCAGGCAGATAGTCTTTTAAGCACCAGGAATGGGGCACTGCAGAGGCACAGCAGRGTGACTAGATCCTCCCTCTGTCCTGCCCTGATTCCCTTACACCAGAGAGAAGTGTAACCATCTGCTCCAGTGCAACCACCCGTTGATCCATACGCTTTCACCGTATGTGAAAATTAGACACAAAGTGCAAAGCAATGGAGAATCAAGTCATGGAACCAATGTGCCTAAATGTTCTGCTTTCCCCCTTTGCAGAGTACTTGAGGTACCTTATGCTTATCAGTGCTGTGCCTACGGAAGTTGCAGCAGCTTCTTCAAGGTGTCAAACCAATGGGAAGCAGAAGACATGAGTCCGGAGGAGGAGGATCCTCATAAGAGGACCATGGAATTGTTTCCAGGTCACGCTGATAACCACTGTAAGTAAATTTGGCTGAATGGTGACCTACCTGTGGGCCGGGCCATGCTGCAACCTGGATGTGATCCAGCATTTGCAGGAGTGTTTCTATTGCAAGCCACGGAGTTACAACTGCCTTAGAGAGAAAGCAGAGTGATGATCCTCCTTTTCTGGTGGCAAGTATCTGCATCAAGTATCAGCCAGTGTCCTTGCATTGGAGGAAGCAAGGAAGAGCTCATCCTTATCTGGAGCTTCTAACCCTTCACTATCTCAAAAAAAGATCTGGCAATCTTCAGTAGCATGGACACAGGCACTAATTGGACCACGCAGACTATAGAGGGARGGAGGCCACACAAGCCACCTGGATGAGGTGGCCAAGTTACAGGAAACAGTTTCGGGCACTGGTCACTAGGCAGTACAAAATCTGTGGCGGGATGTCAGTCTTTGTAGCTATCACTCTGCTGAGGATGCTCTCTAAGATTAATCTGAAGGGACCAAAGAACTGGAAGAAACCATAGGTTCAGCACAGGGTCTGGACTATGCGAGGCACAAGAAGCCCTGAAGTTAAGGAAAAAAGATCTTTTTTTCAGTGCTCCAAATACACTTCTACATAGATGCTCTTGAAATCGACTGCATCCACACTCTTGCATCTCGGTGGTGGCTCCCTGCCAAAAGCTGCTCTGATCCCCTTTGAAGAGCATCTCAGAAAAAAAGAATTCAAAGAAGAATATGAGCTCCTTTATTTCTTCTGTAGCTGCTAGAGAGCAGAAATAACATTTTAGGATGCAGCTTGGGTATATGAACTCACATTGTTTATATGTTTGCGTAAATACAGAGTTCGCATTCACTTGCAAGGCCTGGGGCATCCTTTCAGCCGATCTACRTCTCAGTGCACTCCTGTAGGAAACTGAGAGGATGCTGTGCCCTCAAGGACCAGCCCAGCCACATTTTAGTCACCTTCTCCTGGGAGAGCCTTAAGCCTAGCCAGATACAGGCCAGAAGCAGAGTCTCCTCTTGCTTCCTAAGCAGGCAAGACAAGATCCAGAGGAAGARCAGAGCAGTTGGGTTTGCGTGGGGAATTCTGTGCTACAGCAGTGATGGGAGGCGGGATAGCGGATGATGTTTGATACCTTGTCCCTGCCATCTGCCCCACTCTGATACTTCACAGATGAAGAATACCCTTTAGTGGTGTAAAACGTCCAGTCAGACAGCTAGCCAGCTAGCAAACGTGAGCATGACGTGACTCCAGGAAGCGTGGTAGA
The DNA here is from genome assembly GCF_003342845.1 of Nothoprocta perdicaria. Lineage (NCBI taxonomy): Eukaryota > Metazoa > Chordata > Aves > Tinamiformes > Tinamidae > Nothoprocta > Nothoprocta perdicaria. Next base: position 859,452 of record NW_020456276.1, on the reverse strand, counting down.
CTTAGTGGTTACGCTGGGCAGACAGCACAGAGGAGCTGTATGTTAAGGTCATTGCTGCAGGAATTTCTTCTCGGAGGCATTATTTTTTCCATCTTCAGTGCAGCCCATACAGTAATAATCTCAGTGCATATACTCACGGAGTTTGACCAGTAAATCACAGTGTCTTCAATGAAATCTAAAAAGACACGATTTGCTGAGAGGGTCCACAGCTTATAGACCTGCTCTTCCTGAGGACCATTCACTGCCACTGAAGCCACTTGATACCTGAAAAGTTACTCCATCCTGGTCCCATCAGAAGACCAGTACCTTCCACAAGGCTCCCAGTTCTCCAAGGATGTCTCAGTTCCTCAGATTGTGTGTATGCTCCTGAGACATTAGGACCAGAGGAAAAATGTTGAACAATTGCCTGGGGGAGATTTTTAGCTACTCATATAAGGCCAGAGTTTCACAGGTTAAAGCTCTGGCAAACTACAGAGGTGCAGATGTTGAATGGACAGGAACATCCTTGCGGAGCAAAACCCTCGCACATGACTCGCCTTTCCATTCAACTAAATGGCCTATTGAATGGCCTATATGCACAGTCTATTCTTGACAATGAGCGTTTTGTAATATTGTTGTTTTAGTTAATTAATTGTCGCTTTATTTCTGTTCCCAAAGCCTCCTTTCTGATGGTCCCCAGTGGTATTCAGTGCTGTTATATGAATCTTGTAACAGTTCCTCATTACAGAGAAAGAAAAGCTCCCAGACATTCCTTCCCTGCAAGAGATGAAGTGGCCTCATTAGGAGCAAATAACTCAGGACATTTTCCCTGCAGTGTGTGGCCAGGCTCATCAGGGCAGTGCTGTGGGAGAACTTGTGAGGGAGGGATGGGGCACGTTTCCAGATGCTGATGTCCTCAAGGCCTTACATAATGCTCCTGGCAGCACTGAGGAGCCCTGTACGAACAGAAATGCCTGTCTTGCCCAGCCCAACATCTCTATTAGCTTGTAAAACTGAGTAATTAACTGCTGCAACCATTCAGTGAGCCCTAGAGAGCACTCAGAGATACACTTTTCCTTCTCCTGTCATTCAAGAAGCCTACCAGAGCCCTCTGAAAGCAGATGTCCAGGCACCTCCTGGACAGCCTAAGGTGGGATGAGTCCTTCCATATGCCCTTCAATTTCTCTACCAGCATCCTGCTCTGTGACTGAGTGATAAGACTCTGTGACCAAGGTGATATGGGGGAAAATAGGTCGTTCATTGTCCTCCTTTCCACCTTTTCATGAGTATCTCTGTGGTATAACAAAATTAGCTGAGCAATTCTGAATGTAGGTTAAGAGCTGTTTTCTCCAATCCACCACTTTCTTAAAACGTAATGTCAGAACTTGGTAAATTACAAATCACGAATGCTAACAGATGAACTCCCTCATCCCTCACAAGGTTGTTTTGCTACAATTTTGCAGAGGAACAGACTTGACAGAGATCTGGGAAAACGGTGTGTAAGAATGCATGGTACAAGACTTTTTTATTAGATCCAGGGGAATGTTTGTACATCACGCACTGAGATGTACAGAATAAAGAAGTCAATCCTTCTACCTGGTCAACAGCAGTCTCCAGAGAAATGCCTAATTTGCAGAAATACCTGAAGATATACTTCCCAGGAAGGCTTCTGGAGGTCTTCAAGTGCTGCTATAGTATCATCAGTACCAAAAAAATGGAGACATCAGTTTACCTTAGAAGCAAAATTACTTCCTGCTGTCATTCTACAGTCCTTACAAATTAGGTTGATTTTACTATATCTTGGCTTTTTCAGTAACCAGAGGTGAAACAGATATTCATCACATATGGGAGCTGAGAGAAGAAAACTAGCTGGATTTATGTCCACAAACAAATCATACTCTCAGGACTTAGATGCCTTCCATAGCACTGACTGCAGGGGACAAACTGGACGCAACAGCTACTTTGAACTTGTGGATGGAGAACTAGCTGGAAAGGTCTTTATCAAAGGCAATAGGCAGTGGGGAAAGCTAGGAAAGCCCCTACTAACCCTGATGGCCCTGCTCATTCTCCTCTGAGCACCATTTCTGTTGTTTTCTCCTCAGATGACTTAGATACAGATGATCTCCAGCTGGATCTTGAGGAATCAAAGTTACACCCCACTACACAGTGCACACCCAGCCCTGGTAAGCACCAACAAAAATCCTTCCTCTGAACACAGCTGGATCCCATGGGCCTTCCTGCAGAGACTCTCGGATGTGAAGATCAGGAGCCTGAATGGGTGGGTCCTGGCCAATGTGGGGACAAGTGAGGAGGACATCTCACCTCTCCCACTCTGGTGTAGCTGCCCTCCTATGAGGAGTGAACACAGMACCCATCTCCACACTGCACCATTGTCCCATCCTTCTCTACAGAGAGGAGGACATTGCAATGGCAATCCTGAGACTTGACAGTACATTTACAAAGCCCTTATAAATTTGGCCTTTCTCCRCGCGCATGCTCTCTTCCTACACCTCATGCCTCTTGCATACAAGTGCTGGCAGCAGACCTTAATCTGCATGCTGGAGCACATCCCAGCAGAGACACCAAGGGTGTAGGACAGAGACAAGAGGTGACACTAGAAGTTGCATGCAGATCCTATTGCAGGACAGCATTATTTGCTTCTTTCCAGCCACTGGTGTTTAATAAGCATGGGGATAATGTGCTTGGAGACATTTGGAACCAGCCACTGCACCAAGAAGCACCAGGAGGTGCTTCTGCAGGAGAGCAGAGCAAGAAATGCTGGGTATAACTTCAAGCTTTGGTTTCTTTCAGGTCCCTTCAAGCCTGGGTATAACTTCAAGCTTTGGTTTCTTTCAGGTCCCTTCAAGCCTGGGTATAACTTCAAGCTTTGTTTTCTTTCAGGTCCCTTCAAGCCTTGCGATCACTTGTTTGAGAGTTGGATCATTCGTCTGGGTGTCTGGGTCATCGTTGTGGTCTCAGTGCTCTGCAACGCGCTGGTCATTGTGGCTGTCTTTGCCTCTCCCAGTTACCTCTCCCCGGTTAAGTTTGTCATCGGCTCYATAGCTGGAGCCAACATGCTGACTGGCATCTACTGCAGCATGCTGGCTCTGGTGGATTCCCTGACCTACGGGCACTTTGCTAGCTATGGTGCCAGGTGGGAGAGCGGTGTAGGCTGCAGGGTGACCGGGTTCCTCTCCGTGCTTGCCTCAGAGGCTGCCATCTTCCTGCTGACGTTGGCCGCTGTGCAGTGCAGCGTTTCGGTCTCCTGTGTGCGGGACTACGGGAAGTTACCCACCTTGGGCAAGGTCAAGGCTGCTGCCCTTTGCTGCCTGTTGCTGTCCTCTGCTGCTGCAGCTCTGCCTCTTTTCTCCGTTGGGGAATATGGAGCATCCCCTCTCTGCCTCCCATATCCCATCCCAGACGGGAAACCTGCCAYCCTGGGCTTCACTGTGGCCTTAGTGATGACAAACATGCTCTGCTTCCTGACTATTACGGGCACCTACATTCGGCTCTACTGCAATCTGCTGAAAGGCGAGTTCAGCGCTGTCTGGGACTGCGCTATGGTCAAGCATGTGGCCTGGCTGATCTTCACCAACTGCCTACTCTACTGCCCAGTGGCCTTCCTCACCTTCTCCTCCATGCTCAACCTCTTCCTCATCACCCCAGAGGTCATCAAGTCCATTCTGCTTGTGGTCCTGCCACTGCCCGCCTGCCTGAACCCCCTGCTCTACCTGTTGTTCAACCCCCACTTCAAAGATGACCTCCGCCTGCTGCGGCAGAAGAGCCAGGACAAGGGAAGCTACACACAGTCCTGTAGGGTTGATGACATGGAGAAAAGCTCCTACGATTCCACCCAGGCTCTCATGAGCTTCTCTGACATTGACCACATATTTGAGGCTCCTGACTCCCTGGTAGTGCACCCCATTCTTGACAGCTACAGCTTTCCCTCCATGACACTCGTCCCCTGCCAGCAAAGGGTGGGCACCAGGGGCAAGGAGAGGGGCTATTCCGAGCATTGCCCCTGCCTCAGTGACAGTGAGGTTCTGCTCCCTTCGGAAAGCCGAGACGCAGCCAGCAGCAGCCTCCGGATAGCCTTCTTCTCCACCCCACCCTCACCACCCTACACATCTCACCTATAAACCTCCTCTGAGCAGCCACGCAGGACAGCCCCACACCACGCGCTGATGGCCAGCCCCAACACACGGTGGCCAGCAAGGTGGCAGTGGGCTGCTCCATGTAAACCACGGATAAAACCCCTCCATCCTCACCCCCATCACGTAAGTCTTGGCAACAAGTGCCACACTGCCAGCTGCCTCTCCTGGATGTGCTGAGGCTGAGCTCTAGATACTCGGGGCTGGCCGTAGCAGGATATAAACCTCCTGTGTGGGATCTTCCCCTGCTAGTGACTGCATGGGAGAGAGCCCCAGCAGCTCAGGAAACGTGTCAGGGAGACTCTCCTCCTACTCGTCCTGTAGCATCGCAAGCTGAGAAGAGCTCTGAGCAGAAAGCAGAATCCTGCAGCCAAGCCAAGTACACCTTATCAAGGGAGAGACATCTCAGCAAGAAAAAAACGTCGTGCTCTGGCAGAAATACGTGGAAATGGCCTACTAATACTGCAGGCCTTGCCCCTTGGAATCCTCTTCAGGCCTGACTGACCCCAGGAAACGGGCTTGTGTCTGACCCATGCCATCAATGGGAAGAGCAAAGGAAGGGGGTTGAAAAGCTGTGTGTTTGTGTGTGCACATGAGGTCCAGAATGCCTCCGTTTTTGGGAGGCTCTGGCTCACCCACCAGGAGCCACATGGCCTAGACAGGACCCACATTTTGAGGTGATGTCAGAGGCTGGGGATGCTCAGCCCCTCTTTCCGTCTGGCCCACAATGTCTAACAGGAGGATCTCTAATCCCTAAGGCAGATAAATGCCTTGCTGAGATAAYACAGTGACTCCTGGCGATGGCCCCCAAGGGAACACAGAACTCTCTCCCATCTTGTTTGTTCCCTTCACGGGGTAGCTTTTGCACCCTGGAAGACACCTGGGGGCACTTCTGCCTGTACGACCTGGTCAAGTGTGGTAGAAGCAAGATCTGGATCACTCACTGTCTCCTAAGGTCCCTCCTAGAAGAGGCTTTCAGTCCTTGGGTACCCATTCCCCATGTAAAGTAGCCAGCTTGTGGGCTATGTTTGCCCTCCCATATTCTGAGGGCAGCTAATGCAGACGGAGGGAATAGAGGCCAACCATGTGAAAAGATGGTGTCAGGAGGACATAAGCTGCTGGAAAGAGCTCCCTGTTCACTTCTTGCAGCTCAGGGATTGCCCAAACCCACCTACTCAATCCAAATCACTCCCACTGCCGCCCAACACAGCAGGGAGTCCCTACGGTCAGAGCTCAGGCCCTGGGCAAAGCTTTGGTTCTGCYGACATTACTTCAGCTGTACAAGTTGTTCGTTCTTGTGAGATAATAAATGAGCCCCATTGCTGACCAGTGACTGCCTTCTGTCCTCTTGTGTGTGAAGAGCACCTTGGTGGTTCTTTCAGCACCTGATTGCCTTCTCCCAGCCAAAACAGAGCTGCTGTGCCTCAGATGCTATCTCTGTTCCTTTAGTGAGGACAGGTGAACCAGGCCTCTCATTAAATCCAACACACATGAAGACTCTGAGCATGATGACCCCACAGACCAGTTACACCTGTTGAAGAGCCAGCTCCCATCATGCTCAAAGCTCTTCCTCATGGTTCTTCTACATAGGCTCCTTGCTTAACTGCATGAGAGCAGCTCACATAGTAGAAACGAAAACTGTATCCCTGGGTCTGTTTGGGCTCCCTTGAAGCCATGCAGAGCAAAAGCGCCCTGAAGTGATCCTGCGCTGTGGGCCCAGCAGGAAACCTGAAAGGAAGAGGGGAGCATTAACACAGCATGAGCTGTAGAGGCTCCCAAGAAGCTAAGAGTCTCCCAAGATCCTAAGGATCTGCAGAGGTGCTGAGGGAAGAATCTGGCATCTTCCCCTCTGCTATTACAGGCCATAAATTCAGAGTATGAACTCTCTGGCAAGGGCTCATTGAAGAGCACTTTCATCACATCTACAGTAGGGCACACTCTCAGCTTCCCACCCACCAAACACTAAACTCCATAATTAACCAAAAAAAAAAAAAAAAGCAATCCTACATCTCTCTATTTAACAATTCTTTTATCCTTTTTTGGTAGCAGGTTGAACTTCTTCAGACAGCTTAGCCCCTGTCACTTTTGAGGTAACCGAGTGTAAGCCTGCTGATCCAGTCTCACATATTACCACCAGCCACACAGTCCCATGTGTTTCTGCTTCAGGAATCAGTCTGAACTATGTAGACCATTGTGGTCAACCAACAGAGATGACTACAGCAAGCCCAAGACAGCTATGAGGAGGGGAGTTCTCACTCCTTGCTCTCCACCAGCAGGGACTCAAGAGGCTGCTCTTGTCCTGCCTCCTGGACTAAGCTTTGGTGGTGAAATAACACCCTTTCCAGATGATCCGCTTCAAGGATACCAAATGTTATCAGGGCCCTCAACAGCATGCTGAGGTCCTTGATGCATCAAGAACTCTTTTCACTGGAGACAGGGCTCCTTCGGACTCAGGATCTGTCTGTGTGTCCATGAGCACAAGTCTGGTCCCTCTTCATGGGGAAGGCAGCTCCAAAGGGCTGGAAGAGGCCTGGCTACCAGACAGCCTCAGACAACAGCCTGGGAGTTGCACCTCTTGGCTGGACAAAAAGAGCTGCAGTGTGAAAGCCACCATGGTAGGGCTGTCAGTGTGATAGACAATGTTAGAAATCTCCGCTCAGTTGGTGGTCCCAGGCCCCCTCTGAAGCGCAGGGGGTTGTCAGGAGCTGATGATGGCTGTAGGCCCTGCCTGCTGTGCGCTATGCGTGAGAGGGCAGAGGTGTTTGGTTGTGCTRTGGGGAGGAGAACCAGGCCAGGCCGCCTCATGAGATAAATTTTGGCTGATGTGCAAGACTCCAGACAGAGGCCCTCTGGGTGGCTAGTGACTCACAGAGCTGCTCCGGACGCCTTTGTCAGGGCTGGGCACCTTTGGGGTTTCTCCTGCACGTCAGCAAGGCCCTGTCAGGACACACTGAAGGGGACAGACAGCGTGGTTGACTGAGGAGCATGGCCCTGAGGGATCCGGAAGCATTGTCTAGTAGGACAATACAGAGGCAGTTTGTAGGCACTCTCAAATGTCAATTTTTTTCACTTGTCCAGCCCCTCATGGCTACAGATGTTCAACTCCTCCAAAACCAAGCAAGCGAAGCAAACACCCCACAGTATTATTTTTTCAGTCTCATTGTTTTCCATCAATGTTGGGATTTCTGGAAGCCCGAGCCACAATTTGGAACACACAGGATAGCAGTGCTACCACAGCCATAGGAATCCAGGCGATGAAAGCCAGGCTTTGCATGGGATGGCAATATCTGGGACTGGCCAAGGACGCTTGAAAATGCAGAGACATCCTGGAGAACACAAGCTCTTCTTCAGAAAATATGCTTCACTTTGGCAGCTGACCAGCAGTTTCAGGTTAAATCCTGAGGTACCGAAGTATTAATGTCTCCTTCCTATTCTCTATTGACACAAAAACAAAACCATATTTATGTTTTCAGACCATCTCTACCAAACATGCCCCATGATCTATTACTGTGCAAGTCCTGACTGAGAACTTCCAGACTATTCATTAACAGAATACATGATGGTCTGAGCTCCTAAAAGCAAACAAAAAGCATTTCATCTCATTTCGTCCATGAATGTTTCATAAGCTGTCTTTCCTGCTTCAATCTGTCCCCTGCCATCCACACCCAAAGCTTCTCTATACTAAAACTGCACTCCCAGGCCTGGGTTACCTCTTAGCCCCAGGTCATCTTCAACTTCGTTTTCATTGAAGAAGCAGCTTTGTGCTCTCATCTCTAGAGGCTTGGCTCAGTGTGTGCCCTCTTCCTTCAGTCACAGATCCCAGAAGAGGACACTGGCTAGTGTAGATATGGGCAGACACAGTCAGAAAGAGCTCTGGCTTTGGCTCTCAGTGTGAAAAGCCTTACGAACTTGGATCTCCAGTGCGGACAATGTAGGTTTCACTCTGGCCCACTTTTGACACACATTGCTCGAAGACAGGCAGATTGGCACAAAGAAAGCTGAGATCTCATGGATAATCTGCTGGAAGGCTCTGAGCTGCCAGAGACACTAGACTGAACCCCAACAGAGCAGGGTGTCAGGGCTGAGCGTGGAAAAATATCTTCTTGGCAATCCGCTTGGCCAAGGAGATGGACAGTTTGGACCTACCAAGTTATCACATCCAGGACTCTGATATCCAGATCTCTGATGTCTGGAAAGAGCAGTCTTTACCCTGCCTGAGTGGAGAGACTGGTCTATTTTGTAGCTATAACTACTGGACTGCTTGGTGACATTTCATCTGGAAAAAAAAAAATAAAAAAAAAATAAGGTTCCTATATAGATTTCAGCTCCAACTTTAAATTCAGCACACTTTAGCATCACACAAACACATCATCACAGAATGCAAACATGCACACACATGCACATATGCACACAGACGCAGAGTTTATATATTTTCTACAGAAGTCATGCTGGAGAAATTTCTTCTTTGCAGAACGACTAGAGCGGATTTGGAGCTACTCTGCCCTCGCGTGGTATGTGGACACCTCTGCAAGCAACAAACCTCCTACTGTAACCGTATGACTACTACATATCACACCCGTATGACATATCATTATATCAAGTTTACAATGTTTGTAGAAGATCCTGTCCCAGATAAGCACTGGGGAACCATTGGCAATTCTGAAAGTACCTGGTAGATCGAATTCATCAAACACCTAAATCATTCCCCAAAGACACGTGCCACTTGGAAGGTGAGCATAAAATGTCAACGGAGAAACTTGAGAGACATTTCTGACAATATTCCTGAAGGCTCTCCCTCACTCTGAAATCATTTCCAGGCCTCTTGAATTGACTCAAAGGCCTCATGTATGGAACAAAGGAAAAAATAGTTTGAAAAATCATCCAAAGTCTATGAACTATTCTGGGGCTCACCAGAAAGATTGAAAACAAAAAAAAAGTTTTTGAACTATGAACCCATCATACCAGAAATTATAGAGAAAAGCAATTTTGAAAATACATGGATTTAAGGCCCCACCATAAGCAATTTATCAAAAGCCTCAGTGGCTCCATCAAAGGGACTTTCAGAAAATGCCTATAGGGCACGACTGAGGAAATAATTGTGGAAAGTCCTCAAGGCAATGTTCAAGCTGCCCTAGACATCAACCACATGGATTTACTCTGTGCATCTTCACAATTCTAAAATTGCCGCAGATACCACCACATAGAAGTCAATTCGGAAGTGATCTATAATGTTGAAGCAGAGCCATAAACACCCCATTAACAGGACCATAGGAAAAGCAACCAAAAAATCCCACATGTAAAGAAACAAACATTCAAAACCTTTTGTGTGATTTTCACAGCATTCTCATAGGCGCCTTTGAAGGGATTTATTCAACAATCTCTCCATTATTTACAGTCCTATTTACAATGGTTCCTTTGTGGGGATTAGGGCTTATTCTCCATAGCTCCTTGGCAGTAATTTGGGCCTCTTCAGTGAGTTTTCACAATGGTTTCATAATGAAGGTGGAGTATTTTCACAATGGCCATTTCATAGATTCTTTGAGACAGTTTCCATAATGGTTATGTGATGGTGACTTGCTGGAAGATCAGAGGCTTGATTGAAACTGTCCAAACAATGTTGGGTTTGAGAATATTTTCACTGCTATACTCATTGGCTTGCTCTTCMTGGCTTAAAACTGTGGCTGTAAAGAGAAGATGGTTGTAATCACACGATTTCCACCATTGACTACAGTTTTGGTGAAAGGGCTTGTATTGCAGATGGAGTGAGAAGACATCATCTCACGGCGCATCTGAAATGGAGTAGCAATTGCTGTGGCTCATTCCCTGCATACTGCAACAATCCCCTGGTGATCCACACGGTATCTGGAGCAACATTTCGGTGAACCAGGCCGATGCAGATTCCCTGACAACTATCCATTACCCACAGGAAAAAAAAAAAGTGTCAGCAAAGGAAGGCATGGGGATAGCTCTAGGATAGATAGAGCCATGATGGGCTGAGTGTAATTCCCCGTGAGGATTAAAAAAATCCAGATCATGAAAAGTATCCCAGTCTTGACAAAGATCCTAGGTGTGACTAGAGGAGGTCTCTTCTCTTTGATTCCAGAGACTAAAACACGTACGGTTATTAKGGCCTGTGTCTGAGGCTCTTCTTTACCTGATCTCAGGCTAGGGTAAGCACCCTACGCTTGTGCAATACCACCAGAAGCTCACAGGAAGTCTCCCTTCCACAAGTTTCACAAAGCTGTCATGGAAAACCATGCTGCTTCCAGAAGGACAAGTTGCATTTCTGATGCTGACCTTCCTGAGGCTTTATTTATTTATTTATTTATTTATTTATTTATAYTTACACTGCCCTCAGGCATACCCAGCCCGGCCCATATCCAGGGAAGTGACCTTTTACTGCTGCCCTGGGAATTCAGCTGGACGGCTCCCAGTGCTCTTCACGGACTCACAAGCCTCTTCCAGGCATGAGACACAGCAACGGAATTGCTTCCCTGCAACCCAGGGAGCAGCGGGGAGCCGTGTTTGTTTTAGCAGCCTGCAGAATTAGAGAGAGCTAAAAGAGAAGTGGATATGGTACTCGGTGATATTTGGGGAGAAATCCAGGTAACCATGGGCCACAGCAATTACAGTCACATCCCTGCTGCTCAGTGAGGCGCAGCCTGGTCCTCTTTCCCACCACTGTGCTCACAATGAGCATGAGTTTCTCGCCCGGGGATCTGGTTGACTTGCTCCAGAGTAAAGCCAGAATGTAAATCAACATGTAAGAAGTGGAGGATCAAAGAGTCTGGGTTCTTCCATGAGGGCAGCCACAATAAACATGCCCATCCCAAACTGGTAAACCACTACTCCAGAAGAATCTAGCATAGCCTGCTTCTGCTCCAGGCTTCAAGGAGAGCTCAAGCACCCAAATGTGGGCCTGTTTTATCAGGAATGACAGTTATTGGCATGTCAAAAATCACCTTTTCCTCCAAACCTTTCCTGGCTTTCAACGGCTCATCAGGCAACTGRGGAAAAAATAATAATATAAACCCAAGGCTCGTATCTAGAGCTAAAATTAAATAACTGTCTTTTTTTTTTCTGCTAGAACTTGCAGCACAGGAATTGAGAACAGACTTGCATGTACTCAGACAAGCATCCCTGTGCAATGCCTGCCTGGGATCACTAGGCACATTGCACGCTGCAGGCTTTGCTGGTGTCTTAGAGGAGGTGGCCAAGTCCAGTGGTGGCTCTTCTCAGATGTGACTCCCATGTTTCCATCCAATCTTTCTTCCTTAGCCTTCCCCACACCATTTTTTTTCCATCCACAGCAATAAAATAATTCGGAGTGCTGAATAAGCAAGAAAAATGCATGTGGCGTGAGGACCAAAGATAGGAGAGTCCAGAAAGAGTCAGAAATAGAAAATAACCACATGCATTAAATTACATTCTGATGTACTTGACACCTTCAAATTATAGATCTTTGAGAAGTTGTTTCAAATGAGAGTCAAAATGGAGCTTGCGACCTTTTTGCCTGTGCTAGCCCAAAGCTCTTGTAGATCTACAAGATCCGGGCACCTCCATTTTATGGGTAAATCCCGTCATTTCTGGCACTGTTAGGCAATGCCGGTGGTTCACAACAAGACCGAGAGCTCCTGAGATGTGTGTGGACAGACATGATTTTCCAGCTTAGTCCCATAGCAAGGGACAACTGTGAACCCCCCGAGGCAGCAGCAGGAGGAGGTGGCTTTGGCCACCAGGATCTGCACGCTGGCAGGGAGAGTCAGGGGGCCTCAGGCCATGGATTGGGACTCTGAATTGTCAGTTTTCTGGAGAAATTGCTGTCACTTGTGTCTTTAAGGAGCAGGTTTGGGGAGGACAAAGCTAGAGCGGCTTGTAGGTGCTGCCGTGTGACACACACTTTAAACCTGGGCTAAATTAGACCTATTTCAGAGCATCCATTTTACGGGGGAGGGGGGGAGAAGGGGAAAGGGAAGGGGAAAAGGAAAGGGAAGAGGAGGGGGAGGGGGAGGGGGAGAGGGGAGGGGGAAAGGGAAGGGGAAGGGGAAAGGGAAAGGGGAGGAGGAAAAGGAAAGGGGAGGGGGAAGAGGAAGGTCGCTCCCTAGGCAACGGGAGGCCCCGTTGCCCAGCAACCAGGAGCACCCAAGGGGCGGGGGTGGCGCGGCAGCCGTGACGCCATCAGGGCGCGCCGGGCGGGGAGCGGGAGGGGGGAGGCGCGGTGCGCGGAGCCGGGAGCGCTCCCCGCGGCGGTGAGCGGGGCCTAGTCGAGCCGAGCCGAGCCGGGCCGGGCCGGGCCCAGTTGGGCCGAGTCGGGTCGGGCCGGGCCGGGCCGTGGGGCCCGGGGCGGGGGCGGCAGTGGGGTACCCCTTGCTAGCCGCCCCATGCCCTGCAGAGGAGGCCGTGGGCTTTTCGGGCGACTTTGGCAGCAGCGTGGGCTGGGAGCACGGGGTGGCTCGGTCGCTGAACGACACGTTTGTTGGCGCTGTGCGGGCGCGGCCCGCCTGTCCCCTCAGCGCTGCCCGCGGCCGGGGGCGCGGGCCGGGGCGGCGCCCCCTGGCGGCGCGGCGGGCGCGCCGGGCCCTGACATGTGGCCGTGCTGGCTGTGCCCGCAGGTGCCGGGCGCCATGGCCCCCCCCAAGGACATCATGACCAACTCGCACGCCAAGTCCATCCTGAACGCCATGAACGCGCTGCGCAAGAGCAACACGCTGTGCGACGTGACGCTGCGCGTGGAGCACAAGGACTTCCCGGCGCACCGCATCGTGCTGGCCGCCTGCAGCGACTACTTCTGCGCCATGTTCACCAGCGAGGTCGGTGCGCGCCGCGGCGCCTCGGGCCCGCGCGCGGCGCCTCGGGCAGGACGCCCCTGCGCAGCCGCCGGGCAGCCCCAGCGTGGGGCTGGCTGCCCGGTCGTGGCGTTAGGTGCGCTGGTTGTGGCACCGGCGCCTGCCGTCACGGCGCTGGCTCCCCCGGTCGTGGTGCCAAGTGGCACTGTCAGGTGCTGGGTTGCATAATCACGGCTGTAAGTGCCGCCGGCTCACCTGGTTGTGCTGCCCGGTGGCKCCGTTGTGTCGCCGAGTCGCGTGGCCATGGCAGTAGTTGGCCCGCACGTGGCGTTGGGCGGCCCCGTCRTGGTGCAGGTTCCCTCGGCTGGGGTACCAGGTCACTCTGCTGTAGCRTGGGCTGCCGGGGGGTGGTATTAGATGGCCCTGCTGATGCTGGGTTGCTGCGTCGCGGTGCTGGATCACCGCTGTGGTGGTAGGTCATTGCACCATGGCATGGGCGCGCTCCAGCACGGTGCTGGGTTGCCTGGTTGTGGTGCTGGGGTGGTGGTTCGCCAGATCGTGGCGTTAGTTGGCACTGGGTTGCCCGGTCGGGGCATTCGGTAGCCTGGGTAGTGCTGGGTAGCGCCACAGTGGTGGCAGGTCGCTCCCCAGAGTGCTGGATCACTCCATCATCAGGGCAGGTCGCTCCGCTGTGCTAGGCTGCCCCTGCATGACACCGAGACACTTGTGTCACGGGGCTGCCCCCTTGGGTGCTGCGTCTTTCTGCTGTGCTGCTGCCAGGAGTGGCGTGGCGAGAGTTAAAGGCCGCGTTTGGGACTGTTGTCCTGCGTCACTGTGTGCCAGACAACCGGCACCAGGGACTGCCGCTCCGAGCTGACAAACCAGCGGCCTCCAGTGCCTCCACTGATTTTTCCAGCCATCTGTYCCACCCAAGGTGCCAGCACGGGGCTGTGTGAGCAGAGCTGAGCACCCAACGCAGGCAGTGAATGAAGGCAGCAGTGTTAATGTTGAAATGGATGAGCCTTAGCTGATGTCAGGGTCTGGGTTTCGCCCCGGCTGAGCAGCTGGCACACGGGTGGTCAGGCTGGTTCCCTGGCCAAGAGAAGTGGCATTGAGGATGGGTGGTCGGGGGTAAGGCAGCAAGCCACAAGTCATGGGAGAACTTGTGCTCTCACGCTGCRTGTTGTATTCACTTAAATTCATGCTATTTTGCCAAAACACTGAAAAGTAATCTTTAAGCTAAAGCTGGGACTTCTTAAATAAGAGATGCGAACCTGGCCTCGTCTCTTAGAAGTTTGACTCAGTCTTTCTGGTGCCTTCTTACATAAGATGCTTTCCTTGTCATAGCAACTTCCTTGTTGGCAGGGAGAATAATGACTAAGCAGCCCAAAGTTCCAAAAATCTGCCTGCCAACTCAGTAGTCCTCTTGAGGCAGAATCATTTTATTCTTTGTCTTAGCCTGTAATGATCCAGGTCTTTAGATCTAGACTTGAGATATATGTATTTTGGGGGTGAACAGGTGTCTTAGTATTTCTAGATGCAAAGCAAGCAAAAACAGGCGGACCAACCACATACTTGCTATCTTTTTTTATTTATTTTATCCATGTCCTCATGAGTTTTTATTTAACAGGTTGTTCCACCTTCTCTGCATATGGATTTTAAGCAGAGCCCTGAAGAAGAGGGCTTCTACCTCCCTCAAATTTTTACCAATAGATTTGGCACCATTGTAGTCTCCAGCCAACSGCTGTGCGTAACCTCTTAGCCAATTTATTCCAAGTACTCTGGATGATCTACATCTTCATTTGCCCATTTCTGCATCTTTCTGTTTTTGGGATGCCATGAAGTTTGTCCCTTGTGTCAAWAAACCTGATTAGCCACTTTCCTGAAACAGCTTTGGGTGTCACCATGCACTCCTGCATTTACAGTAGTTGCAAAGTGGTTGAGTCTTAACAGATATTTCTTCCCGTCTGTTGCTGTGTCATCCAGCGTCTCTGTAGGAATCTCACTGACAGCTCTTATCTTCTCTACTTCTATATCACGTCCTCTTTCCCCAGCTGTGGTAGCTCCTAAGCCAAGTGATCATGCCCTGATCCTGCTTTATCTTCAGTGAGTCCCTGCTCCACCTGTCTGTAACCAGCTGTAATCTCCCTCCTGGCAAGAAAAAACAAGGGCTTTCATCTGAGTCGTGCTGCCACCGACTGCGTCCTTGTCACTCACAGGAAAAAAGAGCTGGGTTTGGCAGCATGTTTCATGGAGAGATTCCTCTCAGCTCAGATCTGTTTGCGCTGACAAGAGCTCGCAGCCATGCAGGGGATGTGATTAGTGGTCCCAAGTGCTGGCCAACTGCTCGTGAATCACCGGCCGTCACGGGAGCAGCCTCGCGGCGGCTGCGCCAAGTGCTGAGAACTGATGCTCTTTGAGATACAGTCTCAGTTCTCTGCCTACAGAGGTGCAAGTTGGGGGGGATCTGCTGAACGTCTTGTTCCCAAAGGTTGGCTGAGATGGTAGCATTCCCTAGGAAAAAAAGATGTTCCAAAATGATGTAMCTTTTAGGTGACAAAATGAAACGTACTGCTCCTGCTGGAAAGGGGACAAAGTTAGGATYGTTTGAGTACTATCTCTGTGTATACTGTCACTTTGAGCTGTTCAAGTCAAACATGCATTTAACCTATAATTCTGAAATTTCTAGCCTGCATTAATCATTCCTTTTTATGGCCTTTCATCATAAGGTTGCAGAATGGTCCAGGAGTTGAACAGTTAAGGAAGAGTTTTTTTAATTTGATTTGGTTTTAGCGTAGAGTGGTCACTGTAGGGATGCTGTAAGCTGCAGCATGCCATGTACATTGAGCCTGGGGAATAACCCCGCTGAAGCATCCTGGCTGGTAAAGCATGGAATAGTTGTGTGGGAGAGAGTTTAGATGTCATCTGCAAATGGCACACAATTTCTGCTATTTYAGATCTTAGCTTGTTCCTTTTACAGTGCAGTTTGGCTGTCCTCCCTAATAATAATAATAAAAAAAAGTTTTAGTCTTTCTGTAGGTGAATTTTTGTGAAGTTCACTCCCCTTATTCTTTTAGTGAACACRGGAATAAAAAATACAAAATCACTGTTTTGACTGTGATCTGTCAGATCACATTTTAATGAACTGCTGAGTGTTGTTGCCTTTTTGATGAGATTTCTGAAAAATAAACTTCTGMTTTCCTTCTGATTACAGCTTTCAGAGAAAGATAAACCCTATGTAGATATCCAGGGCCTGACAGCTTCCACCATGGAAATCCTGCTAGACTTTGTGTACACAGAAACTGTTCATGTAACAGTAGAAAACGTCCAAGAGTTGCTTCCAGCAGCGTGTCTGCTTCAGCTGAAAGGTAATTGTCAAGTATCACCACAATTTGCACAATTACTGCTGTTCAGAGATTTGGGTTGTCTGASCTTCAGTAAAGAAGAGATGGGAGGCATGATATTTATAAGGGCTATGTTAATTCCAGGCCCTTGTGTCTTGAAACTRTGTAGTTTACATCAACTCCTTGGGCTGTCTCGTGAGTTCTGGTTTCACTGATAGAGGAAAAAAAAAGATAATATTGTCCATGCTTTGGGCTACTGGCCAGATTGACAATGGGAGAGCCATGGATGTTGTCTGCTTTGACTACAACAAGGCTTTCAACACCATCTTCCATAATATCCTCATAGGAAAGCTCCAGAAGTGCGTACTAGATGGGTGGACAGTGAGGTGGATTAAGGAACTGACTGGATGGCAGAGCTCAGAGGATGGTAATAAACGGGGCTGAGTCCAGTTGGAGGCCTGTGGCCAGTGGTGTCCCTCGGGGGTCAGTACCGGACCCGGTGCTGTTCAACCTGTTCGTCTATGACCTGGACGAGGGCACAGAGAGCACCCTGAGCAACTTTGTGGGCGACACCAAGCTGGGTGGAGTGGCCGACACTCCGGAGGGCTGTGCTGCCATCCAGAGGGACCTGGACAGGCTGGAGAGTCGGGCAGAGAGGAACTCAGGAGGTTCAACAAGGACAAGTGCAGAGTCCTGCACCTGGAGAGGAATAACCCTGGACACCAGTACAGATTAAGAGTTGACCTGCTGGAAAGCAGCTCCACAGAGAGGGACCTGGGAGACCTGGTTGACAACAAGTCAACCATGAGGCAACAGTGCCCTCATGACCAAGAAGGCCAATGGGATCCCAGCCTGCATCAGGAGGACGTTGCCAGCAGGTCAAGGGAGGTGATCATGGCCCTCTGCTCAGCTCTGCTGAAGCTGCACCTGCAGTATTGGATGCAGTTCTGGGCTCCTCAGTATAAGAGGGACGTGGAGCTCCTAGAGAGGGACCAGCAGAGAGCAACAAAGATGATTAAAGGAATGGAACATCTCTTGTATGAGGAGAGACTGAGTGAGCTGGGCCTGTTCAGCTTGGAGAACAGAAGGCTGAGAGGGGATGTGGTTAACATGTATAAGTTCATGAAAGGCAAATGTAGGGAGGAAGGGGCCAAGCTCTTCTCATTGGTGACCAGTGACAGGACAAGGGGCRATGGGTACAAGTTGAAACCCAGGCAGTTCCATCTCCAGGTGAGGAAGAACTTCTTTACTGTGAGGGGTGACAGAGCCCTGGCACAGGCTGCCCAGGGAAGTTGTGGAGTCGCCTTCTCTGGGGGTCTTCAGGGGTCCCTTCCAACCTTAACCGTTCTATGATTCTGTGATTCTGTAATACCAGTTTTCTGCCTGAATATTATAAGGAGGAACTGTGGGTTCTGTAGTACATAAACATCACAGCCAAACTCACTTCTAATAATAAGCAAGTCCTTGAAATTGCTTGACCTTGCGGTCGTAGTCTGTATGGATCGTAGCAGCCTGGTTGATATCATTGCACGTTGTACCTGTGAAGCCAGTGATCCTACTTGTGCAGGGTGTTGGGACTAGATGATGTCCAAAGGTCCTTTCCAATCTCACCTATGCTGTGAAGCTGTAAAGCTTTCAGAATCCACAAATCCCAGACAACCATCAAAAAGACGTTGGAGAAAATCTAGAAATCTGATAGCCACATCCATTARTGCATATATTTTTGGTTTATAATCYATGAAGCTGAGTGACGCTTATATTTGAATCATTTGCTAGTACTAGATTATTTTTACTGCATTTAAATAAGATAYCCAAGTGCCCACCCATGTGGTCTACTGCTTTGTGTTTTCATGTCTCTCTGAAGAAATGTTTGTCCATGTGTGTTTCTTTGATATTTTTTGAGCTTACTATTTGAGTTTGTTTTCACTATTGCTTAGAATTTCATTTTCTAAAGCCCTTTCAAGGTAGTGGTTTGATTCTAAGAATGCAGTGCTCATTAACCCTTCCATTACCCATAGGTGTGAAACAAGCTTGCTGTGAGTTCCTCGAAAGCCAGCTGGATCCATCAAATTGTTTGGGCATTCGGGATTTTGCTGAGACACACAACTGCGTTGATCTAATGCAAGCTGCAGAAGTCTTCAGCCAGAAACATTTTCCAGAGGTTGTTCAGCATGAAGAGTTTATTTTGTTAAATCAAGAAGAGGTTGAAAAGCTCATCAAGTGTGATGAAATTCAGGTAAAATCTGGATGTACTGCTACTGTGCAAAGTGCTTAAAAGCCAGTTAGAAATCCAGGGCAATTACTCCTTTGTCCTAGCATGGACTTCTCACGCAGTCCATGAATTTGATATTAATTTTCTGCATAATTTCTCCTAAGTTTTTAGCCAGATATGTCATATGAGACTGAACAGTTTCAGATTATCACATGCAAGGAATCCCTGTAAATAGGACCAGTGCAGTCAATAACCTCTGCAGAACTCCTCTTGGTTCCTCCTTTCTGTAGAGGAGGTTTCAGAGGTTATGGAGACAGGTTTCAATGCCTAGATTGGAAATATTTCAATGCCTAGATTGGAAATATTCCCAAGATTTCAACTTCTGTTTGTAGACTTATACATGTTACTAACCAGCTCTAGGAATGCCAGGTGTCATCCCAAGCACACGGCTGTCTGCTGCTTTCATACCCTGCAGAAGGTATGATGGTGCAAGGGAGTTTGATTCTTTACAGTTACAGCAGGTGTCTTGAGGGAGGGGTAAAGAGGATGGGCCAGACTATTTCCAGTGGTGCCCAGCAATAAGACAAGAAGCAGGAAGCACAAACTGACACACAAGAACAGGTTGCCCAGAGAGGTCGTGAAATCTTCTTCCTTAGAAGATTTCACAGCAAAACTGTTGCATGTAACAGATTACAGTCAGTTTAGGAAGGTATAAAACCACCTGTGATTACTGCATTTATGGAGGAGATGGGGAAAATTGGAAGCAGTGAAGCGCTCTGAATACTGTCCTTTTGTGAGCTCTAATTGTCCTTTCCTTRTAATTCAAATATAAAGAGGCCATTTGGAATTACAGTGTAACAAATACAAATCGAAGGAATGGAAGAATTGCCTTACATAATTAACCTCTGTGCCTTCTTGCTTGAGAACATTGTGCAACCAACAGCTTCAAACTGAACTTCACAGTGTAGCAGCCACGTACTAGTGGGAAGACTCAGTTTTCCTGTTACAGTGTCTCCTTTTGTGTTCACAGTAAACACCAGCTAACAGACCTCTTTGTAATGGATGTTTAATTTGTTTTCAGGTTGAATGATCTAAAGACCTGCAAAAAAAAAAAGCATAAATAACATGTAATAGGTCTTTCTACAATTCATTCTCTTTCAGTAGCCATTAGTAGCTGGATTTGCACGGCTGTGCTCAGTGCACTCGCTTTGCTGTGTCCTGTRAAGCTCACTTTTCAGGCACTTGTACTGTCACTTGCTCATCTCAGCTGTAAGGGAAGAAAAAGTACATAGTGTTAGGAAAAAGAAAACACAGAAATTTCCTAGATCATGTAAATATAGGTTTGAATTATCATCATCTTTTGCTAGCTATTAAGCAGTGTCAGCAGCTTGAAAGTTGTCCACTTCACAGCCTGTGCCTGGAATATCCTGTAGTCTGTTCAGTATATGCCTGCTCTTTCCAGGTGGATTCTGAAGAGCCCGTTTTTGAGGCCGTTATAAACTGGGTGAAGCACTCCAAGAAGGAACGGGAGGCGTCGCTGCCGGAGCTGCTGCAGTACGTGCGCATGCCGCTGCTCACGCCGCGCTACATCACCGATGTCATCGACACCGAGGTATCCGCAGCCTGCCGCACAGGGCAGAGAGGGGCTGCTGTCTCTGGTGAYTGTTGAGTTCCCTCATTTGGCCCCTGCTGTCCTAACAGAACCCGTTAAATGTAGTTTTTCTACTGGTGTTTTCTGTGCTTTTTGATCCTGAATCCTGAAAAATATTATTTTCCCCATTCAGCTGAGAGAGCCCAGGATTCCCAACCATGGAATTATTCAGCTGTCTCCTGAGCAGTATCATGTTTTCATTATTATGTCTTGGGTTTCTAAGAAATGCTTTCTGTCTTCCATTCATAAACAGCAGCAGTTCTCCCTTTAGGCAGAACGAGGCTGCCAGTGTGGGGACCCTAGTGAGGACACGGTAGTGGAGGGCCTCAGCAGAAGTCATTGCAGGTGCGGATGGACCTACCTTGGATGAAACGAGCAGCAGCGCCTCAGCTCCAGAGCCAACACACAACTCAGAGTTGTATCTAGTCTATCTTTGTGTGGCTAGAGTATTTCAGAGGCAAAGCGGTGGATAATGAAAAGGGATTGTTAGGCATTTGCAATGAAAACATAATTCCAACAAGAAGTGAGGCTGCCCTAGAACTAGGCTTGACACAAAGGCATAGAGCCAGAATTCTCATTTCATGGTGATGAGATTTGGCAGACTTCTCCACATCCAGAAATGGCTGGTTTAGCAAAAATAATTTCTAATGTGGTAAAGCTACTCTTAAATAAGGACAACTAATGCACAGGTAGCTCTGCCAGGACTAAAATGTATCGAGTTAGGTTGTTATAGTCCAGCTTAAACTGAAATTTAAGCCAATACAAAAGTGACTGGTACCAAATAACTACTTCATGTACGTGCCCAGTATAGAGATCAAACTCCTAGACTCAGCAAAGGTGCTTAGTATCTGTTCCCCTCCTTGCTTCTTCTTCAATGGCAAGGTGCCTGTTTGAGAGTTGATTCTCTGTGACTGGTCTGGCCAAAGTGTTTTCAAATCTAGTTTCACTGCCAGTTCCTAGATGTACTTTTACTGGCTCAAATGTTGATTTTCCTTAGTTTTGTAATATATTGTTTTCCATTAGAACACCTGCAGTGCCAGACATCACATGATAAATGAGCCATTTCAGAATTTGCGCCATCTTTTAAGCTGCATTCCAGTCCTAAGTTGTCTTTGCCTTTATTTATGTGCAATATTTACACCCTGAGACTGCTGGCCACAGACAGCACATAGATCGGTTTAATGCTGTCGAACTGACTGGAGCTGACTTGAATAATAACTTTATTATTTTTTAAATACATCGTATGTACCCGTGACTCGTGTTGGTTTTTTCCCCAGCCTTTTATCCGATGCAGTTTGCAGTGCAGAGACCTTGTAGACGAAGCCAAGAAATTTCACCTTCGCCCTGAGCTGCGGAGTCAGATGCAGGGACCCAGGACGAGAGCCCGCCTAGGTGAGCAGCAAAGGACAGGACCCAGAAGGTCTGGGGCATCGGCAGCTGTGGTATTACACACACAGTCCAGTGTTGTAAGAAGTGTTTTGCAGCAGTAATGTGCCAGTGCACAGTGCCGTGGTACAGAGAAGGCATGGGAGCAAAGCACACATACGTAACCATTTTCTTTTAAGCTGTCTGTGCCTCCACATCAGTCGGTCTCAGCATGCAGCTCTCCAAGAAATGCAGAAAAATGCAGAAAGAGTTTCTTCCTGCCTAAAAAGCCATCAGTGTCAGAAATCTGAAGAGCTGGGAGGTGAGGCAGCAG
The DNA here is from genome assembly GCF_003342845.1 of Nothoprocta perdicaria. Lineage (NCBI taxonomy): Eukaryota > Metazoa > Chordata > Aves > Tinamiformes > Tinamidae > Nothoprocta > Nothoprocta perdicaria. The sequence continues at coordinate 837,630 of NW_020456276.1, read as the reverse complement.
TGTTAGACTGAAGATAAGTTTTTGACAAGGAGTCTAAGAAGGCAAGGCACAAAGGGAGAAATGGAGAGATGCCTCTTTCCTTGCAGAAGTACATTGTTCTTTTCCTAGTCTGCTGAGGCACAGAAATGAAAATTTTCTTGCTGTGTCAGTAGCTCCTAGCAAGCTGGATTGTTGGGAATCCACTTGGCCTAGGTTTGGAAGCACATGGAGTAAGTGTAACAGCAGGAGTGACCAGCAGTGGAAGAAAAAGTATTTTAGTGGCCCTTCCTCGCCTGAATTCTTCAACAGCTCCTGTGGCACAGACACACAAACATGAGAGAAGATTTTTTTCTTAATCTTTTTAGTATATTATTTAAGTGGTGACATTCAAAAGAGAAGATAAAAATATGAGCACTTTTATTACCTCTCTCTCATTTTTTTAATATAAAAAGGTGAGGGATTTTTGTTTGTTTGTTTTTTTAATGGTTCTTGCGAATATCTTTCCCTCAGCTCTCCATTTTGCGTTCAGTATTAGTGTTTATGACCTCTTGTCTTTTTTGGAACAGTTGTGAAATTGTCCTTTTTTATCATGCTGGCAATGTAGGATAATGGTCTCCCTGGTTATAACATAAGAAAGTCAGAGATTGAGGTGGAGTTTGATCCTCAGTGAAATGGTGAACAAAGAAAAGCACCATCTAGTCTGGTTGCCAGTTATTAACGGGGAGAGAAGGCCCTGCTTTGGGAAGGGGATGTGAAGGAGCAGCCATCCTGCTGCTGGGTGGGGGTAAGTTTGAAAGTTTGAGAAGATTTTGTGGAGAAGACTAAAGAAGGCTTAAACCAGTCAACTTTAGTGCCAGATTTAGCCAACTGGGTATCTAAGAGACCCTCTAACATTACCAGAGACTGACTCTTCCAGCAGACAACTCTGAACGTGTGAATTAGCTGTGTTCCTACACATCCCTGGAAGAGCCTTTCTCTCACATTCTCTTCCTCCCTGTTGGTGATAGGGAGCCCAGGTGACTGGTACCTGGATTAGATACCAATAGTCAAAGCAGTAATTAAGAGCAATGATTGACAGGTAGAGTCACACACCAAGGAAGACTCAGTTTTCTCAGGTGATTCCCCTGAGATCCCCCTTTAGTTGCGAAGAGGTTGACGTGACTTTGCTCTCCCTCTTTGCTCTAGGAGCGAATGAAGTCCTGCTTGTGATCGGAGGCTTTGGCAGCCAGCAGTCACCTATAGATGTTGTGGAGAAATATGACCCGAAGACTCAGGAGTGGAGCTTCTTGCCGGTAAGGGACCATTTTTGACCATCATTGGGATGTACAGTCATGGTGCAATCAAACACTGATTGACTGATGCTAAGAAGGCATCAGCTATATAACATCTCTCTCCAGGCATGATCTTCTGTCATCTACTTAGAATTTAGGGTTGCCGAGGCTTACAAAGCGAATCCTGAAATTTGTTGACATTTAAAGACTTACTAATTGAGCCCTATTGTTATTATGGTTTTAGTTAGAGCCTGCCGAGACCCACATCTTTGATATCACGTTCATCTTGAGAGGAGTGTTAAGCTTTAAAGTTTAGTGATGACGACTGAAATGTCATCAGGAGTAGTGCAGTCAGTCCTGCTTTGGGGCAGGCTGTACAACCTCTCTGGTTTCATTCCTTTTGAGTGTAACAGGAGATATTAGGGAAGAGAGAGAAGTGAAAGTTCCTGTGTTGAGCACTATTTCTACTCAGGTTTAAAATCACCTCTGTTTGTGTGAAAAGAGGGAGAACTGCCTCTTCTTTATTTATCCYGTAAAAAAATGTGTTCCCTGCTTTCCCTAAATTCTGTTCTTTTTTGGAGGTGAAAAGCTTCAGAAATTTCCATCAGGTATTCCAAATGTCCACGATTTTCCATTGATGGTATATGCAAGATGTCAATGGGAGGAATGCAAACCTCCAAAATGCATCAAAGGTTCAGTCATAATGTAAGACAAGTGACATTTAATGCAAAATATGGAGACTTGGGCTTGAGAAAACACATGGGTCAGGCCAGACTATAGGCAGAGGAAGCTAAGCATTGATCCAGGGCTGTATCCTATAAATCTGTACTGCTATTTGCCCCTGTAGCAATGGGCCATTTTCCAGCAGAGCAGCAAAAGAGGATGGAATAAGTACCTGTTTTCAGTGCATCAGTGTTATTTCTTCTTCTTGAGACTTTTATTCATTTTATTGTGGCAGAGCATCACCCGTAAGAGGCGCTACGTTGCCACAGTGTCCTTGCACGATCGCATCTATGTGATTGGGGGTTACGACGGCCGCTCTCGCCTCAGCTCAGTGGAGTGCTTGGATTACACATCGGACGAGGATGGAATCTGGTACTCCGTGGCTCCGATGAATGTGCGGCGAGGCCTGGCTGGAGCCACCACCCTTGGAGGTACGTCCTGGTCACTGCACTGGCAAGGCAGTGAAGGCTCTTGTCATCCTGAAGTGCCCAAGGCCAGTATCCATGGATTGGGGTGGCTCTGAGGAGGGATTTGAGTCTGCAGTTCTTGACTTTCATCATTTACGTGTAGAAATCAAAGGGTTCCTGCCTGTCGATCATGACATGGGCTCTCCCTCCACTTCATTCTTACGGCATGTGTCTGTGATGTGAGGGAAGGAAGCCCTGTGGAGGACTGTGGAATGGAAAGCTCTTGGGCTGGTGACTGTGCAGTGTGTTACTCAGTACATGCTGACGAGTACAGCTGGATTCATCCAGCACTGGAGAGGGAGGGAAACTGCAGCATGCACAGAGGAGGATTCCCAGGACAAACTTTACAAAGCAAAGTAGAAGATTTTATCATGCTTACCCTGGCAAAACAAAGGCCAAGAGGGAATAGCAAGAAAAGAAAATGTGCACATGCAAAATGTGCAGTATAAGAACAGAATAAAAGCAAAAAGGTATTAACAGGCTATGATAAAGGATGTGGAAATGAAAGGAGGGTTGCTATTCATTAGCACAATAGCTACTCTAATCCTATACTCTACCTGGAGCAATTCTATACTATATAGAGTAATTCGATATTAAGGAATATATTAGATTATCTTTTTAATAAGTGATACCATTTAAGTATTATTCATGACATGTTAGATCATTAATGTATCTATTTTAATGAAAGTTCTGTAAAAATGCAATTGCTTTGAAGATGATTCTTGACAGAATGTGAGTTAAGATAAAGAGCTGGTCTTGATCCAGGCCTGGCCTTTGGCTCATCTCTTGTTTTGCTACCAGTGTGTTTATTACCTGGTAAACATGTCCAAAAAGCAGATTTTAGGGCCAGAAGGGTATTATGTTTGTTCATAAAACATAGTTTGTTGGGTCTGTGACAGGCTCATGCGGCAAGCTTGGGTGAGGAAGCTGAGTTTGTTTCCAGCTCTGAACATGCCGAGATTCACAGTTTCTCTCGTGTTTTGCAGTCCCTGTTGTGGGTTTGCTGCATCCGCGAGGGCCTCGTTGCTCCACGGCATGGGTGTACGTTCGGTGACTGCCTCGCTGAGGCTAATGCTGTGTCCCCTTGCAGACATGATCTACGTTTCGGGCGGGTTTGATGGAAGCCGACGTCACACCAGTATGGAGCGATACGACCCCAACATTGACCAGTGGAGCATGCTGGGGGACATGCAGACTGCGCGGGAAGGAGCAGGGCTTGTCGTAGCTAATGGAGTTATTTACTGCCTCGGTAGGTACCCTCAGGACCTCTAGGCATCCTGCAATTTCATGGTTTCTACAAAAATTCAGATTCTCTCTGCAGCCAGCACAAGTCGTATCGTTTCTAGGCTAGAAGATCTGTTGCAAACTTCACCATGGTAGGTGTTACATAGCTCTGACCACAAACATCAGTCACCGTCACAGTGGCTGGGCCTGGAGCTGCTGTGTAACTGCACTAAATGCTGTTAGAAGCAAATTGGAATCAGTCAACCTGCCTTTGAGGGACCGCTGAAGTAAGGAGGATGAGCAGGGCAACGTAACAGCTCGGGTTGCAGAGGCTGGGCAGTGGCTACGGCTCAGCAAAGAGCTGTAGGACAGGGGTGCATCCCCTCTCTTCRTTTTCTGAGTCCATGCCAGCTGTGACCAGCTGTGATTGCACTGAGAGTGCTAGAGGGCAAACTACCCTGAAGCCTTTAGTAAGCTTGTTCGGTAGATACTCCTCCCAGGCTCCAGAAAAGATGGGTGCAGCACTGTTTTCCACCCATTTGGTTGCAGTCCTGTTCCTGCGGAGTCTTGGATACTAGCCACTGGTTTGTGGGTTTCACTCACCGCCCCCAAATTCACCTTSCCCAGGTAGCCCCTCCAGACATGTGCCAGCACACGGCCCCTTTGCTGAAGCAGCACAAAGTGGTTTCTTGGTGTCCTCTTGTGAAATAGCTCTCTGCCTTTTGTGCTTTCCTCTGTCAACACATCCCAGCTTGTGCTCTGTGCAGCCTCCTAGTGTCAGCTGAAGGAGTGGACTGGAGCCAAGCAGCACGGACCCTGAACCGGCACCAGGCCTGGATGCTGTAGGAGGCGCCAGGTGCTCAGAGGGAGATTTTGGTTTGCAGAGGCCTGGCTTGGAGCTGGCTCAGGGTCTGGCATTGTAAGTTGCAGAGATCTGGGTCTGCTGTGGGTGGTTGTGCTAATCACAGGGTTACGCTGTGTTGAGGAGGAGCCCAGCATCTTGCTGCTTTCTACACAGGAAGAGTTTTCCAGAAGTCAGACCCACGGTTTGCTCCTGTGTTTTGTCTCAGGTGGCTACGATGGGCTGAACATACTGAATTCTGTAGAGAGGTACGACCCCCACACTGGACACTGGACAAATGTCACTCCGATGGCCACCAAGCGCTCAGGTAAGAGCCCCCGGGCCTAGAAGTCACAGCGTGCTGCGCTGCGCCATGCTGAGTGAGCAGTCGCTGCTGGCTCCTCCTGCTRCCCTGGAGGATGCTGGTGACTGCACCGAGAGGCTGGTACCTCCCAGCTTGTGGCTTTGAGAAGGGGCGTTTCAGGATGTACTCTGCAGGAGTAGGATTGAGCTTCACATGCCTGATACCTGTACTCGTGGAAAGAGGAATGGAGGGCTTGCAAGGAGGGAAAGGAAGTTTTGTGTGACTTTTGTGGCTAGGAATGGTGCTTGGCTTGAAAACAAGCTAGTGAGGGACAAGCTACTGACCACAGGGATTGGTTTAAGATAATGAAAGAGGCTGCATTAAATCAGTGCTGCTCAGCTGCACAGGACCCACAAGGTGCAAGGTGGTTGCTCCGCAAGACCCTCCTTCTCCCGTGCTGCCCCCTGCATCAGGGCTGGGGCAGCCCTGCAGCAGAGCGCAGCACTGATGCACGAGGGCTGCATTGCARCACTGTTAAGCTAATGACTTGAAACATGCAGTCAAACATTAATTATTCACCAACTTTGTCTTTGCTGCTCAGTTTAACCATTGTATCTAGGAGAAAAAAATAATGTAGTTTTAATCCTGATTTTTAGAGTAAACTTCTGTCTTGGCTGTTGGGTTTTTGTTTGTTTGTTTGTTTGTTTGTTTGTTTGATTGTTTTGTTTCTCCAAAGAGTTTCTGTAGGGCTGGTGCAGCTGGGAGCTGCTGCTCCCAGTGTGCTCCCTGACCAGTGACCTCTGAGTGCTGACCAGCTGCCTTCGCAGTGACCCTAGGCCACCCACCCACTCATGGTAGCTCTGCAGCATGAAGCTCTTCTCTCCTCATGCAAAAGGGCAGGGTGCTGCATGCCATRCAGGAGCTCTGCTGTCCTTACAGGCACTCTTTCAAAACCTATTTTAAGTTGCTTTCTCTATATTTCTTTCATTAAATGCCCTTCACAATTGGCAGAGGCAACATTGCTTCAGTTTGTTCCCTCTGRAAGTGTTCTTATTGAGGGACCAAAAGCTAGTTACTCAATTTAATCTGTTTTCTAAGCTAGAAACAGTTAAGATTTCTTGTGCCTGCAGTGAATTGCAAGGCTTTAAATATTTTCTCCTGTGGCAGAGCCATTCCTGCTAAGTGTGGGTTGGAAAGTATTTTCCATATGCCAGGAATGGATTTGATTTAGAAGCTGGTCGCTTCCCACGCCCAGGAAGACTCCACATATAAACACATGATAAATCTGTGGGTTTTCCTACATCAAAAGTAATGAGCAAGACCTGTCCATGGATTGCCAGAGAGTTTAAGGATGCAGATGCCTGTTCCCAAAGGGTCTATTGGGTGCACCAGAAAAGATGGTTTCTAGCAAGACCAAAAGCAACAAGTTCAAGGGCAAAGCCTTTGTGAAAAAGACTTCCAAGTTTCTTGTGAGCTTCCCAGAAGACCTGGAGACTTCTTGTTAGCAGGGCCTCAGCTCAAAGCAGAGACTCCTCAGTGTCAGAGGGAAGCAGGAACATTGTGAGGCTCTTGATCCTGGCAGCAGCTCAGTCAGGTTCCTTCGTCTGTGCTGTGAGTTTGAGCACTCACAGCTGAATGGGGATTCACCCAGGAACAACTGTCTGCTCTGTCTTGACCTCATTTTTTTGGCCCTGTTTTTGATGCTACCTCTCTGTGGTACTAACACCAGTTACACTTACAGCACCCATCCCAGTATCAGTGTCTGTCCATCCAGATCTTGGGCCCTGTAGGACTTCCTTTGCCCTAAGGTTTTGACACTCTTTCTAAAGCTACTTTCATGTAGGTCTTGGAGTTCCAAGAAGACACGAGACTAAAAGTAATCTTGCCTTTATTCATAGAAATTGTTTCCTGCTTGTGTCTCCTCACCTCTTAGAACAGATTCCAGAGAGGGGCCATCCTACAGAAACCTTGGCCRTATTACATTGCTAGTCTCGGCTTACCTGATCATGCCTTGGTCTATCTCCCATCTCAGCTGATGTCTCCATGTTCATCAGTGAAACATCAGAGACCCCACCACAGCAATCTGACCATTCCTAGCTGCTTTAGTGCTCTCAGCAAGGGGGATAGACAGGGAAAGTGAAGTTGAAAATAGTGGAACAGGAAATCTCTTATACCTTGTTTTTAGAAGATACAGATGGGTCCCCAGAGCTGCAGAGCAGCTGGCTTGTTTCCTGGGATGTTTGCATCAGTGCTGTGGTTACACGTTGTTGATAACACTCTGACAGGGATTACCCTGCTCTTGAGATACAGCTTAAAACGGCAGAGGCTGTTGGCAACAGCATCTGAATCCGCTAAGTGCCTTGTTATCTTTCTGCACCTTGGCACTGAAGCGAGCTACCACTTAGCAACAGCAGTTAGCTGAGGCTGATTTTTCTGAATTTATCAATAAACCCGATGTTGAGCCAACTGTGTTATTTATTGCTCTTACTAAGGAGGCAACAACAGCTCTTCAGACAGATGCTTCAGCCCCTTATGCATCTGGTTACAGAGAAGGTACCAGACATCAGTTTGCCTTTCTGTGCCTCCTYTAGAGGCGGTCTCAGAGTAATCCTTCCTCCAGCTTCACATGCATCAGCATGGTTCCCTTCCCTGCAGCCAGGGGCTGGGTGATGCCAGGAAGCTGGAAATGCCAGAGAAACCCAGCTGCCCCACAGAGCCTCGGGTGGCCTGAGCTAGGCCTGCTCTGCTGTGTTCAGGGGGCTGCTGTGTCTTTCAGCCAAGGTGAACATCTCATGTTGTAACTTACACCCTACCTGCAGAATTAGTTAGTTCCTCCCTCCTTTTGAGATTGAACAGCCTGTGGCAGAGATATGGGTTATCCTTTATCACACTGGAGTCGAGAACAACAGCAGAGGATCCTGCTTTAGCACAACTCTTTTGGGGGAGATTTATGTGTAAAAAAATTGTGCTCTGTGTTCTGGGAGAGAAGCAGGAACTTATCTCATTAAGCCTCATGACAGTGAGCCCTGGGCATGGTGATGCCAGTGCAACTCATGGATGTAACTGCCCCTTCCTTTCTTTCTAGGTGCTGGAGTGGCTCTGCTGAATGACCATATTTATGTGGTTGGTGGGTTTGATGGGACTGCACATCTTTCCTCCGTGGAGGCCTATAATATTCGCACTGATTCCTGGACAACTGTAACAAGCATGACAACCCCRCGCTGCTACGTGGGGGCCACCGTGCTACGGGGCCGGCTCTACGCCATTGCCGGGTAAGAGGCTGGGCAGGGAGGTGCTCGCTGYTTATCAGGGGGCTGGAAGAAGCGCCGGCGAGTTCAGGTTACAGATCATGCTGCTCTGTTCTGGGCAGCCTCTMCTTGCATTTGCCTGAGGACAGGCCACACTCCACTGTGCCCAACCTAAATAGGGAGCATGAGGCACTGGCCCAGAGCCAGTACAAGCAGGAAGGTGGCCACGAACAGCAAGAGGGAGCCTACTGTGGAGCCTATTGTAGTGGTTTTATTACAGGCTACTCCTGCTGTTTCTAACTGTGCAATGTCCAGGAAGGGCTGTGAACACCCCACCCTCTTCCTTCAGCAGCATCAGTCGTGCATAATTTTCCATCCTTGCAGATACGATGGCAACTCACTGCTAAGCAGCATCGAGTGCTATGATCCCATCATTGACAACTGGGAGGTAGTAACCTCCCTGGGGATGCAGCGCTGTGACGCTGGAGTCTGCGTCCTTCGGGAGAAGTGATCTGGAGGGCGCTTACAAAGAGCAACACCCAGAAGAATCCCTGCTGGAGGAAGAGTCCCAAGCGATTTGCAGTGACTGTTCTTGAGAGTTGTGGATGCTGTGAAAAATAGGCATCAGCATAGCAGCTTTCTGTGCTGCCTTAACTAGAGCATGTGCAAAAATGTGTTATCTCAGCAGTCATTTGAAATCAGGGGCTCTGAGTGAAGCTGTAAAGGAGTGAGGTGGATCAGGAGAAGCTGCCTTCTCTACTCTTCCTGTGGCTAATTATCATCTGAGCAGAGAAGCTCCTAGCCCTGGCATGGACCAGACTGTGAACGCTTCCAGGGCTGTGTACAGCACATACAGCACCCAGCAGCTCTCATGGGAGGCTGCAGAGCCATGTGGGTCCACCAGTCGCTCTCAGCCATTGGATGCGTGAGGGCGGAATTCAGCTGCTCTTACAGCCTCAAATCATCTTGTACATACTGAATGTTTTAAACATGCTCCTCACGGGCACGTCAGTGCAGAGCCGAATGGAGCGAGCTTGTGATAATGGAGTCCCGCACTGTGGTTGTGTCCACAAGTTCCTCACGGGTCTGCACACGAAAGGAGTCGCAGATTAATGCTGTCAACTACTGACCCAAAAGCCTGAGGTGACAGAGGGAAAGATGCCATGGCATGGAAGCCGGTGTGCAGCATTTTGCAGGGGTCAAGAGGCACAGGAAGGTTTAACACATCACATTTTCCCTTCAATAGCTTGATTGACCCAGCTGGAAAGCGCTGCATCTTCAGGCATGGGAGCCATGCTGTGACTGAGCAGTGCCTTTGCTCCCAGCGCTGCGGGGAGGGCACTTTGCAGAGGCCGAGGCCCCAGTCATAGCGATGCGATTGCTACTCAGCCTACAGCTTGTTAGCTGGAGTTCCTCCCAGGACACATCTCCCTCTGTTTTCTGTTGCCAGGGCCTTTCCAAAGTGATATCCAGGATTCTTTTTTGCCCCTTAATTCCCCGCTGTTTATTTCCCTGCCTCCATCCTGCTACACAAGCTGTCCTTTGAGTTCCCCGCACACCCCACGTGCAAGCATCGCTGCTGCCTCGCTCAGCACGCTCTCCTCAGCCCGCCTGCTGCCCTGCTGCGTTTTGGGGAGCGCGGGCTCTGTCCTGCTGCCAGCCGGCCCCCTCGGCACCCGCGCTCCGGGTCATGCTGCTCTCTGAGCATTCTGCTGGCTCCTTTGCTTGGGGTCGGGAGCAGGGACGGGGTAGCGTGACGTATGCACTTTGAGCCAACGCTCTGAACTTCTGCGTTTGTTCCTATCACACACAAGTGTTCTGTGGTTTCCTTTGTGTATTTTTTAATGAAAATATAAAGAATAAAGTATTTCCTGAGCCAGTGCAAGTCAAGCTTCTTTTCTCCTCACTAAACATTGGTTTGACCACACTGCRTTGAGGTTATGCCTTTATCAGCAGCTTAAAATCCCTGTTAGACCAGGCAGCTGCCTTCAGYTCTCCCTGCCCTACAGCTTCCTGATGTCTCTGGATCGTACTAAAGGACAAGTGCTCCATGCACCATGGTCCATGGCACAAGATCAGGCCTAGGAAAACTTGCTACCTGGAGATGGATTTGCTGCAACATCTGCTTGGAAACAGTGTGGCAGCAGTGCCAAAGAAATGAGTTTGTGTTAGAACAGCAAGTTTGCAGTTGCAAAAAACAAGTCTTTTGTCTACCATGGTAATACGGAGTAAGTGGAACCCAGTATTGATTTGTTTGCCAATGGTGTGGTTACAAAATGCCCTTGTGGTTTCACCTCTCCAAAACCTGCTCTTGATTTCAACAAAAACTGCAGAACTCCAGCTCATGGCAGCTGCTGGTAGGTCTGAACTCACTCCCTATTGCTGTGTCTCCTAACAAATCCACACCAGCTTTACTGGTTTTACTCTTTCTGCTTTTTTTCTTTCTTTTCACTTAAGCAGAACACATGAGCCAAGACATTGTACGCGGCTCATTGCCCTTCCATGTAGCCATCCATGTTAGTGGGGTCATCCCTACCCCTCTAGCATCTGTTCCTGGCCCTCAAGTCCATCAAGTCTCTTCTTGACCCCATGGACAGTACCTGCTTCCACCATCCCTGTACAGCTGCAGTAAGCTCCCTCCCCACCATGTAGTCTGCCTTATGCCCATCTCCTAGATTCATTAAATACTCCCTCCCTGTAGTACTGCAAGATTTGGTGAAGTTTGGTGAAACACAGTTCCGACTCCATCTTATCACCACTCTTATGTTTGTGTAACTTGTTCAAGGTGATTCTGCCCTGCCCAGAAAACGACGACACAGGAGCCGAGGTTGATCTCTCTGACTTTTCCATTTTATACAAAAACAAACAAACCCTTCTGCTGGGCCAGCGCCAAGGGCGCCGAGCTCCGCCCGAACGAAGCTCCCGGCCCTGCGCCCTGTCTGCCCCCGGCGCCGCCGCTCCCGCCTCAGGGCGCCGCGCGGTTCCCGCC